>NW_026623262.1:1331570-1414070 GCF_030028575.1 Malurus melanocephalus
TGTCTGGAAAACCCCATCTTTTTTTCAGATCTTAAAATACCAGGTAATAATTCCAGCCTTGTATAAATTCAGAGAAYAGTTTATTACATCCTTATGTTTTAAAGACTGAAGAACAAAAATAAGGGGGTGGGAGTTTGGTCACTATTAAACACATACATATTTTAAAAATACAAGCCTCTTGTATCTGTGGATGTATCACAGAATTCAGCCTGAGATGGAGTCCATTGACTGTGAATCCTTACAAAAATAAAATTAAAGATGGTTTTAACCAATTCTTTGGAGCACAGAAGTCCAAATCATAACAACAATCTTGAAGACACACATTACTCAAACGCAGCTGAAAGCACACTCCCTGAGCAAGCCATGCTTTGGAAGATGTAGACACACTTCCTCAGCCAACCCTGGGGAACCAGCTATTTGCAGAGCCATGGTACCAGGTTTCTCAATCCTGCTGCCCAAGGAATGTTTTCCCATCYCAGCTATTCTGCCAGTGATGGAAATTAGAATGGTAACAGTATCCTGGAACTGAAGAGTGCATTTCTGAAAGCCACAAGATTTGGAGGAACTTCCCTTCACCCTCGGAGTGCCAGCCTTTGGCAGAACCTGAAGAARGCAACAGGCAGGCAGCACAAATCTGTCCTTGACACATCAGAGGTGCAGCACCTGTGGAAGGATCTTAGAGTCACTAAACCAAGTTTTCAGTGCAGCAGTACTGGCTCAAGGGGAAATCTCAGAGCTTTAACCAGAATACAGTATTCCAAACAAGTAGCTGGATTCTCCACTATAAATATGAACCTTCCGCTATATAACACTTCACAAATGTGTTTAGCAACTGAGCTTCTTCATTTGCTAGTTTTATCAAGAAGCAAAGATAATGGAGAATGAGCATTAGTTTCTTTGAGGGAAGGTAAAAGGAGAACAAGATATGTTCTTGTACATTTGGTATGCATATTTTTGGGAGTTATACAACTTCAGATTTGCAAASCAATTTTCTGAACTTTCACTGACAAACAAATCTGATCTGAAAAATCTTACATCAGCAGGGTAGGTTTGCAGATGTTATTTGTGCCATTTATTTATCAAAAATAACTAGAAAATGTTTTTAAAACATCATTCCAGGCTGTACAAATAGGAATGTGACATGAGCTGTCTATTTTACTTATACTGTTTTACTGCTTCGTATTCTGAGCAAACAGAGAGGCTATTTTCCCCAGGGGTTCAGGAGGGCATACTATTTCATTTCTTCAGAAAATTGTTTCTCTGGATTTCAATCTTTTTAGCTAGATATGACAAAATATAATATCAAGAACACTTATGCTTTTTATCAGCTTTATTTTCAAAGCATAAATAATAGATCAGTATATAATTAAGTCAGGTGACCAAGTCTTATTTCTGAAACCAAAYAAGCATTTTGCAATTTTTAAATGATGCTGCATGCACATTTTCACTATATCGTGATTATGCCTTTAAAATGCTTTCAAAAGACTAATTTATAAGCACAAAGTGATTTTGAAGATATTTCACTAGTGTTAATAATATTTCACCCAGGTAGCATTCAATTTTCTGAATCCTTGGGTTAATGAGGCAAATAAATCAAAATTAAATTGGCCTAGGAAAAAAAAATCAAACAAAATTGCATCTATTACATTATACATCCTGAGACTCCTTCACTACTGTTCACAATGGCAAACAACATTCCAGCTCTCAGAATCGTTACACTTACTCAGAATCTGAGATTAATCTCCCAATCTGAGATTTTAAAATCAAAGAGATCAGACTTCATGACTGGACTAATGTAACCCCTTATTATGACATATCAGGAGCTTTCACAAGACACTGTGCACAGTCTTACTCAAGAACTTTCCATTGAGTGTCCTTAATTTCAGCTGCCCTACCATTTGTTCAAAAATCCAACAAATTTCATCCAGAATGGTCTCACCACTGCAAACTGCTAAGTCTTTTCTTTAAAGACAAGCCTTAAAAAKAAAATACATTCTCCAACCAGGCTGTCATTCACCATTTTTTAAAAAGCCCCAAAATCACACAGACGCAGGCAAATAGCTGAAACAAACAAAAATCCTAGCATTTCTGAAAAATAAATACTTCTAGTCATACTGCTATAGTAGGAATCGTGGAAAAAATATTACCTTCACTCCCTTCTCTGAAATATGAGAGAAAGGAAATATTTTATAGATACTATAAAAAGGATCCTRCTGTTGGGGAATACCAGTGTTGTCAGCTCCTTTTTAAAAAATGGTTAATAATATACAATACAGAGAACTAAAGAGGCCTAAGTTGTTATGAGAAATAATAAATTCAGCATAAGCAAATAACAATCAGGAAATACTGACATGCAAGGAGCAGTTGCCCTTGTTATCCTCTTGTTACTTGTACAGCCAAATGCACTTCTGCACCCAGAGTCACCTACCTGCATCCGGGCAGCCTTTCAGCCTAAGGAACTTACAGAGCCCCAGCTGAAAAATGAACTTCCCTGCTGAGCTGTCATAACCACCATCACCTGCTCAGTCAGCAGCATCATCTCAAAAATTCCATATGTACAATATTTACATTTTTGAATGGAAAACAATGCAGAAAAGTAGGTTGAGTTTTTTGGGGTTTTTTTTTGAAGTTATTACTGGCTATTAAYATTTAAAATTTAATGACAGTAAAAAAACACAACAACTCAACATTTTTTGCGTATTTTAAAGGAGTTAAGGGCCCAAGTGCCCTTACATAGCACAGGCCAAAAGCAACAAAAAAACAACACAGAAACATGTTTGCACCTTGTCCCCAGATAGCACTTTCCTTGTGGCTTTGCAAAACAATTTGCATGGTCAAGAGCTTGCTTAGGAGCAATTTATACGGTGATCTAATACATCTGTTTTGATTTTCCTCCCTGAGGACAAACAACACCACAGTAAGAATTTTCTCTTGYTAGGAAGTAGTGAGCAAATCTGTTAGAGACACCCTTCCATTGCATTAGAAATGTTTTTAGTTTTATCAATCTACAACAAGTGCATATGTACAGCAAATGAGCAACGTCCACAGGCAGGAATTAAAAGATAAAGCCAKCCTAGCCAAAGCAGCCCCCTGCTCAAGGTAGGTTTGGAAGAGACTGGCTCCATTCAGTCCCTATTCAACATCAGCCACTGGGGTCGGCTTCCTCCTGTGCCCCAGAATGGCCAAATAGTACTGGGACTAGGGGCTTAGATTTTTGACAGCTAAAGAAAGCCATTCCAAAAGGTGTTGATCTCACCTCAATACAGAACAAAATAAGCATTTTCCCACCCCCTGATTTTGAAGTTCAGTGCCTAACTCCAGCACACTGCTCAGTGCTTGGCTGCTGAGGAGGCAGGTATTTTAGAAGAACATGAAATTCTATTTGACATTATCCCTTCGGGTTTAACTGCCTTGTGACAGACAACACTGACAGAAAGTCACTATTCAATGGTTACTCAATTGCTTGCTCAGAATGACACAGTAATTTTATTCTGATTCTTAGGCCATAGAACAGAAACCACAACTGCTATCAGTCCTCTCAAGGCCTTATGCTCTTTGGCAAGTTGTATTGATTAGTGTTTTTATAGCGCTATCAGGTAGTGGTGGTGCACTATCATTATCCAAATAATTAATAACAAGAAGWGAGAAAGAACATCTGAAAATAAACCAAATGTATCTTGATCTGCTCTGGAAGAAGATGAATTGCTGGGRCACCCAAAAACAGCCTCCTAAATCAGCATGTGATGCACATCTGAGATGTTCTCATGTTCCAAAAGGCACTTAGAAGCATTCAAACTTGCATCATTACCATGCAYATAAGCAACTCATGAGTATTATCATGGGAGCAACATACACAGTGACATGTCAACTGCCTGCAGGATCAGGCTTTAGCCATAAATTAGAAYATGAAACTTAGAGTCCATTAGAACACAACAAAAATGGTTAAATAAACTTTCTCAGAAGAAAGTATTGTAACAGCCAATGGCACCAGACTCCTTTCTACCACTAAAACAATGTTAATTTAAAAGCCAAGATTCATTTGAAAACATTTACCTGTAAATCAGAAAGTCCCCAGRGATTAATTTCTGCACTTACGCTATTTGCAAAAAATATTTAACTTAAAGGCATCCCTTTTCTCCTGAAATAATTGCTTGCAAGATGAGAACTAAAACACAATCTGAAGTGTAGTAAAGGTAATTGCTGCACTTACTGCTCATGTCATGTTGATGTATTACTATGTATCAAAGGTCACAGTTCTGTACTCATACATTATCAAATTTGAAAGAGCAATATTTGAATCCGACCAACCTTTAAACTGCCCAGAATGTGTGCGAAAATGGATGCAGGCCAACTTGGATTTAAAAAAAAAAAAGAAAAAAAAAGAAGCCATGTTTTGGAAGCTGAGGGGTCAATCAAGCCAGACTGACAGGGTTACGTGTTACTTCTGTGCATCTAATACCCGCTCAGATTATCAATGAGGTGAAGTACACTGATCACAAGCTAAAGCAGCTGTGCTAATGAAAATGAAACAGTCTGAAAAAATTAGGTAATACAGGCCTGTGACACAGGGCAGTGCCTTGTGGACAATAATGAATGAATAAGGACATAAATCACCACTTAGATACAATAAAACCTGTAATACCCACCCTGAAATATCTATGGAATCATGGGCCAAAGACACCATTTTCACAACTTCACAATTCCCTCTGAAGCTGCCACCTATTTGCAATCCTGAGGGAGGTTTTCCCTGCCTCTAATTCAACACACACCAAATTTTGCAGTCCTGTGCCAGCCTGACCTTTGAGGGTGGAGAGCTGGCTGCTCATGCCATGAGCCAGGAGTTCTCACAATTGGCTGGAGCACAGATAAATGGGTCTTATCAGAAACTACTCAACCTTGAACAACTTTCTTGTCCTACATATGCCAGTCCAACTTGGGGGCAGGGACTGCACTAAAGAAGCAGASGCACCCTCATCCTTGTTTGGTAACATATGGGGTCCTTAAAAAAACCCAAATGACTACAAAATTCAAGTTGATTGAGTACAGCCAGCACAAAAGGAACTATTAAAACAGAATTATCACCTTAAATCATAAACTAAGCTCAGGTAAATAAATAGCTTTTTCTTAATYAGTTTTTTTTCTTCAGAAGTTACATACACAGCAAAGACAAAATATATTCAAATAAACTATGTCATTTAATTTCATATGCTTTAAAATTTGCTTCATTTGGTAAAATAGTAAATTTCAAAAGGGGAGCACAAGTTCAAATATTTTCTCAATTACAAGCAGAAAATATAASACAGACATTTCACAAGGTCTATTAGAGCCTAAGGATTCACACTAATTAATGTTTTTCCATTGATTTTAATGGAATTTCAACTGCAGGTGATATACTAGTCAAGGCCACAGCTAGGATTAAAATGATACCTCTGATTAAAGACACTATTTATAGTACAGAAACACACATACCCTTTACTAGTGCAACAAGGCTATTACAACAATAATATCTATAAATATACAGGATCTCCTGTTTAAATAAAAGCTCAATATAAAAAAAATACAAGTACAAACATTCCTAAAGAAATTACAACTTTCACATTTCCTTTAAAACATCATTCAAAATAGTTTTCTTAAAATTAAATTTCTTGGTGGTTTTGTAAAGTGTTTTTGAGGGCTGAACAAGTCAAAATTAGGTTTCATCAATTGAGTAGAACTCCTTGAAGTGATGCAAGGAATTAGAGAGCAGACCACTTGAGAAGAGCTGGAAGGTCTTTGTTGCTTGAGTTTTCTACAAATCCAGCTGCTCTATTTTCATTGAGGCAGCAAAATAGAGAGAGAAAGAAAGAAAGAATTATTATTTCAATATAAGTTACAAATTTAGAGATGACTTTGAATTTACAAATTGAACACCCAAAACTGTCAGCTCTCCAGTATCTGCACCCCTTGTTTTCTCCTATATCTGATTATCTCAGGATTTTGTTGCATGTATTCCTCTCTGGCAGTTGCAATTTCCCTTTTGCAAATTATTTTTGTCACACAGCAAAAGGATTTCACAGTGGAATCAGTGGAATCAGTTCGCAGTGGAATCACAGTGGCAAAGGCTTATGAAGCCCTCYTGAAAAACATTAGTAATTGTTTACTGAAAATCCTAGCAGTACAATGCTATGTACATACAGTGGCAGACCAGAAATACGTTTATTTCTACAGTGACTTCTGTGAGAAATAACCAGTATTACAAGATTTGGTCAGAACACCCCCTTCTAACCAAAAATTTAAGTTATTATCAAATTGATTTTATGCAGCCTTGAAATTTATTTTATGATATGGTGCTTTAGATTTTTCACTGTTGCAAAGTTAAATAATCTATCGAGAATCTTTGAAGTGGTTGCTTTAATCTCAAAACCCTATGGTTTGGGAACAAATTATTGTATAATCAATACATTTCATTTTAAAGCTCTTCTCACTATCCTGCCTATCATATACCTCTCTAGGTCTTACTCTTCACAGAATCACAGAATCGTTATTCTTTCAGAGAAAAGATTGAATGTGACCTGACAAGACCCCAGAGAGGTCCACAAATCAAAAGCAATGGTGAAGTCAAATTCCTTGAGACTCGCAATCTGAAGGGACAACTCAACTCATTATTTTTTTAAATGCTGGAGGGGAGTGCTTCCTATTGTTAAACACCACTGGAGTTTATATTATTTTTGTGTAAATAAATGTCTAGTAAAAACCTAGTGCTAAGAAATTCCTACCTATTCAGGATGCCATCTTTTTCCTTCAAACACCCAGAATCCAAAGCATGCACTGAATTTCAGATAACCTGAAAATTTCAACTAGGACACATTTCTGATAGAAATTTACAGTTTGTTCTTGGACAGAAACTTTGATGCATTACTATACACCAGAACCTGGACCCAACAGCCCTACACGTCAGCCCCATCAGCTGTAATTCATCACCTTCATCACCTTCCCCAAACCTGAGATGTAGGAATTCCACCTAAAGACCACACCACRGAAGAGAGGAGCACTGCCACAGACCAGTAATCATTTCACACACATTTTCCTGTCAGTGAATCAACACTTYCTGACAACTGCCAAAAATCTCTGCCGCCCATATTCTGCCATTAAATACATTCTTAAGATAACRAGAAGGCACATGCCATCAAACACAATCTACTCATCATGGAACAGTCTTTCATTGCCCTCTCAGTCTCCAAATTCATTTTAAATCTAAAGCCTCCTGCAAGCCTCTTTGTCCAAAATATTAGGAACTTTCAAAGTTTCAGTCTTCATTCCTGGAAAACCTTCCTTGTAATGTTTATGCCTTGATGGATMTGCAGCCTTTTTTTAAATTAGGGATATGTTTTCTGTACAGTCTCCTTCAGAGGCTCACTACACCAGAAATCTGCACAGGTCTGCATTTACCAATTCTAGCAGGGAATTGAAACGTGGGATACTGAGATCTGAAGCACTAATTGTTAATCATGTGATTGGACAGGAAAGAGATATCTCTCAAGAGATATTGGGGAAAAAAAAACAAACCAAACCAAGAAACAGTCTGTAAGAAGGCCTAAAGATTTTGCTTGAGAACACTCAGTAAACTGATCAAATGATTATTTGCCAAAGATACAAAATGAATTGTCAAGGTTATTGCCTAGTTATTGCTAGTTATTGCTCAATACTGGCCAACAGGAGAGTCCTTAACCCATGAACAGCCTTCCTCATTGTAGAAGACCTAACAAAACCTCACTCTAGAAACAGAATAAATGAAGAGAAGCAGCTTATTTAAAACCTTYTTTACATCCAGTACTCTTGTACTGAATGTGTTTAGACTTTACGAAGATGAAGACCTTTTATGTTTTTAACAGCAGACCTAGCTACTGAATAATGAAAGCTTTATCCAGACTACTCACTCCTCCAGCACCACAAATCCACAAGTGCACAAACACTGCTAAGTTCAGAACCACATACCAACAAAGAAGTGTTCCTCCTAGCCTTTGAATTTTAAAATGGTTATAAAYGTTTCATAATATTTAGTGAGTTTTTTTCCACCAAGTGATTGTCATACGTTTATTCTGGAATTAATTCTAAAAAGCAAGCAAACTTCTCCAATATGATTTGTCAATTGCATCCTTATTATTTCTGACATAAGAACATGATATTTATCTGAGTTAYATACTGTTATGTGATAACAGCCAAACTTTACTGCATTTTCTGAAAAAAAAAAAGATGAGCTTAAAGAGCTATATCTCTTAAAAGTTTGTTCTAAAACTAAAAAACATTACCCCTTCCCTCCCTGCAATGCTTCACTCTCATTCTTTTAAGTCCTTCTATCAATTCTACTCATCCACCACATGGGGTTCAATCTTTTGATTTCAACGTAACCATGCACATGCCTAGTTACCTGCTTTTGATAATCTCTAGGCCATTGCTAAACCATCAGCTCCTGCATTATCTTTGCCATTCCTTGGGAGCTTCTTTTTCSTGCATGGAGGCTAAATAGATTCCTTGAGAAATCATCAAACCAAGATTTCACTAAATATTTTAATTCTTCCAAAATGTCCAACGGCAATCGTGTTCTCCTTTAGAACAAGTATTAGAATTTGAAATACCATTGCCTTTTTCAACCCTGTTCTGCTGACTTATAAGTTAAATTTAAATTTGACCGCCTCATTTCAATTTCTTTTGAACTAGAATGCACATTTGTCTTTTGTGGCAAGAGTTTTTACACAGCCCAGATAATTCCTCCCAAATTCACAAACCATGTTTGATAAAGAGAGATCTCTGCAGTTATTTATAGTATTCCAGAGTCAATAAAAACACAGCACCAATAAGCTTGCTAAGTATTACTTTACTGCCCCACTCAAATTTGCTTTTCATCCCAGCCACATAAAGAAAGGGGGCTCCTATGACATCTTAGAAGCCTGGTCCTGCGAGAAATCTCAGTAAACTTTTGAAAAAATTGAGATTCATGTACATGCCAAGAAGTCAGAAGACAACAAAACATGGAACCACAGTATTTCTTTATTCTTTTCCCTCTACTTTCTTCCATTTCCTCATCTTGAAGAGTCAAACTGCAACTGGATTAAATTTGACTGATAATTGCTGAACTTCTTTTATCTACAAACTTCTGCTTCCAGGATCTTTTTGGTGTTACAAAGACATGACCAAGTGTGGCTACTGCTGTTAATTTACAGGTATTTTTGGATTTGGATTCAATTCCTGTTGGACAGGTGTCTTTTACTTTTGCCACACAGTACACAGAAGCCAAGAAAGAGCAACTGCTGCAGAAACAGAATCCTCTTCTCATATTGATATCAGGACTAGGGCACCCACACTTGGCAGGAGTAACATGTGAATGCTTACTGTAAACTGAGAAAAGCTCAGTCTATAACCATCATATGTATCAACATGGGCCTGAATTCACCCAGAGATGAATTAACTCTGTAACCTGATTTACTAGGGCTGCTTTAAAACCCAAAAAAATCAAAAAGTTTGAAAGAGATTTTTCTCTACCAAAATTCTAAGACATGCTTAATCTTCAAGCATTCTGAAGCAGTTAATGGAAATGACTGCTTGGACGCTTCTTTTAAGTATGAAAGTCTTTCAGGAAAATTGTGTCATGCACTTAAAACAGACAATGTTCCTGTGCTCAAAAGCTATAGGTATTTTTAGGTCACAAGCACGTATTCACATTCTAAAAAGTATTTGTTTTCACATCAGGTTGACTGTCTCTACTTGATCCTTCAGTGATATATTAAACAAAAAGCACCAATCATTTCTATGGAAAGTTGTTCATGTCATATTTAAGAATCTTGGGAGAAATAACACCCCACTCCATTCCAAATACTGTCTCCTTTTTAAAAAAAAAGTTCATATTCCCAAAATCCTAAGAAGCATCAGTTTCCTTGGCAAAAGATAATACAAATGTCCCAGGCTAATGAAAACATTTTTAATATAYAGGTCCAATGTCAGAAGTTTTCTCAGTCAATTCTATAGATATTACATGCACTACAGCTCAGCCCCTGCTTATCATGGAAAGACCCTAAAATCACTCTACAAAAGACCAGACACTTCAGATACATATTTTTATAAGGAATCCTAAGTACTGAAGTGACAGTAATTCATGCCTTCATATCCAATATAAGGGATCAGGATGACAAATTTTACTTGTTTTTAGCACTTATAATGCAAGTACATCCAACAGTTTACTGTGCTGAATTACTCAAATGGTCTGTGATTTTTTTCTATCCAAAGAAACAAGCCTTAAAGCAGATAAATCAGTGAGGTACAAAATGCAGTGTATAGATTAACAACTTACAAAATAATAAGTAAGTTTTGCCACCTTTTAGGCAAAATGATTTCCATTTTAAGCTCCATTATCTAAAATACATTCTCTAAAAGTATTAAAAAATTAATACTAATTTTTTTTAATTCCCCTATCACTTTGTACCCTGTACTTTTCTCTAAAACATGTTTGGAAAAGGGATTGTTTTCTTTGTATTCCCAATTAATATAGTCACACACAAAAAGCTTATTTGCTAATTTTTTAGGTAAGAATAGACAAACACGAGTACTCACATAATCACATGCCTATATTGTCTATTAAGACTAATTGAAATATGAACTGTGATTTAGAAAAATAATTCCTCCTTAATCTACATACAGACCAAACCTGATTCTGATTGATGCAAGGCCGAGCTTCTAAACTATCCCCAAAGAAACAGAAAACAAAGCAAGTATTTGAAAAAGAAAATTAATCTTTGCTGTTCATGTAATAACTATGTCTTGCATATATAGACATGGCTATTAAGGTCAGCCACATTTAGAAACACGCTTTTCTTGTAGATGACTCTTAAGCTACTAAGATTTAGGGGTTTTGTTTGCTTTATAGTGTAAAAACTATTTCCCTTTGCAACCAAGACAACAGAATAAAAATGGTTTTGAAATTTCCCCTCTCCCTGAAGTGAGGAACACAACACAGAAAAAACCAAAACTTTTATCAGAAGTATTACTAAATCAACCAAGTTACATATGGTCAGCATTTATTTCTAAAAAAAAAAAAAAAATTATTGACTTTGATACTTCCCAGACACCAGAAAACTTGTAATCCAAGATCSCAGCTGTTATATTTAACACGAAATGTGTAACAAGTGTCCTTAGCTTAAGAAGCAATGCAATGAAAAAAAATTACATTTTCASTAATCCAGCAGCAAATATTCATTGCAATTGTAACATTAAGTAGTATCAACAAGCTTTAGGTACAGTTAGAAAAGCCTTTTGGCAAATGCACATGCACTTCCCCTTTCATCAGGGATCTACTCCTATCAAAGCCACCTTAGCTACATATAGACATGCTCCTTTTAAGGGGCACATTCCTTCTGAACTTGCATGATGTAACTCTGGAATAGCTGCACACAGCAGAACATAAATTCTCTTCAGTTTTAGGAATCACAAAGCAAGTATTGCTGCTAGATGTCTTTATTTTCCTTTTACAAAATACACAAAGGCACAAAATTCACTTATATCTTGTTATTATTGTACAGGTATAAATAGTGCTTTGTATTCAAGTACAATCAAGTGCAGAGACTCTCTATATTTTATGTAAACACAAAACAGTTTTGCATGTAGGTGCCTCTGGTTCATCTGCAATGCAAACACCAAAGGAGATGCCATTTATCCAAGTGCCATTTAACTGAAATCTGTCAAAAGTTAGACAATGAATAATATTAACACYACTGCAATGACACTTCCATATGTTTAAGTCAAATGTCCAATGACACTTTAGCTTGTAAACATCTGTGTATTAAACATGTTCTCAATTTTAACAGGGCAGCATTAAAAAGTTACCTTAAGTTCACTATGCTAAACTTACTAGGTCAGTTGCCATCAGTAAATGCTCCTCTTATGTGACAGCTAAAGAGATGTCAAATTGTAAGTCAGCCTTAGCAAAGCTTGTACTTTGAAGTTTTAAATACACAAACTAAACAAGGGCTACAGCTGTTAGACTTCAACCAAATACACATCCTATGTGTTAACTTGAAGACACATGCTTAATTTACAATACCCACTTTTACATGTAGCTTTGACACACTCTGGCAGTTGAGGCAGTTTAAGCCCAAGCAAGATTTTTAAGTTGTACCATTAAAAAAAAAGCTCACCTGAATAGTAACAACAGGCATGAACAAAGCTAAAAACTAGCTACAGAAGGCACTTGAAGTACTTTATTCTGCTTTTATTAAAGATTCTTCACTTTGTTCAGCTGAAGTAGACTCTGAAATAGTCTCTTCAGTTGTTGAAACATTTTCTGCTTCTTCTTTTTCAACTTCTTCAGCTATCTTATCATTTAGATGCTCAGAATTTGGTGCTTTATCGTCTGTCTCATTTGTCTCAACAATCTGGGCCACATCTTCTTCAGATTCTGTGAAAAGAAAAAGGACAAAATAGCTATTTCCAGMAATTAAGAGGAAGCTAATACGGTTGAAAACCAAATGAAACATGCTGTAATCACATACAAGTTTTGACTAGTAACTGCATGACATTCTCAACTCGTAAAAACTATTTGACTTTTCTAAGACAGTCACAGTTAAAACYTGAGGCCCCTTTAGATCCTGGAAGGCTGTTCTGTGGTCTCCCCAAAGCCTTCTCTTCTCYAGGCAGTACAGCCCCAGCTTGTCATCACAGGACAGGTGCTCCAGCCCTCTCAACATGTTTGTGGCCCTCCTCCAGACTTGCTCCAAAAGAAGAATGTCCTTCTCATGTCAGGGGACTGTTCTAGTTTAACCCAGCCTGCAAGTGGGTTGCAGATCAGACACTTGCTTACCCCCTGTCCACCCTCCTGCCATCCTGGTGGGACGGGGAGGTGAATCACAAAAATATTAAACCCCTGAGTTAAAATTTGAACAGCTTAATATTTCAACAAATTAAAATACTAACAAGTACAACAAAAATACCTGTGTCTAAGCAGGGGGGAAGGGGGAAGAGAAAGGAAAAAAACTGAACACAAATGATGCCAAACACAATGGCTCCCCATCTGCTGACCAAGGCCCAGCCTATCCCCCAGCAGTGTTCAGTCCCTCACATCCAACTCCCCCAGTTTATACACAGTCCTTGACAACCTATGGGATGGAATATCCCTTTGACCTATCCTAGCATGCACCCCCAGCTCCTTGAGCACCTCAGGCTGGCAAAGCATGAGATACTAAGAAGTCCTTGACTTAAAATAAGCACTACTTAGCAATAACTGAAGCATTCATGTGTTATCAATGTCATTCTTGTATTAAATTCAAAACAAAGTAGAGTACCAGCTACTAAGAAAAAAATCAACTCTATCACAGCTGAAACCACGTCAGGACCCAAAGCTCGACACAGTTCTCCAGGTGGGGTCTCACAAGAGCAAAGTAGGGGTGGGGAGAATCATCTCCCTTGCCCTGCTGGCCTCAATGCTCTTGATTCAACCCAGGACATGGTTGGCTTTCTGGGCTGCCTGCACACATTGCCAGATCATGTTGAAATTCTGCCAACCAATATCCCCACATCCCTCTCCTCATGGCTGCTCTCAATTCACTCTCTGCTCTGCCTRTACTTGGGCTTGGAATTCCCTGATCAAATGCAGGACCTTGGACTTGGCCTTGCTAAACTTATAAGGTTCACATTCCCACCTCTCAAGCCTCTTAAGGCCCCTCTGGATGGAATCCCTTCCCTCCAGTGTCCCCTGCAACACACAGCTCCGTGTCATCAGCAAACCAGCTGAAGGTGCACTCAATCCCTCTGTCCATGCTCCTGACAAAGATACCAAGCATTACTGGTCCCAATACCAGCCCCTGAATGGTGTCAGTCAARGGCCATGTGTTCCTGTTCGACTGAAACACGTTGGGTATCTGAAAGTAATCAGACTGCTTCAGGTTACATGGAATTCAAGCAGAGCTGAAAGTTTTAGAACCATTGCTCTGACTTCTTGGCCCATGACTGACTAGAGGAGCTGCTGCACACCCTTGCCCAGCAGACCTTGTACAAATGCCATGTGTCACCAAGAATTTAAGACCCCTCTTCCCACACAAAGCTCCCCCTAGCTAGCTACAGGTTTCATTTCAGACTTCTCAGAGCAGCCCCCAGCTTCTCCATTTTTTTATCAGATTTGATCTTTCATTTTAGCAAGTTTGCAGCTGACTCATTCCCTGATTCAGCTTCCTTCCCTGCTTTCTCAACAACAGGCTGCTTAACACCTGCCCTGGCTTCTTGTTCCAAAACTTTTCAACTCCCCTATTTCTGCCCAAGCAAGTTAATGTTCCCAGATACTTTCCAGGCCATCCCACTCTCTCTTCCTGCTCTTCAATTTTTATCTTGATCCCATCTCTGTCTGTGTTCAATCTTTATCTCCCAACTGTCAGTTTTCTTTCTGCCTCTGCATTTCTATCTCTGCATTTTTTCTTCAGCCTCAAATTCTATGAATAAGTTTGTGCATTYTCATGCTCCAATCCCGCCACGTTTGAGTTACACTCCTTTATTGCTACTCTTCAGGCTAGAGTCAAGAAGGTATGGAATGCAAGGAAGAGGCAGCTCCATGCCCCCTCAACTTATTTGTAGTACAGCCCAACCATCACCTATTTACAGAGTTTCAGTCCTGCAGTCCTCCACTGAATAATGCTTAGCATTCTGCAGAAGTGAGTCCTTCTTAGTCTGACAGGTAAAGAGACTAYTTGCTCCATCTGATCAGAAGGATGACAAGCATCTACAACATCTTTGATGTACACCCCAGGGACAATCACAGCCACCAGCAGAACTCTTCAATGAAAAGGAGAAAACCTCATGAAATGCATATTCTAACTACATTCAAAGGAACAGGATGGTGCTTTCATTTTTATTCTACTAAAAGGTATGAAGACACTGCTTATTTAAGCAAAAATTATTAGGTATTAAATTACTTTTCCCTTCACTCTGTTTTTGATTAAGCTTACTGAATTTCTTGAAACTCTCCAGAATATACAGAAATGTATATTAACATAGAAAATTTTGGTCTTGCAATTAAGTSTGACAAAGTAACAAGAAACTAAAAAAAAGAGTAGGTCCTTTAAAGGAGTAGTCAGGGCAATCAGACTAAGTGATGTTAACTCCAACCATAAACATGATCAGCCTTCATTAAAAATATATAGTGATTCCACTTTAAACACAGCAATTAACGGAAAGTTTGCTTAAAGTCAACCTGATTTCAATACTGCATTAAAAGTCATTGTAAGAGCAGCAGCTAACAAGTGAAACCTCCAACTATAAACTTAAAAAGATGACAAAATTTAAGTGTCCTTGATGAATAATATTTAAACCATGATTTAACCAAAGAACGTACCTTAACCCACATGATCTTAAGAGCAAGCACAGCCCAATGCTTGGGGCATATTTAAGAGCTGCAACAATGCAACCTTAAAAAAACCTGCTCCTGGCTACAGCATTTTTCCCCCCAACACTCCCGGTTAATGCTCAGTACTTAGAAAGCATATGTACCTCACATTCAGTCATTCCTCCTCTTGTTGCAGGGAGGATTTCACTGAGTAACCAGTGAAAACACAATACTGCATCACTATTAAGTAGAAAATGTCTTTTATGTGGGAATTCACAAAAACGGTGTAATTGCTCTAAAATATAGCTGTTTGTGCTTTCAAAACCTTTGGGACAAGTTTTCTTCACTACCACAGTTCCCCTTTAAGACAGATTTTCACGAAAAACAYGTGTCTCATAGCAATCTGTTAATGGCTTTTTTTATCACAGAAAGCTATTTTGAAGCCTTTGAAAATAGTCAGATAATCCCATGGCATTCCCTCTACCCTTTACATCCCAACAAAAGGGCAACTTATGTTGTTCAGCAAAACTGCACTGTGGTTGACTGGAAACATAATACATTTTTAAATCAAAAGAACTTGTTTACAACTTATTAAAATCAAGGTGAGCTGACCTATGTCTGCTTCAGAAATCACTGAGTTCTAGACAGTTGAACTTGGTGAAGAGCACAACATGCAGAAACTCATGTATTTGAAAAGAAACAATGGCCTCGCTAAAATATAGCGAGTTCATGCTGTCCCATGAAAGTAACGCATATTTGTTAAAAAAGCAAGCCAGATTTCTGAAACAGAAAATGCCTCCAATCCAGGTGGGAGGTCTTTATTTTTTTAAAAAAAACAACACTTAACTCAGATAATTCTGATCAGAACAGTCAACCTTATTTCTTAGTCCTTTGTCTTCCATCAGTTTTATTTCTAGAAAAAAGTTTCTGCTTTATCTGTAACACTTGCCCAAAGCCAAGCTCCACTTGTGGTAGAACTCAGAGTGAGCAGAAACTTGAAATGGCATTATTTCTGGTAGAGATCATTACTGAGAACTCTTCAGTTGAACAACAAGTCAAGTTTCTGCACCTGCCTTTATAATGGAAGCCCTTTCAAATATCAAAAGTCGTTGTATTCCAGGAATCCTTACAAGTGACAGAGTATTAAATCATCATAAAAATATTTGAGTAAGATGGTCACGGAATTCCATATGAATAGAGACACATCATATAAAGCAGTCAATGACGTGCTGACCACTGTGGTGAAGTCTGAAGTTCAAAGATATCCAATGAAAACCTCTGAAAATCAGCACCAGACATTCAACACAAAACACTAAAGCAGTCAATTTTTTTTCCATTGCTTCAAAATACTGCTAAATGCTAAACCTGAATGAAGAATACAGCACAACAGTACTAAACAAAGGCAAGGCAAAATTAATCAAGAGGCTAAATGTGGTTCCTGTTGGCTCTTTCAGTATGATCCAAACATTAATACATGTAAGAAAAGTACGTAAGAGAACCAACTAGCCTTTGATTGGYGGGGAGAATCAAAATCAAGCCATTTATGGAAAAGGTAAGAAAAGAGCTGATGTGTATTGCTTCACTCTGGTACTAAAACTTCTTAAATTAATCTGCTGAAGAAGGAAACATGGTGTTTGTACCAGTAC
Organism: Malurus melanocephalus; assembly: GCF_030028575.1. Taxonomy (NCBI): domain Eukaryota; kingdom Metazoa; phylum Chordata; class Aves; order Passeriformes; family Maluridae; genus Malurus; species Malurus melanocephalus. The sequence continues at coordinate 1,348,554 of NW_026623262.1, forward strand.
TCTGCACCAGATTGACAGCTGATGACTCCATATTTCCAGAGATTTAAAAAAAAATTCCAAAGTTCAGTGCCAACAGCACTCCCCATCAGCATTTTTCCAATCTCTCATCCACAAGAGTTACATGTAGCATGCTTGTCACTATGTAAACACACAACTGAAAAAATGATTCAGCTTCATGCTCTACTCATTAGTGAAAGTAGCTGAGTGGTAAAAAATATTTATAGCATTTCTGTATCAGATTATTTTGCTTTTTCTTTGAGCTATACAGCTATGGTTTAAATGAATTACAGATAAAGAATTGTACTCCCCTGTGTTATCAACATTGTGGTGGAGTTGGTTACCTGATGTTAATGTTTGTCTACATCTGTAAGTGAAGATATACTCTATTTTGCTAGGACAGCAGCTATTTTACTGTGGTGAACAAAAGCCTTCCCCAGAGCTCTACCTCAATGATAGCTTCATACCTTAAACTTATAATCAAGGAATATGTTTACTTACTAATAAAACCCAACTGCATGCAAGCAGTTAGGTTATATATAACAGTTCTGATGGAAAAAGTGTTTTACTGAAAATATTTTCTCATTCAGAAGAGATTCCTTTGTGGCAAGTTATAGGCAGGCACTGGCCTCCTCTACATCAGTAAGACATTTCTCAGATACTAGTTATGTAAAATACTAAGGCATACTCTATTTCTGGCTGCTTAGCAATTATCAAAATAAAATTGTTTGTATCATCTTGGAGATTAAATATTCAGAAAAGATCAGCTATTTAACCTAGAAGTCTGTATACCATTAATTTCTTACGCTTCTTCTGAAAACTTCCACCATGTATTTCCTATCAGGAGAAGAGAACCAGGCAATCAAGTTCACAGCTGTTTCTTTTCCTGCTGTTTTTAAATAAAGCAGCACATTAATACAAAACCACATCAGAAAAAAGAACRTAATTTTCATTATTAAAGGTAAATAGGTAAAATCACATTTACGGCAATAAACCCATCCTATTTTTCTGCTGAAATGTTTGATAAAATTCTGCTTCCAATAAAAGCAAGTTCTCACAATTTTCACTCCTGCATCTGAAGTGCTTAACAGGCAATCTCACACTAATTCTTCAAGTTTTACATTTACATTACCCATTATAGACATAGTTTGATAATAATACCAGATTGTTTCAATAATACGAGATTAATTAGCAAACACCTCTCCCTACCGCTCTCTAAAAACCTGCAGTAGTGGATTATATTCAGAAGTCCTTGAGGCATATGCTTCCAAGAGCTGACTATCCTTTAAGGACCTCTTTACTTGAGTCAGACAGATAAAAACAAGCACACTTGTAAAGATCCCAGTAACAAAATATGTCTTTTTCTGTTAAGAATTTTGTAAGTTCAAAAGTAGCCAAGAAGCTACTAACCWACCCTCCACTCACTAAAAAGATGATTCTGTGATTTAAGGGCAAACAAGATACTTTACATAAGTTTCATCTATTTGATTTCATTCTTACTTTCATGCCAGTAATAGAACTTTTATTGAGTTAAGAGCACACTTAAAAGAAACCAACCAAGTTTTCACTACAATGCACCCTGAAGAGGCCACACCCAGACAGCCACCTTTAGATAAGACTCCCCTACTGGTTTTGTGCAGCCTTCTCACACCAGAAAGCAAAGCCYGATGTCATTTTGTACTCCCTGATAAAAATAATCAAGCAGAAGCATTCTCTTACACTCTTGACAGTTTCCCACAGTTGGTGTGTTTCTAGCCCAAGCCTCAGGGCTGCACAATATCCAACAGCTTTCCCCCAGGATCCCCGCTTAAAGTAATGTAAAGTCTCATCAAGCACTCAACAACACATCTAACTGGARATCCTTTGGTTTGAAATTATGATTTCTGGAGTCTTTTAAAACACTRCATCTTCCTGTTGGCTGTACACCAGATGCCTACTGTATCTGCAGACTATAAAATGTCTCCAAAGGAACCACATTTAAATTAAAATTGACAATTTGTCTTTGAACTACCTGAAWTTAAACAAGGCAGTTTTACTAGATTTTCCTGCCCTGAGGAAAAGAGCAAACGGAACAAAGGCAGAAATTCCAACACACCTCAACCAAATGACCTGCCAAACACAGTGAAACTTAATTACTTTGTGACATACTCCCTCCTTAACTATTTCTGTAATTTACAGTGCTTCTTTTTATCTGTTTGTCAGTAACAGCGTAAAAAAAATTGTTATGCCACCATTTGCACAAGATGAAGACTAATATGAAGAAATTCTAATGAACCAGAAAGAAGACACTATTATCAACAATCTAAGTTAGGGCAGAGGTAAGAACTGAAAAAAATTACATAAACTGCACTTACTATGAAGTCAGAATAAACTATACTATTTCAGTAGGAATTAAACAAAAACAATCATCTAGACCAACTTCCTAACCAAGGGGGTTGATCAAAAGCTAAAGCATGTTAAGGGCATTTTCCAAATGCCTCAAACACTGACAGACTTTGGTTCTTGCCAAGAACCCTGTTTAAGCAGTGTTTAAATACTTCAGCTGTTGTCATTCTTATAAGAAAACTCAGCTCAGCAGAGAGCTAGATGATGGGGAATTTCATTAGACATTTTAAAAAGAGCAGAATTCATGAGATTAGTACAAACCTTTAGTCTGTTGAGTCTCCTGGGGCTTTCTCTCTCTAGGTTCTAGAGGTTCAGATCGCAATTCTGTAGACTGCCTTTTTTCAAAACTGAAATCTGGAAGTCGCGGAGCTTGAGGTCTAGTTTTTCTTGCAGGATTCAGGAAGAAGCAGTAGGCACACCTAAATGCTACACAAAGCACACACAGTAAGTAGCCTCACTAACTAACTTCACATTTCTTCTTTATTCCCAAATATTTTCTGAAAGTCCAAAATACTAAAAACAGAGGGTTAAACTAAGTTACTATCAKTACCGCAGAGTACCCCCACCAAATTTACATAAGYTGTTYTATAAAGGCCCTTTTTRAATTCAGCAGACATTTGCTTTTTACAAACCTGTTTGCTTTCAGCTCTACTGTACTGAGTACTGCCCAACACTGTGAAAGTTCTCATCACAATGAACAAAATAATGCAGTTCAGTACACCAGATGGTGCTACATGGTGTTGTTCTATTCTTTCCTACAAAAGAATTAAGTTGGCAGRTGATTTTTTTTTCCCTCCCCTTAAGATGCCACTTTCCTCACACTCTGAGTAAGAAGATGTTAGGAATTCCACAAGCTTCATCTCATCTGCTTTTTGAAGAGCATTCTGCTCCACTGGCTCATAATTAAGAAAACACAGTTTTGTTTTGCAAAAGTATTGGATACCATTTAATACTTTAACTAATTTTGTCCTACCCCCCCTCACCAAGACAAGGGGGGAAGTGGCAATTTCTGGTACAGTTGAGYTGTGAACTCATATGAACTAAAATGACATAGAGACTATATATCTTTGATTTCATAGGAAACATTTAGCTTATTCTTATAGCGCGGTACATTTACTTACAACASGAAACAAAACAAAATTAAATAGAAGATTTATCTAAGAATCCTTAGTTTCTTAAGCATTAGGCTTAGATTATGGTAGAAAGCAGGCAAAACATAACATCTGTGTTCAATAAAGAGCTGTGTCTGTCTTAAGTTATTGTCAGCCATAAATTCACGTATAGGCCCCTAGGGCTTGTTCCCACTCTTTTTCCAATACGTCCCCAGGATCTTCTTGCCAAAGGAAAATTTAGTTTAAGCTCTGGTAAAAGAGACACACTTTAATGTCAGAGAGTTTCTTAACATAAAACCCTTCTGAGAACTATTCATAGCCAGTAGCAATGTTCAGGGATGTATTGCAGAAAGCTTATTTCTACTGAATAGTTTTCTATACATAAAATCCATGACCTGAAGGTCGTAATAAAGTACTTCTCTGAGTCTTGAAGCAAATCTTAAGATACAGCGTAATAAGTTACCAAAATGATGTTCCCACATGAAGTGGTACTTCACAATGTCAGCTAAGTACTTGGATGCAACCAAAATGAAGCATAATGCGTGTTAGTTACAAAACATAARCCAGGTAATAGAGTCTAAAAAAGATTAGCTCTTACCTATGTATTCAAACTCCTCCTTCAAAGCCATACCATTGTGAGAAAAACATTGCTGACATATTAGGGCATACCTAGAAAAATGAACAATACATAATTACATTTCTTTAAGTAAAAACACACTGAAGGAAGATGTATTTTACCTTGCATATTGACCAATACCTTAGATCTTTTCTTCTAAAAGGTGATTTCCACAGTGAAAYTATTACCTTTAAAGCAACCTAAATCTGTAGATTAAATAATGCTTTTTGAAATTGTTTAAACCACAGTGAAATACTCTTAGCTACACTTTAAACCTCATGGTTCAACATATTTTTAGTATTATAAATGTCAGAAAATAACATCCAAGTTCAGTTTTTATTTCATTAGAATACAGTTAATATGAAAAGCAGCCATAGTTAATATGTTACATTTTGATATGTCTGGACAGTTCTGAAGGCAATCTGAAAGGCATTCATAAAGGATATAAAGCTGAAATGCTGAGGTAATCAATTTATTTTTTTTAAGTTCAAAATATAAGTCATTTTCCCAYTTGAGCACAGATTTTTCTTTGTATCACATGGCTAATACCACCCAGAACAGAGGTTAGCTTTGCCAAATATTACCAGTTTCCCTGCAAAGATATTTTAAGTGAAGTATTGAGAAAGAGCCATTTCCCAATTATGAAAATTTTGGACAAGTTCATTAGCAATTCTATTAACCTTGGCATGTCTGGCTTGAACAAAAAGGTTAAGAAGCTTCCTTTCCCCTAAGTGTTTTGGTATTTCTTAAAGAACATTTTACCTGTTTTGAGGACCATCACCAACCAAATACTCAATAACTCTATCCACAACTCCTCTTTCTCGAGGAAGAACAGGTCTTGCCAAAGGAGGGCCTGGAGGATGAAGACCTAGAAGACATGAATTGTATTAAAATTATTTTCTACTATATTATTATGTATATTATGTATATTATTATGTATATTATGTATATTCTACTATATTATATATTTTACTCTGTGTGCTATTGTAACAAAATAATTGCGTCCACTTAATATACATGGCCATATTTCTTAGTCCCCTAAGAAAGCTGTAAGATTTTTCAACCCACAGCAGYTGAAAATTCCTCTTCTTCTCCCCTAACTTATAATTTTATTTAATCATTCCATTTTTACACCTTGGACATGTAAGTAAATTTATAATTTCTAAAGAACTTAATGTAGCAACAGTACCAATGATTATTAGCAAATAGAGGCTCTTTAAGGAAGAACAACTCAACTAAGTTTTCTCCATATGCAATTCTGCAAATTTACACTTCCAATTTACACCAACGAATCTGGCAAAACCAATGACAGCAATAGAAGAACTAAAGATCAGGGCAACCTGGTCTGCTGCGAGGTGTCCCTGTCCATGGCATGGGGGTTTCAAATAGATTATCTTTCAGGTCCCTTAAAATACAAACCATTCTATGTTTTTACAAAGATGTTACCATAGATACACCCCCTAGATACACTCCCTGGTTTCTGTGTAATTACTATACCACAAGAGCATGCCCTCAATGTGCATTCAGTCTACACATTAAACCTGTCCAGCTGTTTGTCCTTTAGGTAATCCCACATTTAACAAGAAGTTGGATACTTTCAGAYTTATGCTTAGTCAAAGAAGCCAGAATGCCACTATAAAAACACTATTCGCCCCATGTATTTAACAAACTACTATCAAAATGAAACTCCTTTACGAACAGGTAAGACTGCTACCTTTTTCAATTCTACATACAGCTGCAGTTAAAGTAGAACATAGGCAGAAACTTCTCTTTCCACAAAAGAAAAGAAAACTTCTCTTTCCACAGTCCATTGTATAAGACCACTGGAARCTACCAATTTCCATTTATACAGCTTTGAGTTCTTATGTCTACTTTCTCTTGCAGCATTAAACAGAATAAGCTAGGCCTAACATGTAAGACAGAGTAAGCCAGGCCTAATATAAGAAACTCAAGTCTGAATCATTCTGATGCAGCGATTCAAATAACTAAGTATGGAGAGGAAACATTTTACATTTCAGCACAGGAAGTATTCCGTTACAGCACTTTCAACTAACAGTCCTGAATGTAAGATAAGGCAGCATTTGGGGGAAGAGAGGGGAAGACTTAAAATCTATTCCCGTAAGAGCTCTACGAATTACATTCAAAGTCCAAAAAACAAACAAAATAATCAGTGTTTGAGTAGGACAATGAACCAGTCTTTCAGAACTCTCAAACTGAGGCAAAATAGTCAGCTTCAAGCCACTTCAAGACAAATTGTGATATATGACTTGGTTTAACCTAATAACAGAACTACTTGTAAAAATGCAAAAGTCCCATACAAGCTCACGATAGCTAAGAAGGCTAAACAGAAAACRAATCAGCTACTATTAGCAGGTTTCGTACTGACATGAGCATAAAGCAATCTGAAGTCCTGCAAGAACCAGGTATATCTAATTCACAGAAATTAAATACTGCCGGTGCAGAAAGAGACCAGTGCTTTCTCTGAGAAGAGTTCTGGCTTGTTGCTATTTTCACTATAGACAATAAAAACAAATATAGAAATAGCATGGCTTAAAAGAAAGGCCTTTAGTGACCAGAGAAGCCAGCCTATAATTCTCTTTTCAATTTGTGTATGCTTCTAGTGTTTTTCGTGAGATTGTATGTTTCACAGAATCCCCCATAATGACCAAYAAACAAAGAGGAAGCTAAAGGTTAAAACAAACTAAAATCAGTGTCTCAATACACAAAACAGTAAAACATTACACCCACTGTCTAAAAATGCAAAACAGGATATTTTTTAAAATCCAAACAAAGGACAACTAACAGAGTAAAGTTTGTTAGTATGTTGAACTAATTCAGAATGACATTTAATTGAAAGATAYTGTGTTAAGAACTTCAAGCTTCAAGTTGACTTCAAGCTTTTCAGGATTGTTCAGATTTAGTTTTTTTTACAGCAACTCAGGCACAGCATCRGGACATGCACAGTCATAGCTTCCAGAACTTTGATAAACACACAAGAAGCACTAAGTACCTCCTTAAGTAGAGTAATCATAGAATACAAGTTGGAGGGGACCCATCAGGATCATCTAGTCCCAACTCCTGTCCCTGTACAAGACACCCCAAAAATYACTCCATGTGCCTTAGAGYGCTGTCCAAACACCAAACTCTGCCAGGGTTGGWGCTGGGACCACTTCCCTGGGGAGCCCATGCCAGTGCTCTGGATGAAAAACCTTTCCCTGACACMCAACCTAAACCTTCCCRACTCAGCTTTGTGCCATTCCCTTAGTCCTGTCACTGGTCACCAGAGTGAAGAGATTAAYGTCTGTCCCTCTGCTTCCCCTCATCAGGATGTTGAAGAGCACAGCAAGGTCTTTCCTCAGTGTCCTYTTCAGGCTGAACRAATCATGAGATCTCAGCCACTCTTCATAAATCTTCACCTCCAGACCAGAAGGCAAAGACAGCACAGCAAGTCTTACTATTCAATAACCTGATCCAACACGGGCTTCAAGTTTAAATATAGCATTAAAAGTAACTGCCAGCAAATTACCATTTCAAGCCTCCTACCTTTAATCTTCACAGATAGAAGCAACAAAGGAAAAAGTAACTAAGGCTCAAGCTCAATGCCACACACAGCTAACCTCCATCCTCTACAGAAAATGCCACACACTGTAGGAATCAAGTATTTTCAGTAGTGTCCTCTTGTAGTGCCACACATAGAACAAGACTAATCTTGCCAATAAGTGTGCAGTACTTGTAACAGCACAGTCTATCAAGACACATTTTGTCAGTATTGAATATTTGACATAAATGGACTGTCTTAATTAAGAGCACAAGAAAATTAATTCAGAAAATACTGCAATTTACAGCCCATCAGTAAGTATGAAAACAGTTTCATACTCAACACAAAGGTTTTTTAAGCAGGCCTCGTTTTCACAAATAAGAGAAATTAATTCAGGAAATAACAATCAGTGAATGCATTTCCAAGTTATCCCCGTATTTTATCCTCAAGCAGGAACCCAGACCAGGAAAACTCTCACAGAAGCAAGACAGAACAAATTCAGTGCAATATAAACTGGATTCTGCTAAAGCTGTCCAAAGTACACATCAGGCAAAATTCATTTCCTAAAGCTTCTCAAAAACTTCAAAGATCCAATACTTCCATCAAAAAAAAGGCACTGATACAATCTGCAATAAAATTAAAGCTCTAGAATAATTTTGTGAATACCTGGTTTACACTCAAATGTTTATTTGAACCTTTATTCAAAAGACCAAGTTTTCMTATGACTTGCAAATCACCAATATATGAAGTTTCCATAAGTCAATAAATAAGGTAAACCTTGAATGAAGTTACCTAGAATGAAACATCACAACACATTCCAACAACAACTTCAATTACCTGCCTACTAATAACTCAAACCAACCGTCTTTGTTCTCATGCTGTTATGGACACCAGTAATTAATATAAACATCAAAAGCAATCATTGTAGAAAGACCGGTCATTTTTGCAAACCTTGGCAAACTCTCAACTACCTGCCGGTTATTAATTTTCAAACATATGGGAGCTCTGTGGTAAAACGCTAAATTGATTCTCCCCTACAAAATATAGTATAATGAAAATGAATTATTAATCTTCTGTAAAATAAAACAATAAAGGTTATTCATATTTGTTGTAAGACATGCATGAACTTAGAGGCAATATTATTCTTATAGATACTGAATTTACRCACTTTTGACCACAACAACGTGACTGAGATTTTATATGCCTGGAAGGTTTGGGGAAATTCAAGAAAAAAGAGGGCTGCCATATTAACTGACAATTGCAATGGCTCCCATTGTTATCTATGGCAAAGTAATGTGTTTGGTCAAAATACCAGTTACTAGTGGGGAAAAAAGTGCCTGTAAGGCATTGCCACRAAAACTACATTAAATATTTTAAATCACAACTTCACAACTGTCCTTTCAAACAAGTCAGTTACTTTATTTTCCTTCTTCCTCTAAACTATTTATGCAGTAAAGGTTGAATTTCATCTAGCTTATTCAATGTGCCTGAACCTTCCCCTAAGACTAAAGCTATTATACAGCTGATATTTTATTATACAGTCAGCTTCCTTAAGAAGGAGCATGCAATTTTAAACTCATTATGGAATTTTTGGTAATCAGCTATCAGTAAATGTGGTTTGCAACCAAATGACCAATTTCCTGGTACAAGGAGCCAATTTCTGGTACTTCAAAATAATCAAGACTTACTAATAACTTGCCTTTACAGTTCATTTCAGGGATAAAAACAAAYAACAGTTTCATAATACAGGTAAAGAATTACTAACAACAAATAAGGCTTAATGGACTCCACAGAGAAGTGAGATGACAACTTTCCATGACAAGTTTATTCCACTACACTATTTGTGTCCTATAAACAACAGGACAAGGCATCTTAACATCCAGCTTCCTGAGATCTTAGAGAGCAGGTGTCAATATAATATGTACAGCTCTACTTTTTAATTCTATCGTGGAAGTTAGTAAGGAAGGACATACAGGTCATAAGACTTAAGCAGCTTCAAGTAAAAATCAGGAACACAGGGCAGAAAACAGTATTCTTGATCCCTATATATAGAGCAAAGAACTACTCCACATTATACTGGTGCTCATGAGATTCTTGGCAAGTTATACCCCTTCTATTTTCAAGACAGCATTTCATCTCTTTTCTTGCCTTGTGATCCAACTTCTCAAACATCTCACAAAAAATGAAAGGCCTAGCACAAACCCATWCACAGCTTTACCATCCATGAGGAAAATGAGAGCGATGCTTCCTACACAAAACTCTCAAATTTTGTGATCCTTCCAATGCAATTTAGTTCGCATTCCATTTATTAAAAGTACATCCCATCTGAACACCAGATAAGAAATCAGGGGAAAAACATTTTCAGGATATGAGAAATTTTAAGGAGTACTCATTCCTACCAGCTTTCAACCTGTTGCTAAACTTTGAACTCTTGTACCAAAATAACAATGCAATTTTAGTATTCAGCTACGACAGACAACTTTTCTGTCATATTTGGTATTCCACACTTTAATCTATGAGTATAGGCTGCATGACTATACCTTCTAGACTAAAATTTAAATAAATGTCAAGATGCATGTTAAAAAAAATATGCACAGGATTTAGTGAGAAACATGAATGTATTCTGAAAGTGTTCTCCTCTGTACCTGATTTATACAAGCATAGAGCTCTTCTAAACTAAGAACATAAAAAGGTATGCTATATTGTTGACTACAGAATACTGCAAAGTTTTATTGCCATTTAAACAAAGAAGCCGTAACAGTTAAATGAGCTCAGGCAATAGGTTTCAGCATCAAAAGGTGCCAGCTGTAAAGAGTTATGGCTAATTGAATATGGAACTCCTGCTTAATCAGATAACTGCYCTGCTATTTCCAAATGAAATGCCATTTCCATACTGTCTGAAAATGGCYTATTTTATTGGCAACCAGAGAAAACAATATAAACTGTAAATAACATTAAGTGCTGTGTTTACCCATTCCAGGCACTGAAGTAGCAGGGGATCCAGGGCGCCTTGGTAAAACGTTTGATTGCAAGGATGGCACAGCAGTTCTTTCCAGGAGCCCACTCGGAGCTGGTGTCTCTCTCTGCAGAGCAGGAGATGCTGGAACTGGGGACTTTGGAGAACCTTGTTTAGGTGTCGCAGATGAGGGTGTAGAAGCATTTCTTTGAGCTGCAGTCCTCTGACGAATCTCTGACAAGAACATTGACATACTGAATTTAATATCTAGCCTTATAAGCAAAATATTAGTCAAAGTACATTAACATTGTTATACCAGTCAGCAAATTACAGAATCAAACAAAACCAGGAAGGTCTAAAACTAAACATCATCAGCTGCCTAAGCACATCATAGAAGTAAGTACCACATAGAACACTATATTTCAATAGCAATTATCCTAACTATTAAATACTTAGGGCAAGATTCYTCTAGAATGAAATTAGAGATCAGAATCATAAAGTACCTGCTAGRGCAGAGTGTTGAACATATGAACAGCTAAACTCAAACCACCATGCACAGAACTGACCACTTTTTAGTCCATGACTTAAAAATGCTTCCAAGTATTTAGCTTTCCATGGGACCAAAACTATTCAATCAGTATCTAAAATGCCCAGGCTAAGTACCCAGAGTTATTAAAAAAAAAAAAAACAGATTGGGGAAAATGAAACAATTCTAAAAACAGGAGAAAAGAATACTTCATTCAGTTGATATAATTTCATTCAATTGTTTAGCAACCCTACCATCAAACCTGTGCATGGGTTGTCACAAAGTAAGAATGGGCTTTGCTGGAACACACCCCTACTTTTACCTCTTTTCACATCACTACCAGTTACTATTAAATTACTATCCTGAGAAACTTAACATTTCCTCAGTTGTTTTTACCGGAAGGCAAATATTACCAGTGCAATACATTGTGGTTTGAATGTTTTAACAGTAATGCAAACCCGACATTCATACACTATTGCAACAAGTCCAACTGAAATGTAACCATCGTTTCAGGTCAGCAGATATTTACWTAGTTAACAAGTAGCAGCTTAGTCTCTAAAAGAAACACCCCAATACACCCACACCTAAGGGTATAGCACCCTACAGAGTTAGTGTACAGCACTGATGTCACTTTGAACAAGYTGGCACTTCTACCTTCTCAACGAATGGAATTTAACACCARATTTGGACTTCAAAATCATTTCCACRAGTCTCAAGATTAGAGATACTTTATCTGCTGACTTTGTGGCAGGCTGGAAGAGTTTAAATGCTTAGCAGGCAGTTTACAGGTCCACTGGCAACCAGCCACTGAAAAATGGGTGTGCTGAGTCTGAAGGAATGACCCCTGCCACCGAAAGTATAATACTACCATGCTAAGCTCTTGCTTTGGGTGAAGGAGGTGAGTATGCTATGTCAGCTTGCACTAGCTAAGAAGTTGCTATCACTGAGGCATTAGGTCCAACRTAACAGTTCTGTGGCAAAACAGCCAACATCTAGTGCCATGAAAATTGCAACATACAAAGGTTATGGTGCTTACTTATCTGTACACATAAATAGGATTAATACATAACAGAAGAAATAGCTAGAAATTCTTTGGTATCACCACTTGAAAAACCACAAGTTAAAAAAATTACAAAGTCTTACTAAAAAGCCATCTAGTTCAGTTTCCTACAAAGCAAAACAACTTACTAGTTATCCCCTGCCACACCTTCCTATGCACGGCTGCATTGCCTCACACAACTTCATCATCACCCAAATTACATCACCCGATGAGTCTGAAGGTTACTTATTTTAACTTGATTTTAACAAGCATATTTGCCCCCTCACTATTTAAGCTGCTCAGAATCTGGAAAACAGGATTAGTTGGTGAGGWAGTTGCAGAAATTCCATTAATATTTCCTTGGTAACTTGCTTCTGGTTTTCAAACTGCTCCTGTGTTGAGAGTTTTATCTTAAATAAGAATTCATTTCTGATGAACATCACCATTAACATGTCTTCAAGAGCTTTTTGTGAAAGACGTTAGCTGTAACCTTCCAAGTTTTACTACACTGGGATAACTGCATCATCTCTATGCCATCTAACCAACAGGCATGACCCATCTCCAAATACAAAATACTGATTACAACCCATGATTTATTTAATCATTATAGTCAAGTTTGTGTTATAGTTTCCAGTGGTGTTCCTTTCAAAAATTAAGCTAAAAGATATGCAATTTCTCAAAACTTCTCAGGTCCACATATGTACAAAAAATGACTGATAAATATAAAGCCTATTCCACTTCTTACAAGATAATTTTAAACATCTATAAAGACATTTTAATCYATTATTTTTTCATTACAAAACCCTATTTATTATTATTTTACATAGAAAAATGTCGAAGATGATGACTAATTTCTACATATGGATGTTACTTTTACATTTTGAAGGCTATCTTTCTAGATCATGTGATTTATGCATTTTAATTTTAATTGCTTAAGAGCTCTGAGTCTGTTTCAATAGGTCATGGCTATAGTCACATTTATTCTGAGCCCATAATACACTATTTCTAWGCAATTTCCATGCTGCCTGCAAGAACTCTGCCCCTTTTGCCTGTTCTTTCTGAAGGGTCATTTTTGGCAAGCCTTCTTTAAAYGACTTTCAATTTAAAAGATAGTGCTACTTTAATGACTCTTTCTCCATATTTTTGCTCCTATAAAGATGCTGATCCAGTGCTTTACAGTACAGTATTAGAGAGATGTGCTTCAGTAGTTTTAGCCTTATTACAGAGTTAAGAAACTCATTGCTAGTTGCCATAAAACCTTAGGTTTTCCCCAATGCCTTTTTTATCCCCTTCACTTAAAAGTTCACTTGGCTTTCACTCTTTTCTATGATTCATACTTTAGAGAACTTGCCAACACTGCTGCTCCCCAAGTAAGAGAAGTCACMAGAACTTGCATTATGAGAAAGTGAGAAACGCTCTACTTGGCAAGACCAACAGCCCATCCGTCGCAGTATTTCATTTCACAGTGGCTGTAGATGTTATTCAGTGACAACACTAACCTGAATTTCAGATGCTTACATTCCTGATATCATCCCCAGGATCCATAAGCACATTGTCATGGACATGGAGAATACAGCCCTGTATTCTCATTTTAGTATCACATATGGACCCTTTATTCATGAACTCCCCTAATTCGTTTTACATCTGCTGTGCACTTCCACAATAACAGCCCTAATATTCTTCTGCAGTAACTGAGTATGATCTATATACTTCTCAAATTGCCTTGAGATGCAATGTGTTAAAAATGAGCCTCTTGCAAAGTTCCAGACCTCTATAATTCCAAGTTGCACTACTCAGCTAAGAAACATGTCCACTGATCTCAACACTAACACAATATACAGCTTTTGCTGACRCAGTTTTAATGAAATTTTGTGATTTTTTTTAACGAGTTTCTTCAGTAGTAATATTTGTGTATCCAAAAGTCAAATGCATGAAGACAGATAAATAGTTTAAAAATAGATCTTTTATTCTCCAAACACACTACAGTTTAAATTCTGCAGTTACCAGCACTGGACAATTCAGACATACAAGCAGGCACATTACTTAAGAGGTATCTACTCAACGGATGATTCAGTGTGAGCTCTTAAAAGAATATTACAATACTGCAGTGCTGAGGCAGTGGCATCTACAATGTTTATAAGCATAACTATTTTATTTTTCCCTCACTTCAAAACTTGATTTTTGAAGTGTAGAGAAGAATACATTATTTTCACCACAGGTCAATATTTTATATAACTTGCTGCCTTAATGTCAAAGAGCAACCAAGCATTTTCTTTCTTCCTCCCCATGCCCATATCCATCCCACAGCCTGCAACCATSTATTATTGCATTACTTTCAATTCAGGTCACAAAGTGATCTCATTTACAAGACACCCCTGCTAACAATCGAATTAGCATAATGAAAATAGTAGGTAACAACAACAGGATATTTACAATGGATAAATATTTCACTGTGAATATATATTTACCCTATTCTTCTCTATGGCCAAAGTACTGAATAAGTACATATTCATTAACTGTACCCCTCAAAACATTTCTGAAGAGATAAAATAGCCCTTAAATTTTCAAATTCCTTTCCTTCTGGATTTCCTGGTGGCTTTTCATGCCAAACAAAAGATTGAGCTAAATCATCTGTTAAAATTACCATTACTTATTTAAGCAGTACATTTCAAAATCACAGAAACTGCAAAAAGAACTAAATATACRGGACAATTGAGGCACTACCAGATGGTTTTCTGAGAACTAACAATTATGCAATACTGATTAAACCTTTGTACCAATTAGTATGATGTGTAAGCTTTCACTTCAACCAGTAAGTCAAAGGCATWCAAACTAACTAACCTTTCATCAGCTGTCTCATATACAACACTGTCCAACCTGATTATATATTGGTCATTATTYACCCACTTTTCAAAAAGACTCAATTAGAGAGCTTAAGAAAGTTCTGTTGCTTGTGTCCAAAGCAAGCAAAGAGAAGACCAAGGAAGCTTTAATGTTAATTTGCTAACAGATATTTTATTATTCCAAACCACTCCAATTCCACCACAAACTGCATGAAGCAAATTACACGACAACCACACAAAGGTGTCATCTAGTTACAGTAAGCTATATACTGCACAGAACAGGAGCTAATATTCATTTTGGGCAGATATTTAGTGTGAACAGCAATAAGCCAGTAGGTTTTTTGATAGCTAAAAATTGAAATAACTACAGCATATACCAAGTTATTTAGAAATTAAGTGTCTGTAATTTCATAAGCCAAAGCCAAGCCTGTCCCTCTTGAACTATAATGTACCTCCAAAATACAATGGTCTGACTAAACACACAGGGACAAGATGCTGCAGCAATTCCAAATTCAATGTGTTAGAGAACAGATTGGAAAATAGAAAATAAATTTGTGCTGTATATGAACAAAATTACATTGACACATAGAATCACTTAAGTTGGAAAATACCTTTAAGATCATAAAATACAACTGTAAGCCATGACAACTTAAAAAATTTATTTTCCAAAAGCCTTTCCAAGGCTAAACTGCACTTTTACTCAGGATCAAGCAAGAATRTATCAATGCACCCCAAAAATGTGAATGTTTGAAACCGAATTGTATATTTTCTCAGTTGTTTGCTCACTTAGAGGATATTGGTTCATATAATGACAACATCAGTGCAGCACTTACATTCTTTGCAAATGAAACCGTACTAAAAGATTCCTTCCACCAAGCCCATGACACCAGTTTAAAGCAAGTGCTAAATAAAACGTTCTGTGCACAGACAGTGTGGGCAAACTGCTCAGCAACAACTGTTTGACAAATCTACACATATCATCCCACACTTATTAATGKAGACCACAGCCTACAGTGACTGGCTCTCAGAAATAATTCTATCTCAGAACCTCTCTCTCCCGCCCTTCTACTGACAGTCAAGCCACAATCAACACAATGCAGCATATGCTGCATCAGCTTTTTTTTCCTCTCTGGTCACCAAACAGAACTAGTTTAAGCACTGCATTAGGAAAAGTCTAACTAGTCAGAAACAGGAACTATTGAAAATCTAAGTTAGTCAGTATTACAGAAGATTTGAAAATACCTTAATATTCTAGAAAAATTGCAAGTATGCCACAATAAGTTAATTTTCTCTCGGCTTTAACATCAAGCAGCATTAAATATCCTGCTGTCTAGAACATCAGGCTTTAGTAATAGATCCCTTCTCTGAAAAATACTGAACAGTAATGGGCATAGCCTAATGAACAGTCTATTAACCCTAAATAAAAGTCAATTGATCTACAAATTTTATCATAGATAGACTTCTAGAGTGGAAATTGCTGTGAAAGATGAGTACCTATGCTAAAGAGCACCCATTTTACAGGGCTATTACCTTGTCCAGGTCTTGGGGTTGCAGATGTTCCAGCAGATGGTAGTTCAGTCTCCTGCCAATTAAATAACATTATCTGAATGCTCAGCTCCATCRTACCTTTCATATTACATCAGTATCAATAACAAGACTCACCTTTGCACTTGATTCTGGATCAAACCTTTCAAGGATTAGTTTAGCATTCTTGTACGTTTCCTTTTCCATTACTTCCTCGAGCTGGAAACAGAAAGGTTCCACACATCAATAGACAATTTTTGCAAGTATTTACCCCCACCACAGCCTTCCATTTACAAGCATCTTATCAATGTTAAGGTGAAGACCATCCAGTGAACCAGTAGCATTTTCAGACATCTGCAGACTTGCAGATTCAATGGAAAATAAATTTTGCTTTCAAAAATAGTTCCTTAACCCTAATGGACTACTTGAACTTAACAGCTTTATTGCAAGGAAACACCAAATATTGCTAATTGTTTACATATAATGAGGAGAATAATTACAAGCACCAACTTCAATAATGGAATGTGCAAAAATCTATCAGCCATCATTATTGGAAGTTATTAGACATGACAAGCAAATGACAGGCAATTCCTTAGATTTATTTCCTCATAGCACTTAATGCTATTAATTTAAGGAAGGTCGTTAGCCAAGTGCTTTACAGAATAAAGTCCCTGTGCCAATTAACTGCTGTCAGCATCGATTTTAGATTATTTATTAGCAGAAGCAATTAGCTTGCTGCAAATGCTGTGAAAACTCACTAACTAGAGAACAGCCATGGAATTTGCTCAAATGACTTTAAAGGCTGGATCTACATCTTTACAGCAATTCAAACTGCTTTTCAGAAAAAGGAACACGTTAAGAATTTAAATAAAAAAATTTACTGAGAACTATGCATACTTTAGGGAGTGTAATTAAAGCATTTCATTATTACAGCGTTTTATTTACAATGTACTCAAGTGGCTTTATAGCTAATACATGGGCTTAATTAAAAAAGTAATCACTAGTAAAGTATCTTTTTAGTGGTTAACGGACAACATCAGAAGCAGCTTAACTTAAAAACTGAGATAGCTGACGTTATGACAAATACCTAATATGTATAGAAATYATAATACATTTTACAGTATCTTAGGCAGACCTTTCCTTCTAGATGTGCTGACTAATGGCCATGTTCAGCTATAAGTGGGGGCTTTGTTTGTTCTGAAGTTTGCTGTTGGCATAAACTGCAAAACTGAAAAGGTCAGTGGTCAAAAAATTAAATTCTCTCAAACTCATTTATCACTGCTAAAATAACAAATGGTGCAGGTTAACATGAATTTTATGCCATTATTTAGCTAGTGAGAAACTAAAGTTTCAGCCATTCTGCATATACAGACTGTGCACGAGTTTTACAGTTAGACAGATCTCAGGATCACAAATAGACCTCAGAAGCTAAATAAAAATTCACTCCATTTAATGGTTACTACTGTGTATTCATCTAACACTCGCTCCTCCACAGCCTCCTTGAAGTTTGAGGCAAGAAATACTATCCAGGCTGTTAATTAAGGACTGTTGAAATAAAAGGGAGTGAAAAAGGAAGTGAAAATCAATTTCCTAAACTTGTATTTCAGCATCACTTTGGAGTTAACCCCCTAATTTTGTAAAACAAATGCCACACAGTGCAGTCAGAGCAGAATTAATGGTCTAATAGGAAAAATAAAGTATTTATTGCTTATAAAAGTAAAAAACTATAAGACACATTTTTATATAAAGGGTAAAGCTAGTGAGGTGAAGCTGCAAAGAACCTTAACAATCAGTGTTAATGTCTGGCCCCCAAAAACCCAATTCACTTCATATCAATGAACATAAAATGCCTTCAATTGTCTGTATAGTGAAAAAGAAAAATGAGAAATAGCCTCCTGCGGGACAAAGTGTCCTTTAGGGAGAGAAAAAACAGAATGCTCCACCATCACTTGACACTTYCTTTATCTAAAGCACTTCTCACCACAGCAGTATTAGACAGTACGGTAGCTATTTGTGGATACATAAGTTTTGCAAAAACAGTAACATTATTTTGAAACATAATTACACCACAAGATTTGAAACTTACCACACAAGATTCAGATGGCAAAGTTATTCTTCACATTTGATAATTACTGGATGATTCAATGAGTTACTCTTCATATTTTGAAATTCATAGAGAGSTTTAAAATTTTAGTAAAGCTGAATCTGAACAAGAATTCAGTATCACAACTGACTCTTTACAAATTTCTTGGAAATATACAGAAATTGGCAGAATTTCTACAAGCATATTCACATTTCTCATACCRTCTTAGAGTATACTTTTCTAAAGTAAATTGAAATGTAACCAACAATACCAAATAAATAGCCAAAAAGGTTCAMGTTTACTTGCTGTGAGCAAATTAATGTAACTACTAGAAGAAAGTAAGAGCCTGTGTAAAATTTAAATASTACTTCTATGTTTGCATAGAAGAAGAAACTGCCTTGTGTGCCAACACTGGAGGGTCATTTATGAACACAAACCAACACACTGACTTCTGGAACATTCACCATCCTGAAGCATAATCTTGGAAATGTTAACCTAGTGCTGAGAACTGGCTCACTAACACAGCAAATCGCTCAACACCTCTTGGTCTTTTTCAGTAATATGTTCTTCTCTGAGATCCAAAACCCTTACTACAAAAAACATTTTCTACTTTCTGACAAGGGCTAACTCATAGTCTATCCTTATCAATAAAATGATAATGCTGAACAACCAGAATAACAAGTGAACTCTCTAAGAAAGTTCATACCAGCCTAAGCATGGTTTCTTCATGGAATTAATCAGATCTTAATAAAAAGCATGGTACCACATTCACTTCCTATGAACAATTAATTGTATGGATGAACTCCTTCCCAACAGGCAACCAAAGAGAATTCCTGTGGGAATGACATCAGTTGCCTAAATTGAAAAGTARTAAGAGTAATGTATTTTAAGCTTCTTATAAATGGAATTTAGCAACCAAAGACTCAAGTACTGGCATGGTGCAAACCACTCATTATTTAACATACTACTACATGAGTTMATAAAATGAGAATTACTTGGTATGTCAAACCCAACTACGAAGAAGTCTTTATGTTCACACAAAGCCATGAGACTCATTTCAGTCTACCATGTAAGATACACCAGTATACARAGTAAAAATTTCATTAAAATCAGAAATAAATTATTTAAGTGATAGTAACCAAGTATACTATGAACAGATCCATGCCAATATTAAAACCACTAAAGTAACTGCTTTGTATGAACACTGCATGAAAAAATAATTCAACTGATCCCTCATCAGTAAATATGATTTTAAACTGTTTTTTGAGCCTCCAATTGCACATTTGCAGTACATTAGCATATACCAGTTAGACAAAACTGGGCTTATAGAACAGCCAACTCCCAACAGTGTTTCTATCACATACTGAAAAGTTAACAAAATATCAATGGTTGTCTACACCTACAAGGCTGAAGGCATAAAGTTGATTAAGGAGTAATTATTTTAAAGTAACAGAATTCATATGCTGCATTTTTTCACCATCACTAACATAACTCCAAGACAGCCTTGAAATCAGACTAGTTGGGATTTTTTTGCTAGATTAACAGATGCAACTTTCTAAACCCTTACCTGAAATGGCTAGGAAGTCTGTCAAAGTCTAATGTTACACTTAGCCTACTATTCAGAGTAGCTGAGCAAGCTGCAGCAAAGTTTAATTCTAAAATTAGCAAGGTAATTACAATACTAGCTTCAAAACTTAGTCCTCAGGCTARGAATTATCTCACCTTTAAGATTACTGTTCCAGGTAAACTCTCCACTAATTCCCAGTTGTATCAGCTTAATACATGTCCTCCACCCTTGCTTTAATATGCTTAACTCTGTGAACTTGCTCATCTACCCATGCTCAGGCTTAAGGGCTGACATCCTCATTAACTGAGAAACACTGAGGCCAAAATTACAGCTCAACAGCCACAAACACAACCAGGGTATATCTTACGATCAAGGAGGGAAACAAAGTGGTATCTCGAAGTAGCGCCTTAATTACAGCTAATTAACTTTATCCCCATCCTCAATTCATACTCAACAAGCTTTAAAATATTCACTAGGAAAAAAATAGCATCGTCAATTCTGTGAGAAGTATTACACAAACTTTGAGTCAAAGTACAGGACAGACAATTTCCAGATTAAGTATCTGTATTTGTGTCTGTCAAGTATTTTACCCATGCGAGTATCCAGATGACTCCGTCACCTAAGCAGAACAGAAATTTTCTGTTGAGCAGTCACTGCAAACCCAGCAGGGCACTATATGCAGCAGATGAGGAGCTTACACCATTTACAGGTAAGCCCTGTAAGCCTTATGCCCCTTCACCACATAAGTAACGTCTGTAGGGAAAAGGTGGCCACATGACAGTAAAACACAAGTACAGTAACATTTTTCAAAAGGACAATTGTCTTCAATGTAAGATTTCTCCAGCAATTAAGCAGCTGAGCTGCAACAAAGTGAAAAGGCACAGCTGTTGTGGAAGGCTCAGTGCCTAGAGAACAATTTGCATTACAAATAAACGGGAAACAACACATAGTTAACTCATCCTAGATACTTCGAGGATCACACTGTGAATATCTTAGTAATATCCTATTTGCAAACTCAGCAGCAAATCAGAATTCAACAAGGAAAAACATCATCTCCCTCCCCATTATTTCACTTGATTTTTGTTTTGTTTTATTAAAAAGTAGGTTACTCATAGCCAAAGACACTCCCCTAAGGAAACTAATCCAAAACAAAATCAAATTTGAGTATTATCAAAACAAAATTGTATTGAATGCAATTTTATCAGTGTTTTGATCTAAAACATTCTGTCTTGTTACCTGCATCCTCTTCCAGCTCATTTTGACATGTTCCATTTCATGTATAATTATCTAAGTCTAATGCTTAATTGAGTATCTTAAATTAGATGAACCTCCCAAGTCCATCTTCTGAGTAAAAAACTACCAGCATCACACTGGTTCAAGAGGCTGCACTAAGTCCTCTGTGGTTCCTTGCTAGGAACCAGGCACCCACAACACAAASTGATAATCACAGACTGTGAAAAACAGCTGAGTTTTATGTTATTGGAATTTCCAGAACTCAGTTTAGAAGTTTCTCTTTAATGATTAAAGCTTGACTTGAATACATACTAAWGGCAATTTCTATTTTCAAATTTAAATTCTCCATAGTTACACTATAATTTCATTGGTTATGGAGTATTCATGCAGTTGTTTCACTGTAGTATGACATTTTGATGCTTTGTATTTTTTGTATATGCAAAATAAACGTTTAGGATCTTCCTATCTCATCTTTCATTCAATGCCTTTTGTCCTAAGTGCTTCTCACACACAAAAATTCAGCATTACCAGCTCCTCTATAATAAGGATTTTCATGATTACAGAAAACTAAAACGGAAATGAAGACTTTACACTTAAGGTTCCTAAAACTCTTTYGTTCTCCACTGTGCTTCTTCTGTTTCAAGAACTTTTTCTTTAAGGCTACCAAATGACTATGTTAATTGGAAACATTAACTAACTCCAGTTAAGCAATTTTCATAAAATAAACTTAACAACWGTTGTCTTGCTAATTTCTTTCTTTCCCAGAAAATGTAAGCCTCTCGAACCCCTTTGTATCACCACTACAACCAAAGGACACATCCATTTAAATAATAGCAAATCCTCTCTACCAAAGGACAATGACATAATTAGCTTACAGGTTATCTTTTTTACATCTACATTTCAACAGCAAAAAACCACAGATCATGATGTAATACCAGACTTCTACCCAACTCATTTTTGGTACCTTTGTTKTGGGTTTTCTATTAATTTAGCTGCCATAGCAAAATCCAGCAGGTATAAGGTGAACACTTCGGTAAACTCAACAATAACAAAGTCTCAAGATACAATTTTTTGAGTTTTTGGAGGGAGAAAGAGTTGCTTTGGTGGGGGAGGGTCAGGGGGCGGAGAGTGTTTGTGTTTTGGTGGTGGTGGTGGTTTTTAAGTTTTGTCTTACAAGGCAGGTGAAGCCAACAATCTAAGAAAACAGCAAGCTTCCTTATGGAGTCATTAAACAGAGGGAACAGCTTTCAGTGTTGCAAACTTTGCAAAGAGAACAAGTTATCCCAGACCTGGAACCTTTTGCATCCTAAATTTGTCTTACTGAGATTAAATGTTGATCAAGTTGATGCATACACCAGTTTTAATGGACCATAACAACCATCTTTTCTTGAAGTTTTACTTACTATTTTTTTCTTTTGAGATTTTAAATCTTCCAGCGCATCATCTAAAAGAAGGACATTATACATTAGTTTTCAAATATAAATAAAAGATAATTTCAGCACATTCTAAACACTGACTTTGCCCTGTGAGATCAGGAAAAATGACACTGACCACTACCAACCCYAAACATCAGTAAACCTCATATAAAATAACTAGTTTTTATGTGAAAATAAATCATTTAAAATGCTGAAACCACTTATAAATTATAGCCCACTGTTATCATTTTACAGTTATAACTATTAAAAAATTTTATGTACCATTTCCTCATTAAGCAAACCAATTCTAGCCCGTGCCCTGCTCTGACCTACATTAAAACTGGTACAATAATGGACCAAATAYATTTAATCTCATTGAGTCAAAATATAGAAAAAAGCTGGAGGTCTAAGCATTAATGTATCTGAGTACCAGATTTACTGGCTTCGGTACTTCACATAAACCTCTTAACACACGCTAGTTTCAAATGCCAGGTCAATCCCGCACTTCAAAGCTCAATCTATTTCCCTCTTTCCATACTGTCAGACTACAGCGAACCCCCCAGTTTTGTAAGAACAGCTACCAGCTCTAAATGTTAAGAGACTTACAATAAGTAGGCACAGCACCTAACACCTCTAAGAGAAAGAGAAAGAAGAAAGGCCAAATGCATGTGGGATTTTCCTGAAAGTCAGTGTTTGGAGCTTGACATTCATGRAAAACTAACTGTAATAAACCATCCTAACACAGAAGATACTGTCCCTCAACGAATTAGCTTTCTACTACCTCCTTCACAGCAAGATTTTAACAATAAACTGTACTTTTTCCCTTTTCTCAGCTTTACTGCGCACTGACAGCCTACTTACTGTAAAAATACACCTATTTTTACCCATTTTTCAGATTTCAAATAAAGAAAAAGCTTTGAAAGAAGGACTACAAGATACAAAACCAAAACCTGTCAAACCAAACACACTTTTTTTTGGTATCTTTCTTTCTTTATAAATACATATGCCATACCATTCAAAGTTACTTCAGGAAAACTGTTCCTTGAAATKAAGGGAACAAATAATTACTTGAACTTTTCCAGACTGCAGAAATCTATTTGGATCAAATAAACCCCCTTATTAAATGTGCAAAATACTAAAACTGCCATGCATATATTTGAAAGGTTAGTATTTATGCAATWAAAGGGTAACTACAACAATCCATATTTGTTAAGATAAATAGGAAATGGAAAAAGACCATATTTAGTAGTGGGCTGAACCACAGAAGATGGACCATTCCAGAAGGAGTGCATCTTCAATTGAATAAGGTACCYCCATTCACCAAATTCTACATTTATATTCGAACAGAGTTTCACATGTTGCCCCACACAGATTAACAGCTTGAAATGTACCACAATACCATGATGCCAAACAAACAGCAGAACACAGCCAACTGTTCAAGGCTAGTCAAGAAAACGAAATGTGCTTTTGGTACAGAAATGCCTAGAGCATCTTCAGACATAGCCTTCCACAAAACAATGCAATCAGTTTARAGTGTGGGTGTTTCTTTCTGATCACTTTACCTCCTGTATTCAACAAGAAACAGCTCATGAAACACCTGCCCCTTCAAACRTGGCCAAATGGCAATTACGGCAAAGTACTCTCAAGAAACCAATATATCTCATCTTAATTAAACCTACAGAAAAAAAAATAATTCATACTAGAGAAGTCAATACCTGCAATAYACCTCGTTTATTTTCTCTATGCTTTGGGACAGATCAACCTAAATCTTCCTTAACAGTTTTGTCTGACCAGTCCTAAAAACTGAAATTCCATAATCTCTCWGCATCACCATTCCTAGACTCTAGCTAAAATTTTTCTTCATTCAAAGCATCCTTCCCAAACCTGGTGTATCTTGTTATCCAGCACAGAGCTTTATTGTTGTAAATAACCATCTCCAGTGACTCAGTGTGTTATACTAACTTATGCCAGAATAAAAACTTAGCTTTGAGCAACTCAGTCACCAGTTTGCTYTCTCAGCTACTCTTTCTCCTGCTTTACTGCTTCAACTCTTGTACCACATATTTGATTTTTCTTTTTCAAATACAGGACCTTTATCTTTGATGTAAAACACTTCATTTTTATCCAGTCTCTGGAACCACACAGAAATAATGCCTTTTGTTATGTCCTATCATCTATTAAACTCTTTAAACACAGGTTCAACAAAAGCACTAGACTTGCCTGCATGCTCAAAACAGCAATAAAGACATTTAAGCAAACTAGAAAAACATAGGGGTTTTTTTCTTATTCAGCCATGAAATGCAAATAGATTTTCACCTTAGAAATGAACCACAGAGCACCACACAATAGATGGAGAATTTTATTTCTACATAAAAATGTATGTTCTGTGCTTGCATATAAAATGCAAACATTAAGTTTAAGAAAAATTCTAAAAATGATGTTTAACTTGCAAGCTGTCACAAATTAAATACATCATGCTGTTCTGCAAGTCATAAAACACAGTGCAACATTGAGGTTTTCCTGTATTATTGCTCACATCACCATGAGATATTGTTACAAGCTGGACAGMTTTCAAGGAATGTCTCAGATGAATTCTAACTACTGCAGACAAGAGCCACAGATGCTGTTTTTAAATAGCATGCAGATTCATTCTAATGCAAAATTTAACAACTTTTTATATGTATTTGGACACCTCCATTATTTTCTGGTTTTGTTACATGACTTGCAATTTGCCTTTGCTCTCAAAAAAGCAGAAAAAAACTTGCTTATACCTTTCTCACTCAGGAAAACATASAGTATGCTTTGAAAAACTTGGGAGAGAAAAGCTATCTTGACAAATAAATTAGACACATCTGCTATAAATCTCTTCCCTTTTGTATAAGGATAACAGATTAAGAGTGCTGGAATACTTGTGAGAGGCAAGTATCAAGGGAATTCATGCTACTGTTCATATTTCCTTTCCTCTCAGTCCCACTTCCACATCRTATTTTATAACATTACACTTTTGACACACACAAAGAGAGGAAAAGGTTAACAACGTTTTATAAGGGAAGTGAAAGATTAAGCATTTCCTTCCTGTTCATTCATGAACTACATGGTAGAAAAAAGTTCAGCTAATACTGCCCATTTCAGTATCAACTAAAAGGCTAATCTTGTCCTCCTGGAAGCCAAATGATMAAAAACATTTACATTATCAGAGCAAGCATCATTCTCAACYAGCTCCGTATTTTAAAAAGACTCAAACAAACAAACAAAAAMACACACAAGGAAAAAAATACTTACTATTCCTTTCTGTCCGTTTGGAAAAGAAAAAAATGAGCAGTGTTCTTATACACCAGATTCTTAAGAARAAAAAGAATTACATTAATTAAAATATACTACAGTAATCATTTCTGAAGTCATTTAGCAAACAGAACACTTACCACGTGAGATTTTATTTTGCAAATACAAAGGACAGAAACCTTCAAACACTATTTATATAAAAAAACTAAAAATTTAATTAGCATCTTGTTAACAAGACATCAATATTGCTCTAAATAAAATCCTCTTTTCCATTAAAATTAACTGTTACTAAAGGCAGAAATACTAAGGCAGCAGAAGTAACATCATCATTTGCTAAAAAATGTTCAGCTGAAAATTACTTAGTCATCACTTCTTATTTGATAGATTTATAATGCATTTTTTCCAAAAAAAGAAACTTACCAGTTAAGGCCCAAAATTAAGGCCCAGGAGATTTGTGGGAAGAATTCAATATCAACGAAATCCATGAGATACAGCGATTGTATAAACACTCCCCCAAGGAGAATTAACTGACCTGAGTCCTGGTGATTTTAGAGAGCTCTAAGTCTACTCAGTTTCTGTAGGGTTTCAGCTGACTTAGCTGGAGCAGTTTGTATCAAGATAAAACTAAACTGACCTATGACCATTTTACATTTGAAAGGTCTCTGCAATCATCAAAAGCAGATGATTTGTTTTAMAGCGTAGAATTGCTTGTAAGTATTAAGCTGACACTTTTCCTGGTAAGTAATTCAGTATAAGCAAGTGGCAAACCTCATACCTCAAGCTATTCCAAGCACCTTATCCAAAACGTTCCTAAKGTTAATTAAATAATAGAGCTGAAATTAGCAATGTGTCATTTAAGAAAAAATCAATCTTAAAGGCTAGAAAGGTTATCTRACTAACAGCATGCATAAGAAAGAAGGCAAAAGGCTCTAAGATTTCAARCAGAGTTTTGATTTAATTCATAAGAACATCTTCTGTATTTATATAATGGTTGCCCAGTTCAAAATGCCTTCAAGTATCAACAACACAACCCAAGTTCAGCCAGTTAGCTGAGGCAATTGGAATCTGAGAGCAACATACCACAGACAAGAGAAACAAAGAAATTTAACTATTCCATGTCCAAMGGTGTGCTATAATAATTAATCTAAGAATACAGATGGATTTATCTGCTTACATAACACAAAATGTGTCTTCATGAAGTACCAGAAGAAGTAAGTATTTACAGGGTTTTAAYTGCCTTAACTACCTTGTTACACAGGCAAAAGCTTTTTTTTTTTAATGTACACTTAATAGTCTTCTACCTAAAGCTCTATTCTAAATATGGTAGGACATTATGAAATAAAAAAGCATTTYCTCTTTAAGAAATTAAAGATGAAAGTTAAATAGCAGATCATTTCAAACCAATTTTACAAGAAAACTTATTTCTCTGAAAATCAGAACACACAAATTAAAACTAATTCAAATAAAAATCAGTTCAAGAAGAGCACCCTTCTAACATGCTAACATATCTTTTCAACTTTTCAGGTATTTCAGCATACATTTAAAATTAGTGAAGTTATATTCCTAAAACTTAACTTACTCTACCAACAGTAGCAACTTGCTGAGACCCTGAGGGACTGACCTAAGGCAGAAATAAGTTGGTGACTGACTGCAGGCTGGAAGAGGCAGACATACTCCAGTTTGGTTAGGGCTGAAAARTCTCTAGAGCTATTACTGGGTGGCACCAGGCATTCAGCATGGAGTCACCTCTTGACCGAGAACAAAGACAAGCTGGCAGCTGCTTGCCACTCATATCTGCCAAGAAAAAGCTGAAGGGGAATAGCTTAAGGAAAAAAAAAATCTGATCAACAGTTGCAAGTCATAACAGAACAATGGYCTGATTCTAAGTCACAGTAAGCTGATATCTAAATCAGAATTTTACAGGGAGCTATCTTGAGGAAAATAAGCAGAACTGGAAGACAAACTAGAGAATAAAAATCCAACATGTAAATTCAAACCACAGCACTAGAAGCCATCATCTTCAACAATAAAACCTTTCATTTCTACACTAATTCTAACACACATATGCAAAAGGAGGCTGGTACTACTTCCTCATTTACAAGCCTTTCCTATCAGCATGAGCAGTCGTTGCACACTAACAATAAAGACTTTGAAATGTTTGTCCTTAAAAAAAAATTAATTCATATTACTGCCAAAGATTAATTTCATCTCTAATTTCTATGTTAATCCTTTCCAATCAAGATACTGCAGCCTATGTACCTTCTCCACTAGAATCCACAACACAATGTATTMATATATTATGCATAACACAACATGACATACAAAAAGAGTCTTCAAATTGGGCGTTTTCCACATGTTAWGTTATGCTGACCCACGCTCAAGTCCTAAATAACTGGGTTAAAGAGGGTTAAATAAGACTTGCAAAGTCTTAAATATTTACTTTTGACTTTGCCTTTCAAGTTTAAAGTTAGGGCACCTACAAGCCATGCTTTTATACAAGGGTGCTGTCCAAATATGGAAGTACTTATGATGTTCATTTCAGTGAATTGGTAAATGCACTGCGCTCCCCRTCGGTAGGAAAGATGCTCAGTAGGCTGCTTTATTCTCCCTGATGGTCTGGAGGAAGAGGAGGCAGCAAAGCAGGTGTTTAGTGAGATGGGAGCCCATTATTTTRCTTCTGGAAAAGCCGCTTTCTTAGAAAACAAAAGCCACTCGTCACAATAAGCAGCCAATCAGCTCGGTGGAACAAAAATGTAGGCCATACTTTCTCCATTAATGAAGTCTGCATATTTTCTTGTGGAAGAAAACAGTCAATGACTTTCCAGAAATCAGATAAGTATGTAAAATTAATCTTCAACATACTTAGGGTGATGACCTTTCAAGYAAATTTTGTGTTAATAGTCATCTAACACATGAAAGTTTCTCCATTCATTGTATTTTTTTCCAGGTTTTATATGCTACATTTTGCATATAGGTGACATACCTTAAATAGATTTCATATAGTAATTTTACTTTTCAAATTGCAGTAAAAAYAAAACCCAAAACAGTTCTCTTGTGCTTATACTGCAGCAGCCGCCCAGATATAGCTCTCTAGCCCTAACATAATTTTGATAAGCCAAGTAACTTTAGATGCTATCATCTTTTGATGATAAGAATTGGTTCTATACTAAACCCAGACCCATGAGAGACATTTCCCTGAAAGAAAGTATTCGCCTAACTACTTGGATTTATTTTAGAAGAAAAAATTCTGCAAGTTATGACATCTCAAGGACTGTCAAAGCAAACCCAAACCCCTGCTGAGATGTATTTTCCATCTCCTTTTATCAAAGAGACAGCAGTTACAAAATAAAAAAGGCATATTTACTTACATCAATGGAAATGCAAAAAATGGAAGTGTCATTGTCAGCCTTGCTGTCCATTCATCAGGAAGACACCACAAATACACAATTAAGCAAGTAATAAGGTAAAGAAGTGAGGAGTAGAGAAGAAGCCTTCCAACCCATAGTTTCTGTAGTCTCTGATTTTTTTCTCTAAATTCTTCTAATGACTGTATTTCCTGCAAATAAACAGGGTTCAGCTTTATTAGTGAAATCAGTAGGTGGTTTTATTAATCTGACTTTAAATGTTTGCAAAAACYAGCCCTACCAATTTGATACTTGATTAGAGAAGTCAAGCAGCTTTTTGATAAATGACAATATTTGCCCAAAGAATAACTTTCATAGCATAAATACACCACACTGTTAGGGTTATCATATGGACCACTTGCACCTTATTAGAAATTGGTAAAAAAAGTTAGAAATCAGCACTTTTTCACATTCGTAATGCATTAGTATATTTGGGACAAGTGAAAAACACCAGTATCTTATGAATGGCACTCTTCACAATCACATAAATCACTAYCAACCATACTCTGCATTCTAAAACTTTCATCAGGCACCTGTAGAATTTTAAATGCTTCTAACACTTTTCTGCGTGGGGAATTGCTGAAACCYCACCATCATTTCACATGTTTTCCTTTCAGTACTTTTTTCATGTTGAGAGTGAAATCSTGAACATCTGTATGATGCCTCTGGCATATTAATAAGCAGTCGAGCAATGCTCTGCTATGTTAACCATTTTGACTGTATTTCAAGTGACAACAGGAGTACTCACACTTTCATTAAAAGGAAAACAAAAATATTAACAGCATATTTCAAAACAGGTAATTCCCCACATAGCACAGACATCTGTCACAAATACTGTGAAAAATCAGTTGATTACTGAATCATCTATCCAATTATTCTGCCCCTGGCCTTTCTTACTACTACTACTACAACTTTTACACATAAAACCATACATTGAAGCTTTACTAATCAACCTGATGAAAGGAACTTTGCATTAGTGACATTTTCCATTACGTGGGACTTYAACCATTAGTTATAACTGAATTGTGTAATCAAAGGAGCTTCATATTCATTCCGATTTCAGGCACTCTAAATAAATACTTGCCCTGTAGTTTCTCACTATCTATTTTACAGTATTGGTATTTTTTAAATGACTAAACAGTAAGGGGAAAAAAGATAACAATTCYTCTGAAATGCAGAATCTCCACTATTGGAATAATTACCAAAATAGTTTAAAATTTCATAGCAGTATTTTACCTAATGTGAAAGAAATACATGGCCAGAGAAGAGGAGGCATATTTCTAAAAAAACAAAAAATCAAAACACCAAAAAGCAAACACATACCTTATCTATTTTTTCTAATACTTCTACAGTGGAAGGCTTTGCCTGCTTAAAAGGGAAAGAATAAAGATATTAATCTCACTTTTCAAAAGTCTGTATTGATGATTACTGTACATTAACAGTTTCCCAACAAAAAGACATATTCRTAATAGATTAATAAATTATCTATTTTACATAAAGGTAAGAAGTTTTCCTGCTTGTATAGTGACAAATAGACGGGACTGTAATGAATCACTGTTTTATAGTTGGCATGACTATTAACTGGTTCCTCTCCTACATCACAAAAGATGAAAACCTATAATGCACGTACAGTGATAATGAATGTGTGCGTGGAAAGTAAAAGAAGAACAGAATTGATGGTGGAGGAAATAGGCAAAACACAGAGGATAYATACAGGAAGCCCTAACCTGAGTACTCCAGCTTTTTATTACTATTCATTCCATACAAGGACACATGGTATAAATAAATCATAAGCAACTGCAAGTAAGTGTTGTCATCTTCAGTAAAATTCCCCATAGGAGCAACTGGAAATCCACCTTCTAGGAATCTTTCCTAATTTCTGAGAATTATCAAGCCACAATCTTTCCCCACCCTTCACACCATAAATTCAAAAACCATAGCTTAAACTGCATCACCCTGAGTTTCTGTTATACAAAACTGRCATTCTACCTAAACTTTCACCTTTAAAGGTGTTTGTATGGAAGACTCTCAAGTCAATTAATAAGCAAAGGCAAACCTAGACTCAACTCACACCTGCCAGGAGTGTCATCAAAAACCTTATGCCTCTTCTTCCTCAAACCCAGTACACCACTCAATAACATACAAACCAATAAAAGCAGATAGGAAGACAGATTTGTATAGGAGTAAGTAGCTACCAAACCATTTGCTAAAAGACAGAAATGTATTCTGCATGTATCCATTTTCAYCTAAGTCACCAACCTTCCAAGACATAGATGCTGCAGTTTCTATCTCAATGAAGCACCACYTAAGTATTTAGATTTACAGAAAGAATTAAAACTGTATTTTCTAAGTTAACAAAGCCAGTGCCAGACTGGTACTGCAAAGGAAATACAGGACAACAACACAGTTTCACACCTTACTCAGCTAAACCACAGCTTAGTGATTTAGCAAAGAATACTTTTGGTCATGATATCTCACTAYTGGACTTTTAAGTGACATACTTGTGAAATGTTTAGCACTAACGTTAAGCCAGCACTAATAGCCAATATGCCCTAGGTACTCCCATCTTCTAAATCTAAATATTATTACATCATTACACAATTTTACTTACCCTCCATCTTGAAATTAATCCACCCATCTTCTATTGTGGACAAATGTTGGCAGAGCTATCAATCTTCTACAAGAATTCACTGCTAGAAATAAAGCATTAAGCACTTAGGAGCAATCAAACAACATAATCRAAGATTCATAAATTCATTGCAGTATCTTAAGAAATCAAAACATTGCATAAAGCCATTGTCTAATTATTTACCTATGTGTCATTTTTAAATCCAGTTTTCTGATTCATAGGCCATCTTGTTAGTCAGCTGATCAGCTCAGATGTGACCATAGTTKTTTTTATTTTGAAAATACTTAACCAGCAGGGGAATCCTCAAAAACACAGGCACAAAATAACTCCAAAAAGAGCCACCAAAACACTCCAGCAGAAAAACTATYTTTAAAACTTACTGTTGGGCAGCATTATTTAAGATACTGATTTCCAGTTATTTCCTCTGCTGCTCATAAGCATAATTCAGTGTTCCTTTTCAGTTGCCACTGTAGGCATTCAGCATTAATATCCTTCTGTTCATGAGAAAATTTCTCAAGTAAATCTACTTCCTTTGTATGCTCTCATCAACAAGAATGTGCTGCATAGCACTACTGTTCTTTTGCATGATCAGTTTTAAGTTCAAATAATCAAAGACTTACTTTGCTATACAAGAAGCACGACATTGGCAGGTCTCCCCTGCACAACCCACAATGAACAATCCAGTCACAACAAATTACACCAAAACAGTTCCAAAGGGGCAAAAGCAGCTCATCTCACCCTACACAAACCTGGAACCCATGAACAACACTAATTTGATGATCTGGATCTAAGTTCCTAAACCAAAGTTGTAGCAACTTTCTATCAGAAGAAAATGGAATCAATTGACTCTGAACCYTAGGACAGCAAAATTTCTCTCCAGTCATTTAATTTACAAGTTTTTTATCTACTGAACWAAAAAGTAATCAGTTCAAAACAACCCTGACAGTAAACCAATGYTCAGCCCCAACTAGGGCTCAAACCTTTTTCATTCTGAAATGAAACAGTAATACTTACTAAAAAAAAAAATATTTATGTCTAGCTAGATCAGTGCTAAGCGATCATTATCTTGTTCATTAAGATACCTTTGAATACATCTTTCCAGTTTTGGCCAATCCAAATTTGTTTTCAAATTGTTTGAGGCTGTTAGAACAAATTAATATGCATAAGATATGCAGTGCTCACTATCACAAACACTACTGTGGTATGGTAACCTCACCACCTTTTAGGAAAGTCCAGGACTTCAGAACTACAGGCCTTAGGATTCCAGAAACCAATCCTTTTCCTTAAAGATAAGGAAATCCATGCCAGAAATRCCACAAAAATGAAGCTAGAACAGATGGGCAAATTAGCTCTGCTGCTGCCAAATTAGGAGCACAAAGGGGTGAGATACAGAAAAAGCATTATTTCCTCTCGGACTCGAACAAATCTTCAAAATAATCACTACTGCAGCAACTCACCTCAGTAAAACAGCAATCTTTCTTTTTTTTTTTTTTTTTTTCAAACATAGAGTCTAACACCAAGAATCTTACACAACAGTAACCTTGCAGATACAGGTGAATTTTTGCATCATGGGTATTGCAGCAGGTCTGAGCAGACACTTTCTTCACAGATATTTCTACAGAAATAGATAGCTTTCAAATTATTTTGCAAAAAAAGATACTACRTCACATAGCCAACTGAGAAGTCTGTAAAGCTAGCACAAGACTCCCAAATCTAGCTTGCTTCCTTAGCACTGCCATTGCTGTTTAGGAGCAATGGTAGCTCTCAGTTGTGGATGCAGAGAGATACACAGATGCTCACGCAAATGGCCTTTGCGTTTGATATTTTCCTTCAAGCCATAGTTTGAGAACCTCTGCACTAGAAGTGTTAGAGGATCTTTTGGGAGTAGGTTATCTATGAGCTACTGGTGACACTGACCTATATCAATAAAACATTCACCGTGTTTTTAATATGTGGCAAATGCTTGGAAGAGAAACAGGTTTGACAAGTGTCCTATACATGTGATTTTACAGAGCTATGATAATGACAAGCTTTACAAATGCTGCTCTGCAAGTCAGTAATACTACCAAAACCCTTCAGCGAAGAGGTATTAAGGGATTAGGGCCCCAGATTCACATTTACAGTTTAGTCACTGAATCCTCAGTGAGGAGATAGAGAATTTTCTTTGATTACTAAGGACTGCCTCAGATGTTTTCCTTCTTCCCCTCTCTTCTTTCTGACATGACAACACAAACTGTCTTCAACTGCTTCAAACTCTCCTCCCTCCTCCTTACCTGCTACTCCACATACCTACTATTAATATCCTACTATTCATGGCAAGAGATCTTCCACAAGTTGCTTCTTCTCATGCTCTAACCAATAAATTCTTGCACAGCACTTTTCCCTTCTGAAGAATGCACTCTAGTRTAGAGCTGTGCATTCCACTGACTAAGCAGCACTGCAACTGGACTCATTTCCACACACATTATCACTAACTCAATACACAAGTAAGATAGCTGCAACGTGTCTTAGAGCAGGCAACAGAAGCATTAAAGACACTGAATAGAGAACCTTAAGAAAACACTACTACCAATTTTGTTAGCTCATTCTCCCAAAATAATATTGATAACAGCTCCTTTACTCCCAAAACATATAAGTTATTTATTAAAAAGGAGATATGCCAGAGTAAGAGACCAGAAYAGAAAAGGCTTCTCTTTTGAAAGAGGCATGAATCCATGAAATCATCCACGCCCATCCACCCAGGAGGAGAAAATAGCTTCATGATCTCATTACACTCTTATCAAGTSAGTTTCAAATTTCTTCAGGCTTGTTAACGTTTTAAAGATTAAAAGTTCTCCAAGAACTCAATTTCCCAAGTAAATTTTAAAAACTGACATGCTGAAATTCATGACTGAATAATATCAGGAGTAGACGTATAAAAAGAAAAAAAAGAGGAAGTTAGAAACTTCTAATCAAGGCCTTGCATACAGACACAGTCCTTTCCCCTAAAGGAATGGGCAAGGCTTTTTAAATAATTCTTTTTTACAAACTTAGTGACTTCACTTTATGTAAATATTTTTAGATATTTACCATTACAAAGAACACAAGTTCTACCTTTCAAATTGAATCTCCAGTTCTGCTTACAGTTCTCTCCCAATTTACYGACCTCAGAAACTTCCACTGGGACCATAAAAACTTTCTCCAGCTGAATGCCGTGGACAAGGAAACAAGCAAAACCAAACTAGGAGCATCACCCACCACCTACTGCTGGCCTGTCCTAGGACGCCTCAGTTACATCAAGACACTTTACTTCTTTCCATTTAAACTTCATTTTCAGCCGTTTCTGTCTGGAAGCATCCTACAGAAGTCCTACGCCTGAGAGGCTTGCACAGCCTTAATCAAAAAGGCAAATTAGCTGCCATACGGACTGCACGGCGATGGAGCGAGAAGTAGGTAGGTCAGGCCCTCTTTTTTGAAACYCAACCTCCTGAAGGCTGTGCGAGGGGCCGCCAGCGGCCGGGGCCGGGCGGGCAGGGAGGGCGTTGGCAAAGGTCAGCGGCAGCCCCCGGCTCCTCGGCCCGCCCGCCGGGACAGCCGCACGGCGCCGCCRCACTCCCGCTTCCGGGGGGGACACCCACCGCCCTTCCCCACAGCCGGGGGCTTCCTCCTCCGAGGCTGCACCCCGACCCGCCATCAGCCYGCTGCCCGCGGCGAGGAAGGAGGGGGAAGGGGCACGTACCGCCCTGCTGCGCTTCGTGCCCCGGGGACGCGGGGCCGGTGCCTGAGTGCGGATATGGGGAGTGCCGGGCGCCCCTCTCCCGCCACCCCGCGCCCCTCTCCCAGCGCGCAGCCGCTCGGGGCCGGGGCCGGGGCCGGGTCCGGCCGGTATGCGCATCCCCCGCCATCACGTACCTGCCGCGGGCCGGGCCCCGCATCCCTCCCGCCCGCCGCCAACGCCGCCGCCGCCTCAGGAGGAGCGCGGCGCCCGAGCGCTGCTCCCACCAGGCCCCGCGCGGGCCGGCAGCCAATCAGCGCCTCGCTGCCCGGGGCGCGCAGGAGCGGGGCGTTGCTGTTCCGCGCTCTGGGCCGGGCGGTGCCTGTGGGGGCATTGGGGTGTGTGGGAYTGTGCYGTGCTCCGTGCCCGGCTCAACCGTACCGCTCCTTACTGCACCGTATCTTACCGGCCGGACCCGGCCCTGCCCATGCGCCGCTCCCGCCGYGCCTCGGCGGTGTCGCGGTGTCCCGGGCGGCTCTGCCCAGTCTTCAGTGGGTGTGGGCAGGCGGTGAGCGCCGGCGGGGCCGGGGGCACCGAGCCCGTCGTCCTGCGGCTCTCGCTGGTCCCTCTTTRCAGAAAACAAAGGTGTTTTAACGCAAAAGCCGAGGAGCGTGGGGGTCAAACTGTCATGTGCTGGTTTGCAGGCCGCCTGACACTGGTGGTCAGCCGGTGCTGACAAAGAGCCGCCGTGCTGGATGTGAGTTCTGGCGGGCGCTGGAGTCCCCTCAGGGTCACAGCGGGGGCTGCTCGCACTGTCCCCTTCTTTCCAGTCGGCAAGTGTTAGATATCTTTGGACAGAAGAACTCCGTATTAAATCACGTTACTGTAATAACAATGTCCTCTGCCTTCGTGCTCTAWTTTCGTAAGTTTTCTTACGTCGTTGGCACCCATCCTTTGTCCATGCTGAGAGGACAGAGGAACAGAGGATAAATACTTGTTCTGTTTGCATCTTTTTGACATGCCCTGTTTGGAAGTTTTGCCACTACAGTGACACAACTGGGTGCATGTGCATGTGCACTAGATGTGGAAGAAAGTGCTTCAGAGTGCCTTGTAGTAGAAATTCCYACGCAAAAGCTGCACACCTTCAGCTGACCCTGCATTGTTGAACTCGTATGCAACAGTGCATCATAATACAGCCYATATTTGTTGGGTTTTTTCCAGTTGTGGTAGGTTGACCCTGGTCAGCAGGTAAACACCCACACAACCTCSTGCTCCTTCCCCCTCAGGAAGATGGGGAGATATGAGGAAAAGTCAGAGAACTCATGGGTTGGGTTATAGGAAAGTTTAATAAGTGAATGAAAGAAAAAAAGAAGCGATGCAAGGAAAATAATTAACCACCTCCTGTAAGCAGACTAATGCCCAGCAAGTCTTAAAGCAATTGCCGATCCTGGAAGACAAAACCCCTCACCATCTTATTCTGCAATTCTAGTTTTATTGTTGAAGATGRCATTACATGGCATGGAATATCCCTTTGGCCAGTTTGGGTCTGCTAACCTGGCTGTTTCCCCTTCCAAAATTCTTGCTTACCCCCAGCCTACTGTCTAAGGGAGCAGAGTATGAGAAAGGTAAAGCCTCAACACTGTGCAAGTCCTGTTCGGAAAGAGCCAAAACATTTCTGTGCCATCAATGCTGTTTTAGTCACAGAATACAAAACACAGAAGCGTATGGGCTGCTGGTGAAGAAAATTAACTTCAGCCCAGCCCAGCCCAGCCCTGTRCATCCATTTAAAAAGTAATTCAAACTCAAACAGAATAGTCAAAGCTTTTAGGCGAAGAGAGGACAAAAAAGATATCCCACCACCTGTTCAGGCAACAGAATCAGCTTCAAGCTTTAAGGAGCCGAGTCTGATCGTCTGCCAAGCATTCATTCTTACTTTGGACATTGGTGAGTTGATCCTTTCAATTCCTGCCAGTGTTCATTGTGAATCTCTATCATTGTGAATCTCTCTCATTGCTCTACTTGATCAGCTAGTCACAGTATCGGCTAAGTAACAASTTTAGCTGTGAATCATGGTTTAGAATCCGCTACRAGAAATTTCATTCAAATGAAAATAATGGCGTCAATGGAGAGCCCCGGGTTGTACTGGAAGCATTCTGCTATTGATTACAGAGGTCACCTACATCAACAGCTTAATTTTTCTCATTGAGGCCTAGACTGTTTCTTCCTTTCCAAGTGGAAAAAAGACTGTGACCGAGCCTCTCCCACTCTTCAGTTTGCATTCCTGAGCCACTTCTACTTAAATCCTTGTGACAATAACCATCACTCTGCTGAGAGGATAGCTCTCTTTTATTTCAGATCAAATACAGCTATAGTCCACTTCTGACTTTGACAATTCAAAGTGGAGTGTTGCTGGAGAGAGGCTGATTTAAATCTTCATCTTTAAGCTAACACATTTAAGTGTGCTGACATCTTTTTCTGTGGTCTACAATCATGTCCACTTAAAATAAATGCAAATAATGATGATACCATGTCTAAAGGCATTTCAAAAAATGCTGCAGGCAATACTAGCATCTCCAAGAAGCTGCTGCTTTTTTTGCTTTCTTTCCAGCCCTCCCCCCCCCCAAAATTGTCATAAATACTTCCAAGTCACAACAAAATTGAGCCCTGATTCAGGGCTGAACCAGAACTGTGAAGGATATCCCAAACTYTACTTGTGTTCTTTGGCCTTTTGCAGAGCTGGTTTTTACGCAGGCCTCCACCATGAAGTTCTAATCATTGTTTTCAGTTATGACTCTATCTAACTGGTAGATTTTAAAAAGTATTGTTAGCTGCCATTACTGAACTTTACATGCAGATAAGCCCCTCAGCTGGGTGATGTTATACAATAGCATGTAGCTCCCTGTTTGCTTAAGAACCAAAATCTACCTAAAAAAAAGAAATTATGCCCATGTTGCTGCTGAGGATAATAAAACTGAGTATAAAAACATAACTTTGAATC
Organism: Malurus melanocephalus; assembly: GCF_030028575.1. Classification (NCBI taxonomy): domain Eukaryota; kingdom Metazoa; phylum Chordata; class Aves; order Passeriformes; family Maluridae; genus Malurus; species Malurus melanocephalus. The sequence continues at coordinate 1,387,395 of NW_026623262.1, forward strand.
AGACAGCTTAAAATTTTATTAATCTGGTTCAAAACTGCCCCCTACAGAGTATTTAAAACTCTTAAATAGATTCCCTTCAAAATCCATCATTATCAGTGGGATTAGTGTTTCACCTGACTTTGCATAACCACTCTAGCAGCAGACTATGTCTTCAGAATTTTCCCCAGCATCATAGGCAGCATTWAGCACTTTCAATCCCTTTCTGTGCAGAACCCTGAACATTCAACTTATTTTAAAAATCAAAAAATAAGCTTCTTCTAAAATKTTTTGGTCTCACACCCTAAGACTGCTGTTGAGAAGAGTTTTTCCATGGTAAGATTTGTARCATTCCTGTACTTTAGCAACATATGTAGCCTAGAAGTACTATTTATTTCTCTAAATAAGTGTATGTGTCTGTATATCATTTGGAAAATACTATTTTTGTATAGTTGCCAAATTGTGTTTACTTGAGATTGCCAAATTGTGTTTACTTGGGTTTTTTTTTATTTAAAACAGACCCCTTTGGACTTCTCTGACTGGTGAGGCCATGTAAGTGCTGGGGAATTTTAGATGCTGAAGCATCTAAATGCAAAAAATCAAAAAAAAATCAAAAAAAAGCATCTAAAAACTGCTTTTTACATTGCAAATGGAGATGTGATTGCAGCAAAAGAAGGTATGTATATAGCCTAAAGATCATTAACTTCACTACCCATACCTCTATGACTATGCTGTGTGCCATCTCACCATTTTTTCACATCCCAGTTACTGGGGATTAGGTGCTGCTGTACATTGCATTGCTCAGGCTGAAATTGGGGTGCCCCAGTTACATGGTCTGCCTTGGCCATTCTGTGCTCATTGCTGTACACCTCAGAGGACTTCTCGAGAGCACAGCTTCACTCCCAGCCACTTCCTCATGCCGTGTGGGCACCTCAGTGATTAAAGCAATTCCAAGCTGTTAGGGACACAAGCCAGGCTCTCCTCCCTCTGCTCTCCCTCTACAAAGCTACTCTGCCACCACTGGTGGAATAAAGGTGGTGTCAGGTTTGGGTGGCTGCAGGGTCCTGACATGCCATGCTCAGCTGAAGGTAGCACAGCCAGTGGTGTAAGTGGACACCAAAATTTAATTTGGTTAACAATSGACCATGTGTCTCGAGGCCTGGAATCTGTTTGCTCTGCATCTTGAACAGAATGAGTGCTTGCTGGTATATCATAAAYGATGCACACCTAGTAACTAACACATTTTTTAATGTTCTGTGTAATTCAGCTTTGTAAAAAATATAATTATGTTTATTCATATTTTATATTTGTATTTTTATAATACATTTGGTAAATTAATATAAGAATAAATTATTTTTTACCAATGCAAGAAAAGACATATGTAATTAATAATTTTTGTGTGGGCATATCTGCAGTAAAARTGACATCAAATCCTGTGCTTATTTCTTAACTGATATGACTGATTGAGATGACTCCAGACTATTTTCTTCTCTTGTTTTGTTGCAGGTTCCAGTTAACACTGGGACTGTGAAAAGAGCAAACGAAATTTGTTTGTGTTACAAAGGACAGCTAGAGCCCTAGTAGAAGGAACTGCTGAGCTAGAGAGAGTTGAGCCTTGAAGGCAGATATAAATTGGTAGCCCCAAGAAAGCTTGAGATTGGATGAACAAAATAGATTGTATTTAATTTTTAACATTCAAATAATTTCAGAGCATACAAAAGAGGTGAGACTCCCAAGGTGGAGTAATTTCAAGTGACGCATTTTGACAAGATATGCTTTAAAATGTGTTCTGCAAAAAGAGCACTGAGAAAGATATCATAGTTTTAAGTTTTCATATGCAATAGTATAGGCTTCTTTTGATGTTCTGATCCAACTGTAGTATTTGAAGTGTCAGCTTCTGTTTCTCTGTGATGCAACAAATCAGGAAAGTGATTTCTTAGAAAATGCTGGAATGATTGTGTTGTCATTAAGATCTCATGAACAAACAGAAGAAGCCTAGTGTGAAATTGTCACATGAGAAGCAGAAAGATGGTTTTGCCTCCGTTTGAGATGTCATACTTCAAATCACGTATAAAATTTTATAAGCAGTTATGTCCATATAAGTACATCCCCTTCTAAGATCAGCATGACTTCAAGCTTCAGACCCTTTAATGGTTATAATGAGTAATATATGTTTATGGTTATAAAAATTACTATATAAACAATAACTCAATGTTCTGTAATAAAAAACATACTAAATCAATTTTCCCTAGTCTCCAAATGAAAGCATGATTATTCTCACTAAAAGTATTTGAGCTGTACTAATACCTAATTTTTGCTTCCTGGAGCAGTTTGCTCTTTAAACAAATTAGAGTTCTGATCCAACAGGATTCCTCCTATTTAATAAATACATAAGTACATCCTTAAATTTTATTAACATCTATTTCCTTGAAGCTAAATAAAATAGAAAATACTTTCCAAAAGCCATTTTAACATTGTTGTGCCTACTGGGCAAAGTTGAAACTACCCCAACAAAACGAGGGCCAAATTATGAAGAAATTTGAATGAAACTTCTGTTGATCTTAAGAGGATTTTTACCGGATTAACGATAATGGAATTTGGAACCAAGTAAATGTGATTCAAGGGATGAATGAGAATGTGCTGTTGTTTCTGCAGCAAGCCTTCCTTACAGAGCATTGCATGTGTGTGCAGAGCACAGGCAAATGCAGGACGAGTGTCCCATTTCTGCTCAACCTGACTGCATTTTAATGCTTTCTTATTAGTCAAGCTGGAGGAGACAGGCAATGAGAAGGAAAGTTCTAATTAGTACATATATTTTGCTTTTGATAACTGCTCAAATGGTAGATAGAACATTAAATGCATTTCATACATACTCCTGATAGTTACAAGAGCTCACTTTAATGAAGTATTAAATTTACATATAAAATTATTTTCAGTAAAGTATGAAGAACTGGATCTGCTAATAAGCCTTGTTCTGGTTGGAAACCAAACRGAACCAAGAGTCACAGAATGCCAGCAATAGGACAATAAATATTTCTGGCACAATTTCAAAGGTGTATAATGCCAGACACAGACATGTAAAAGTAATGGCAAGCTCTACAGAGATTATAAAAGAAATAAAATCACAGTTCGTAATTCATATAATCATGTTAAATAGCYGGCTTATAAACCAATTCTTATAATAAAATCCACATGCAAAAGTATCTGTGATTTCATTCAGTTAATGATGACAAATATTAGRGCTCCCCTTGACAGCAAATACATATCTTGCAAGCTGAAGGACAATGAACAGTTGCTTTGTGTTCATGTTTAATGGTACAACTCTGCTAGTTCTTTCACATGGGATTTTCAAATAACCTTTCAAATAATGTGAAATTTGAAAGTGTTCTGAATTTTTGAACATATTGCAGCTACTGAGTGTTCTTTACTACAACTATTACCACTTCAAGTTTAGAAAATTTAAGATCTGAAATTACTAATCAGTCACGTGCAAAGCTTCCGGGCAAGATGATTTTCTCTTGGTATGTCATACTAATAAATGCCTGAAACAGAGCTTGAATGAATTATATTAGAAGGACGTCAAAAATACTCCCTTTCTCAAAATAAATTTATTTCATTAAATGCATGTAGAGCTTGGACAAAAAGCAGAACTTGTACTGTAATCGCTCCAATAACTTCAAATGATAGTATTTCAAATCATTCCACGCCCTCTTTGGCTACATAGAGATACTTAGATAAAATTAATATGTCTTGAATTTTAAAAACACACTTGGGAACTGGCATTTCAAAGCAATCTGTTTGGGTTTTATTGCACATTCTTGGGGTACTCTCCACATTCCAGTTGTAAACTGACCCATAGTCAACCAATAGGCCCATAATCAACCAGTGAAAAGCAAAGCCAATGATAAAAATCTAATGAGTGAAAGGTAAAATGCAGATTAGATGTGGGAAAAGAGAAAAACTTGAAGTAAAACGTAAGGGGTTCAGGCAAAGTAAATCTGAATTAGAAAAGGCTCCTTTTCCAGCAGAAGCAGTGCATCAAATTGACTCCTGTTGAGAATAAAGGAAGTTACTAGAAAATACAAATAGCATATTGTGAAGTCTAGGACTTTTGTTTTATGGTGAAATACATTTCTTTGGTAATGATATACATTTATCAATGCTAGATCAGTTCTTTCATGCCAGTAAATCAGAAGAAAATACTGTAAAACATTTTATGTTTGTCAGTGACTTAAATTCTTTATGAAGAATAGTAATTTTACACATTTATTTAATTATCTTCACTTTAAGGTAGATAGGTGCCAATGTCAAACCTATTAACCCAAAGTACAATGAAAACTTAGTTGCTCTCATTGTTAGCTGCCTRTCTTAGCAACTTGTTCTTCAAAACATCACAACGTCCCTTCATTTTYGCAGAAGTTCTAACACCATAGTGCACTGAGAAGACCTGTGAAAAATAACAGTATTTGGCACATTGCTAATTAAATATTATTGTCTTATTGATGTCTTCTTGATGGATGCTTTTTGTTACTTTCCCTGTATATAAGATATAAACAGTTTGATGCTGTCTCCGTTTTATGCTTCAATGACCTATGGCTAGCAAATTAGATCCTAGGATTCCTGGGAGCTTCCACAGCACAGTTATCCCTCTCCTTTTTATAATGTACTAAATTATACCTCTTGGATATGTGYATTGACAAATAATAGGCTTTTGTATTTGATTTGTTTGCTTACTCTTTGATTTACCAAGAAAACTTTCAGAAAGGCTTCAGGTGAGATACTGCAAGAGATCTGATTTTTAGCAAGTGCTAGTTGTCTAATCTTTGAAAATCAAAGGGTTTTAAATGTCAAGAGCAGAGGAGTCCATTCATTGTTGCTATGTATTTTTTTAATCTTGACTATGCATCTTCCTTTTTTTTTCTAGTTTTTAGGAAAATAACTTCTGAGGTATGTAAATTATTTTCCCCTTTTGTTACAATATAGCTTAAAATTAAGAGTGAGAATAAATCATTACATTATTGCTAAGAAAAGTGCAGGCACCACACATATTTCTAACAATCTATAAATGCATTCCTACAAACTTGTTTATTGGATAAGTCTGGCCATAAATTGGCCAGGACACAGAACTTTATATGAAAAAAGCAGAACATTGAACAAAAACGTTATATGTCCATGGTATTAGATTTAAAGTAAAGTAACCACAAACTCCTAAACATGAATCCCAAAACTCACAATCTTTATAATGAAAGGAAAAGACCACATCATATAACTGTCTTACCCAGGCAATTCAGCATTTAACTTGTTTATTTTTCAGTTAAACAAAATCCAGATATCTCCGGGGAAGACAATGCTAATAACAAACATAACCACATARGCTTTGTATATGAAGTTCAATTTTAGCTTTAGTAGGGCCCCTCAAATTGGAAATTGTAGTAAAAATCCAGTAAAACTTAATCAAATTCAATCACACRGATAGATTGGGCATTTTGTTTTTACCCAATTTGCTCCAGAATTTCTGGTCTGATCCTGAGTCCTGAAATACTTAWTCCTTTGATATTATTCTTAACTTTGTAAATAATTTATCATATTCTAGTAAGAAAATTCTATCTAATAAAAGAAATCCTGCCTTATGAGCCTRTTAGAGAAAATTAAGTATAGTTACCTTTTGTTTTTCTGGTGATAATAAGAATTTTCTTGATATGTGCTTCCCTACCGGTATAGCAGTTGTTGATTTCCCTAAGAGAAGGAAAGAAGCCTGCTCATGGAATAACCATGTGCAGCCAACAGATTTTAAAACCCTCCTGAAGACACTGTTTTAACATAAAAAGTATGTGCATTAATTAATTAATTAGTTAATTTGTGTATATCTATAATATTGGGGTTACATAATAATTTTGGTCTATCTGTAATAGCACATTACTTTTTCACACTGTCCTTAGCTGTTTTTGTCACACTTGGCATCATCTTTTGTTCTCTAACACATTCTTTCCTCAATTTAGAAATTATACTTTCTCTATTCTTTGAGTGTTCCATGAAATGATACCCTAATCTTTCATTAGTTTTAGTGGGATATTTTATCTGCATACTTCCCCAGAACTTGTTAGGGTTCTACACAGTGGTAGAGATCCACACCTAATGCAGGACTGAAGCCTGGTAATTCCATGACACACACCTTATTATTTGACAATTTTAATCTGTTCTTTCAACTCTTACCCTACAGACTGTTTGGGGACAAGCAGAGTTGAAAGATGGCACATGTTTTCTATTCATCTCTGCTGCTGCATTATCTGAACTGTGCATTGGTCTGGGAGATTGTCCTGTCCATCTAATTTTGTAATTCCCACACCTTCCATAGCAACAGCTTGTGTTGTGTGCCATAGTGAAGAAATTCCAGATTCTGACTTTTRAGGGTAGGCAACTTGAAGCATTAAATGGAGGCACTTTGAACTGAAAAATGTTAAATGTGTCAAAAGTGGAAGACTCCTCTGCTCTAAAGTCACMTTTGGACATTCAGAACTTCCCTCATTATCTCACTGCTTTTTTGAAAGGTTTTTAKTTATTAACTTACATCACATGACACACATTTTCACATTTTGGGCYAAATTTTGTCATCAGATGAGCTGAAGAGAGCTCCTTGACTTAGAAGAATTTCATGCAAGGACATCAACAATCTCTGTGATAGAGGACAAGGCTTCCATCTGGAGTGGAATCATGGAACAATCCTTTTTAAGTTTCAGAAAGATCCTAAAGAGATGCAACCTTCATTCTTCACCCTGGATCTCAAACAAGAGAAAGGGCACTTCACTGCTGGTCATAATTGTGACAGCACTCATGGCACGTATATAAAATATTTTCATTTCCAAAAGGGTCTGTGTCTCATCTACTTACACATCCACTAACCAGCAGTTCCTTCAGCTCATATTGCATCCTCCAGAAAGCTGTTTTGCATAACTATGAGAACACACTGGATTAACAGAGGCTGGAACCCCTTCATCCACAGCCTCAAAAACAGACTGGTCCCATCAGACCCATGACACTAGTCACCCACTTTGGGCCTGAGCTGTACTTGCCCTGCTGTGGTTAAACACTACAAGGGAGACTTAAATTCCCAGCACTTGGGGAAAACCATTTTTCTACATGTCAGAAATAGGTATGGTATGAGGAGCTGATATCTAATTAATTGTATTTTTTAAGTATTTGTCTTTGAAATGAGAATTCAATGATGCACCCAGCTGCATACAATTAAGAGCAGCAGGTCAGCATAATAGGGTGAGGAACTTTTAATGGGTGTTTATAGGCTGAAAGCATCAACCTCTCTTTTAAATTAAAAACTAAGTAGAAGAAATAATTGCTAAAAGAAAAATCAAATTCAAAATGCCCTTAGAAGAGGAGGATCTGTTACACTGAAAGCTTCAAAATGCTAGGCCTTCAGAAGACCTCTGTATTCCAGCATCCCCAATAAGGAGGGTGGGAAACTACTCTTTAAAATCCTGCTCTGAGAAGAAAACAAAAACARAAACAAAAAAGTTGTATTAGCATTTTTTTAGCTGATAATAGCTTAAAAACATTGCAACAAAAGGGTGTAGATTGAGGTATGTGAGGCAAAAACAAGTATTTCTCCATAAAATGGCTACACTAGYGTAAAAAGAAATACTTAGTGGACTCAAGGTGGGAATTTAGGGAATAGTATTTTTGGTCTTTTAACAGGAAATACTGTTTAGGYGTTTTATATAGGGGGCTCTGCATTTCAGAAGGGATAATTTGCTCTAAAATATGTGGGCAACCAGCCTAAATTCTCTAATTGAGTAGTTTGCTTATAACCCCAGGCCATTAGGTGAATGTAAACTATTACAGGCTTAGTAAGAAAATAGTCCCATTAGGATTTTTGTATTTGTATGTGGTTGTGGGCTAGTGTGACTGTTTTCAAAATGATGGATTAATGAAAAGGTCTTTTTTCTGAGTTTGCAAATACCTGCTTTGAAATACCCACACTCAAATTAAGCTGAAAAGTTCTTTTTTCTCTTTCTATCACAAAATACCAGATCAAGGCTTAGCTGTTAGTTTCAGTGTGAGTTAYCTAAATTAAATCACAGGTATGTTTGCAATCTTTACAAAACAAATATTCATAATGAAATAACTAATTCAGCTTTTTATCCATATTTTTGAACTGTTCTTAATTTTAAGCACCAGCTATTAGTGCAACAAAATTGTCCTCTGTCCTCTGGGAAAACCATGGTCTTTCTGGAAGTGATTTTATCCTTCATGCTTTGTACATGTGATTGAATTGCTACTGTTAAGATGTCATACACGCTTCTTGTAGCCTCATATTTCTATAAGGAAGGAGACAACTTTATGTGCAGCCTCTTCTAKACTACTAGTATTAAATCTTGTACTTTTCACTACATAATACATCTCTCAGTTGAATAGTCTATTACTCTTTTTGTTCCCAGGCAAATTTTAGTTTATTACATTTTTTTTCCATAGCCAYCCTATGTTAGTAAGATGTTAAGAAGAGGAAATGTATCTTCAATTAAAAATAATAGTAATAAATGATCTACATATAAAGACATCAGAAGTCAGCCCTAAATTCATTGTCAACTTTAAGCATCCTTCCTCCTTTTCCTGAGAAGTAACAGTTATGAGAAACTACAAACTCCATGAAATGAAGAAAGTCCTGTCATAGATTTGATGCAGGAAAAGGTAAAGAAAAAATACTTGTGTCAATGGTGCCTACACTCCAAGGGGAAAATGTGATGAGAGAAACTGATAATTCCCCAGATGAAATGAAGGAGGGGTGTAAATAGCTCAGCACCCCTTTGACTCCAGAAAATACTCACATAGCAAAAGAAATGCCTGATCTGAAGATTGTTGCAGTTTTCATAGGAGCTGAGCAGTTTATCAACACAGTAGGAACTGTTATTATTAAAAGAAAGAAGCTAAAATCAGAATATTTTTKTAATCTGGGCCAAATAAAACTGAAGTAAAATACTGGAAAAGAAAGCTGCACACTGAAAAGAAAAGGTGGTATTGCAACATGCAATCTACTTGCTTGGGGAATTAGAGGGAAAAACCCCAAGTGCGGCTTCCTAAATGATTAAGAAACTSTGTAAAGGGGATTTATTAAAAACAGAATGGTCACATGGCTTTTACTGTTCTTATAACATCAAAAGATTTTAAGTTGATATTTCTCTATTATACCAGCAATACAAGTGATTTTGTTCATCAAGTGAAAGAACGATAAACAAGAAATACCTATTGTGAGGATTTWAAAAAGTTAAAAGCGCTGCAAATCCAATAAAATAAAGCAAAAATAAAAAGAATTTGAAAACAGAATAAGCATAGAAATGCAGTCAGGAGGGAGCACTATGTGCAATAGTGTGTTACTCTGACTGTATCTGGAAGATCTGATATAGAAGGCAAAGAAAACAGTAAAGGGCAAAAACTGAGCATTTTGGGCTGAATGTGTTACCAGGACACCATTTTGGAGAAACCATGAAGATTTCTGATTTTTTAAGGCAATCTTCTTGGCATCACATTCAATCATTTCTTCTCAAATAAAAAGTCCTCCATAGGCATTCCTATGCCCTCTTCATTCCTGTCCCATGTTATTAGTACAGAGACCGGGAGCTTGGAAATTGAAGTGTCCCAGGTCTCAGTCCCATGGCCTCGATCTGTGATTCACAGTTATGGCTACAAGCAATTGCTATGAAAGGGGAAAGTTTATTCAAAGCATCTCTAAAAACATACTGGTGCAGCCAAATTGGAAAAGAGCACATCCCTAACTTAAGGACAGCTCTGCTAGTCTAAAGTTGTTTGTCTCACAGAAGGCTTTAAGATTGGGGTTTATTTTCTACTTTGGGGAGAACAACATATTTTTCATTAATATGAGAGCCTAATTTCTGATGTTAAAATTTTCAAATATTGGTCAAAGACAGATACAGGATGATTGCGCATGCACAGAGTAAGTCTGCGTATCAGGGACAACGGACAGTGAGATCTAGGAGATGTGGAAAACATTAGCTCTACAAAGTACTATTTGCACTACCCAAAATGAATATTGAAATTCATATGCAGAGAGTTTGATGGCTGTAATTGCCCAAATTCAGCTGTTTCCCTGAAACAGAAAATTCTTGAGTCATGAATTCCTGAGTAATGAATTAATTTTCACTTGTTTGTTTGTGTTTCCTCTTCTGGCATCAGGCTTAGCCTTCAGCAACATTTTAGGCTCTGGATTTTGCCATAGACAAATAGGGCTGGTGCCACTGGTTGTCTCCCCAGAGGAAATTAGAAAACAGCCCCAAACATGGAATATAAGCTGAACATTGAACCCTGAACATAAAAACAAATGGAAGTTTTACAAACATCATCAAAACTCTTGAATTTCTGCAGTAAAGAGGCTATGCTGGCAATGGTTTTCTGTGAGAAGGCTTCTGCTCTCAGGAGTCTGAGATCCTACTTAAGAGCTATCACRCTCTCCCCGGAAGACAAAGCAGATTTTGAACACTCATCAATTTGCCTCTGATGGTACTTCTGAATTTCCCAGCCTCTGATTCTTCCCATCCAACCGACCAATTGAGAAAAACAACTCTACAACACTACAGAAATGTCTCAATTTGCTGCAGATGTCTTAATTGTGACATGCAAATGTCTTCTTATTCAGTTTTGCTGCCATCACCTTTCCTATTCCCCACCTTGCCATGCACAGTCTGGCTGTCTCTAAGGACAGAAATGAGACAGTGCAGCCTTGAAAGTATAGGATGGGATTTTTTGGATRCTTTAGTATTTGGACAAATTCTCCTTGGCAGCATTTGAATCCTTTCTTCTCTTTGCCCTCTTGCCTGTCCTACTATAAATATTTGCAAAACAGTGAATTGGGACCAAATATTGAAAAATACCTGCAGTCAGTGTATGTGTGAGGATCAGGTTTCATATGCAGATACCTCAATATTTTCTGAATGATATTAATTGCTCAAGAAGTCTGAAACACATAGCAATAATCAGTTAGCTTTAGAAAGTAAATATTATGAAGCAAAATATAATTGAGGCACTGGAGACTAAATTTTGTCAACCAAATAAGTAGATATTTATTTCCTTGAGAAGTTTTATGAAGGAAATTCCAGATGCTGAATAGCTCTGAATATCAAACTATATTTCACCGTGGAAAAATACAGTTAGTTGCCTTCTACCAAAATTGTTCTCATTTGCCCTGTATAATTTTTCAGTGAAGATTGATCAGTACAAGCTAAAACAAACRTAAGTATCAGCTATTAATATTTTTTTTGTCTAAAAAGTATATGGCAAAGCAGTGATATGCAAAGGATGAAGATTCAAAATTAWTTTTTAATAAATCCTCCACTCTATTTCTACAGAATTCCAAACTGTTTTACTCCAGTTAGCTTTTCCACAGCTATCCTGGGGATGAGTTTTAGCTATGGTGTAAATGGAGGAGCCCTTGGAGCAAATCTGGCTGGGTGGTTCTGAGCAGGGATCTCAGGCTGGCTGTGCAGGAACACGCTCCCTGGGACACAGTGTCTTTTAGCAGCTGGGAACTGCTGTGTCCTGTCTGTGCTGTCCATCTGTGATCATGTTCCACTCTTAAGCCCTTTTTAGACCTTTTGACTTGAAATCTTAATGTCACTGTAGCTTTAAACTGTTCTTTGGGATTATGTTTAGAGAACAATGAATTCACAAGAGAGTTGATTTTAAAAGTACAGGCTGGGCATAAACCTTACCTACTATGTAGTCGTATCATGGATACAGGAACTGTATCTAACTTAAACCCAGGGAAGAAAGCCCCAGGATCAAAGCCAGACTTTGTAGACATATTTAATTATGTATTACTGGTAAAGCAATAAAAGCTTACAATATGGGCTCTATTCACAAAAAGGACATTGTTTTGTCATGTTCTTCTTGTAAATTCCTTATGCATGACTCAAAGTGTCATTTTACAGAGATTCATAAAGACAAATGTCAGTTCTACATGGGTGTACCAATGTGTTACAGAGTTTAATCAAAAGCAAATGTGTATGCTGAAATCATATGTGTCATTAAGAGCATTTTTGCCCATAAATCGAAACTCCTATTACAGACAACAGACCGAGCTCCTATGCAATAAAGCTGCACTAGGCCTTCTGCATTTCCTGAAAATGTTTACCAAATCRTTTCAAACTGCACTTATGAAATAGTTTTCTATAAGGCAACTATTATCTCAGGGAAGYACTTCAGGAAGAGTCTACCTACTTAGCATTTGTACTTCCATTTCAAGTACTGTCAGAGAAAAGGTCTTGAACAACATRTGGCACTAGAGACCATCCTAAGAGTTCAGGGTTAGTCTTTATAAAAAAAAGTTTAAAGTAGCTGGTGGGTCAAGAACTTCGGATGAAAGAATTAGGAGGTATGTTACTGGGGAAAGAATTGAAGGCCAATAAAACAAGGATAAGTAGATGCTGAAGAATTGTGAAATAGAAYACTGGCAAAATGCTGAACAGTAACTTTCATAGCTATCACAGGAAGGCATCAATGCATCACAACTGTGTTGGAAAGAATGATTAAAAGCTTGCTTTTAAATGCTGTCCCATGGCAGTAGTAAGTGCAAAGAAACTAGAATCTTTTAAAGTATTAATTACGGTAACAATAATAGTCAAAGATGAAATTACAAGAAAGAGAGTTGATACAATAATTCTTCATGTAATACATATAATCTCCCAATTTAATGTACTTTATAACCATACATTACCTAATTTCAGTTAGCAAATAATTCAGAATTCACTGTTAAAACAATGCAAGTGAGTAAATAATGACGGGATGAAGATTACCAAGGGAAAATCAGCACCTGAAAGACAAAAGGACACAGGTCTTTTCTAGATTGTTAATGCATAATTGGGAAATCTAAAAATATCACAGACATCCAGGAACCAAACTGATAATGTACATTCAGAAAGGACAAGCTAGCACATATTGTGCTTCGTAAAACACTTTTTCTAACATGCGTTCCTCATGTATCACTGACATGTATTGATGCTATGAATGAAACTGTCTATTGTGAAAGAGACACCCAGTGAAAATCAACTCCTTTCAAAAGGTTATTAATACTCATGAGCAGCATTTGAATACGGGAAAGCAAAAAGCATTCAGTTAGAATCTTACTTCTGATCTACATCTTGGTTGATTCCACTATAAAATCTTTTATTGCAAAACTGAGCAAAAGCCAGGTTCTTGATTTCCACATACTATTTCTGTTCATCAGTCTTTTGATTGCTATGGGGGACTTAAAATTGAAATTCTCTTTCCCACCAGTTTTGCCACCCACATACATGTTCTTATGGGGTGAAGTATTTGGCCCACAGCATAACACCATAGGGTTCATACTCCCTGTGCATACCACCACATATAATAATTCCTTCCCTTCCATGCCATGATATCTCCCTCTTCTCCCACCATGTGTATTTCCCCACATCGAGAAGAACTATAAGGATGGAGAAAGGTTTTAATCAGTGATAGCAAACTTCTTCCATCTATACAGAGAAAGATTCAAGTCCAGAAGGCTTTTCTTCATTTATGGAGCTGAAAATGTGTCCTTGGTGAATAAAAGTAATTCCCTACTGCCAGTGAAGGGGTAAACTGATCCGTGCATTTACCCACTGCAGAGAGTTTCTTGCTTTTTATACATTTGTTACCAGCRGTGAGTTTTCTTTTACAACGTTGGTTCTCAGCCCTGGATAACCCAAGTTTGGGTTTCCTACTTGTCTTGGTTTGAGAGACAGGTGCTTGCCAAKGAAGGCAGGGACCCCCATTGGAGTGGTGGATATGACCCCCCCACCTTCCCTCTGAATTATTACAGCTTTGAAAATCACGGGCTTTCAGGCAAGAATATGGGTAAAAGGGAATAACAGTTTTTACTAATATGTGTAACAAGGTGAAACAAGTAACAACGATAGCAACAGCAACAACCAACCCAGCCACAAACCCAATGACAGCCTCACACAGACACACCCTCCCCGTTGGTGCAGTTCCAGTCCCAGCCGGCAGGGGCGCTGTTGGCTCCCGGCCGGGCAGGGCGGGTGCGATGATTCCCCGGGGGCTGCAGGGGGCGCTGTGGGGCGGGTCCCGGCTGGTTCAGATCTCCCAGTGGCCAATGGTGGGCACAGAACGGCAGAGATGGATGGAGAGGAGTTACTCTACAAACTCACAGGGGAAATACCAATCTCGGTGCTCCTCTGGATAGCAAGAAACCTCAGAACGGCCAGATGGGCAAAAAGATGAGCAGAATCCCACAGCTGTAGATGGGATGCAGTAGAACTCAACCACTGCAGCTGGAATCCCAGGGGTCCCCGGCAAGGCACGGGAAGGCAGAAGATCACAGTGCAGCAAACAGGAACCGACAACTGGAGATGCTGGGTTCTGCAGCAGCAGGTCCACCATCCTGCCCCGAGCCGAGCAGGGCAGGAAGTGAAGATACCTCCTGCCCCACACACACACACCCTCCCCGAGCCCAAAAACTCCCCCGAGAACTTCCCTCTCTCCAAAGAGAGAAAAAAAACCCGAAACTGCCAGGCAGGATAAGTGCCCAGGCAGGATAAGTGCCCAGGGAGACCGTTTGGGTGGGGCATAGGTTCTTTTGTCTTCACCAATCTCCCAGCCATCAAAAGGATGATCTGGCAATCAGTGTATCCCAGCAACAAAATGGGAAATAAAAAATCCCCAAGAAAGGAAACAAAAGGAGAAACCTTAACCCACAACACTACTGACTAAAGCCAAACAGAAACCAGCTTGTGGTGCTACTAAAATTCAATGCAGAAACCAGTGAAAGCTTGTGGGGAGAGTCAGCGGAGTGATGCTCTCACAYAGATCAGAACATCGTGCAGGTCTGCAAAATGCATCTATCCTGAATAACAGCCCTTTAACATGTGTAGGATAGTTTTAGTGCCTCTTGGAGTTGCTCCCACTCAAAGTGTAAAGTGTCATTCTGAAGGAAAGTTATCACTTGTTTCAGATGTCACTGGCACTGGCTCTAATTTTTTGACTCTGTAGTGTAGGGGTGGGTATCCTTTTATTTCCACAGGGAACTGATTCATTTTCCTTTTTATTTAGAAAAAAAAAAGGAAAAAAAGCATGCAAATCATATGAGAGGTTCTTTTCAGTCTTTTCATTTCTTTTTTTCCTCTAACCTGAGTTAGCATTCAGTTCAGGTGTATGTAAATTAACCCACAGAAAACTAAATATAACAACAACCAAGAGAGCTAGATGAGACTGTGTGATGTTTTTGTGAGCTGCAATTAGACAGCCAGCAGCTTCACTTGTAAATACCAGACTTTAAAGGATAAAAGGCCAGTGAATGTTTCCTTCAATAAAATGCCTTGGGGAAAAAAGCACACTCTGCTTGCCGAGTGGGCTTGAAAATCATTTCAGATAGCTCGTTCCAAATTCATTGTATTTTTACCAGTGTATGAATTCAAATTTTTAGGAATCACGAACAGGTTTGGCTTTTTCCCTGATACAGAAAAAATTATAGTATAGGAGGATTCTCCTTGGAGTGAAATTTCCTCCTTTAGTGAAGGACTCGCCTAGGACTGTGCCTTGCTTATACCTGTTAAAGCTTTATTTCGTTGCTTTGAGTTGTGCTTTACCCTTGAGCAAGCATTCTGCAAAGGAGGAGATGTAACTGAGATTCCTATTGACTTCATCAGGCTACAGCTCAGGCYCTCAGCAAGAGGTGCCATTTCCCTCATGACTTCTACTGGCAGGAGACCACAGGGCTCCCAGAGRGGCTGGAGAAAACCTACATGGGAGAGGGAAAGCGCTCACACACAAGAGAAATAAATTAGTAAAAACTAATGCTCAGTTCTAGGGAGAGAAATAAGATTAACAAATATTTATGTTCAATCAGAGTTTTGACTCGCTACACTTTTTTGTGCCCTGAGTAGTTGAGGGAAACAGATCATGTCATAAACAAATGAAACCTCCAACAAGATTTCACAAATGTTGTACTTCACAAAACATTCCAACATTACAAAAATGTTGAGTGTTTCCATAGCAGTACATACACCTTGTCTCCTACTTTTTTTTCCTGCTATGATTATTTGGCAGAAAAAGGTCTAAGAYGTTTAATGGAAGAAAGTACAGCCCCCTTGGGATTCAAAGCTGTTTCTGGTTTTGCTGTGAAGTCTCTGTCTTTGCTAGTCACTCAGAGCATTTCACTGTTTTTCCATTTTTCAGTTAACAATAAGACAACTTGCCTGTTTTCAACCATTACTACAAGAAATTCTAAATTCTAGAATTAGTTTTGTTTCACTGACTGAAGAATTGTACAAAAGGAAGATAATGTGGGGTTTTTTTAACTGCCATTTCTGYTTATTTCTCTGAAATTATTTAATGTTTAGGGAGCTTCAGAAGAGYGTTAGTGTAATCAGAATATAATGCAAAAAAATAATGCATTTAAAAACATAAACAAGAACACCTTATCGTGTCCTTCCAGTACCTAAAGCAGATTTACAAAACCAGATGTAGAGTGACTTTTTACAGAGGCAGGTAAGTGATAGGCCAAGGAGGAATGGCTTTAAACTAAAAGAGGAGAGATTTGGATTAGACTTTAGGACAAAATTCTCTGAGAATTCTCTCACCACTGAGAGTGGTGAGGCACTGGAACAGGCTGCCCAGAGAAGCTGTATCTCCACATCCCTGGCAGTGCTCAACGCCAGGTTGGGTGGGGCCCTGACCAACCTGGTCTGGTGGAAGGTGTTTGTTTTAAGGTCCTTGGAGTGACTGTAAGAGCTGCAAGCAGGGCAGAGCAGATCCTGTTCCATGCCTTGACTCTAAGGAAGGTGAGGARTTGTGGGAATATTGTTTGTGTTTGCATTCATGCTGTGTAACCCTAATGAGTCACTCTGAATGTCCAGCGAGAGATACATCGGAACGTGTTGACTCAGGCCAGTTATAACGACACTGTAAAGGCTTATAATTCTRGGATATGCTAATGGGCCTGGGTTATTTTGTCCCTGACAGATCTTTTTGTAGGTCAAGTGCTGATACTGCTGGCAAGTGAAGCACAGATCTAAATATTTTTACTGTAATGAATAGTTAGGACCAGGGTGTTATCACAGTTAACTGCAGTAGTCACCTGCTTTTTCAGTGAATCCTTGCTCCCTTTTTTCTTTACATATAGAAGGACAGCTATACTAAATTCAGRAGAAGAAAAAATTATAACCACAACAATTGTTTTATTCATCAGCTTATGTGACCAGTGAGAATGTTTGTATGTTACAAGGGATGCAAGAAAAAGAATGTGTTTCAAGACCAAACGCAGTATGCAGTCCAAACATAAGCAAAGTACTAAATGCCTGGTGTAGTTCATTTCTTGCACAGATTGCTCCAGTAGTGCAGTTGCCATTACCACATATTTAACACTCTCTGTTAGGCAGTGGGTCATGTCACTCATAAAACTTATCTCTAGCRTCTCAAAAATTGTGTTTGCCTACAACATGTTTGATTTGGATCCCAAATGTGAGTCAGAGGTAAAGGCAGTGGGCCATTTAGCAATGCAGCAAACAGGGTATTATCCACCTTGCTGGTGCAGGAGGATCCCATGTCAAATCCCACCTGCATTACTTCTCTGACATACAGCCATTCTTGCTAATGTCATTCTTCTGAAATATTACCTCTGCCTATTTTAAAATCAGCTGTTCTCAGGTAGCTGACAAACATTTATCAGACTGAACTCAAGTATTTATCATCTCTTGCTTTAATAGATTGTTATTTTCAACTTGTGATAGAAACACTTTCTCTGATGAGTTCAGTAATGAAACAGAAATTTTACAGAAGCTCTCTCACTCTCTGGGTCTAGTCCCTGCCTTCCAGACTGAAAATTTTAAAAAGGCCATTACTTCCAGATGATCTTTTAGGAAAGAGAAATGGCATTCCAAATCCTTGGGGAAATCTTCTCAAAACATGCAATAACTTTTATGCAAGACCAGAATGACTACATAAATGTTGTGACAGTTATCAAAGATAGAGGGGGAAATCTTGAAAAATTTTAGTATTCAAACAAGATCATTATCAATAACCAGCTTCAGGCATTTAGCACTCAGATGAAATATAAGGATCATAACATGGAAAAGCTCCCTGCTGAGATATGCACWATACTTTACAAGAGAAAAAAACTGTTTTATTCTTCAGTAGTTTGACAACAGGCTAATAGTTTAGCTGAGCAAAAGAGTATTCATATRCTGTACCTTCGATAGGATAGGAAGGGTTTTTACTGAAAAACTCCTAGTAGCAGTCTGAGATAATCCTAATAGGACATTGTCCAGAAGTTTCTCAGTAGAAAGCAACTAGAAGACAACACAGAAAGTAGGAAGATAAAGACAGATAGACATAGAAATTAAGTTTCTTTTAAAACTGGCTCCTAAAAAGTCRTGATCTGAAAAAAAATAAACTGGGGAACTTATATGTGTAATCAAGTATTCAAGCAAGACATCCATTATTCACAAATTCAAAAATRTATCTGGAAAATTTTTTTTCATTTACAAATTCATTACAAGGGCCCGTCTGCACAGCAATGCGTTTTTTTCTTCACAAATCTAAATAATAGTTGATAAATTAACATATGAAGTGGAAAGAAGTTAATGAAAATTAGCAAAAAAAATCATCTTTATTTGAGTAGGAAAAAATGCTTAGTTGCAAAGCAAGATGCAGAAAGTGCTTTTACGGAATATGAGAAGGCACTGTGACATGTTACAGCATATGGCATGMCACTCAACAAAATAAAATCAATCACACTCCAGTTTTATCATCTGAATTGTGCTACCTAAGTTTTTACACACAAACAATTCTGATTCCATCTTTTTTATTGAGAAACATATCCTACATTTAATATCAGGTGTTTTGGGGCCTTTGCACAGCAAGTGAGGCTCTGTAAATGGAGGCACTATGGATGATGGAGACATTTCCCTGTACTCCTGAAGAAGAGAGAGTTAAATACTAGAAAAAAAAAAAAACAAGGAAGAGAAATTGGTATGACAAAGTGCTGCTACCCTTGGAGCAAGAGGTACCAATACATACAGATCAAGTAGACATTACATCTCAGCTTTATTATTTGTGATTGCAACCATCATAAATAGGATAGGAGAAATGTTGAAATACATATATCTGTCTTTCTGATGCAGCATAAAACTGACATCTTGCCCATTTCTTGACATTAAAGATTTTTCTGCTAAGTCCGTGTTGTTGTTGTTTTCAGAGGAAAAAAAGGCTATTTTTTATGGTGCAAAATGGTAGATTTCATGAAGTAACACTGCATTTCATAAACAGATATTTTAAGAGACATTGTCAACCAAMTAATGCTTTATAAGGCACTAGAAATGATCCACTGCATGTCTGAAAACCAACTTTTATTCACTTTTACCTTACTAAAATGTTCCTTCTCTCTATAAAGTTGAGTGGCTGCAAATGTAGGTCAGGAATCCTTTGCCCTACTTTTTTCCCTTCTCATTCACATTTCTGACTGGATTAGTCTCCTTCCAATGCTTTAGGACTCTGCCCTGAGAAAAGACCACAAAGATCAGCAGGGACAAGATGAACAATATAAAATAGGACCCTGTCTCCTTAAAGAAAACTATATTATTTTCTCTCAAAGACACCATATCCCTTCAAACTGAACTATCACCTCCACTCTCACCCGTTCTTTTAAACTTATCTCATACAAATTCCCAATATATCTGTATTTCCATTTGTATGTTTAGGTAACAGGTCATAGGCAACTCAGTAAAGACAACAAAATTAAGCACTCAGATGTATAAACAGAGCAGATATAAAAATGCAAGACCACATTCACTTCTCAACTTTGCTTTGTTTGAAGTTGATAATTAACTGATTGATAATATTTTCCTCTCTCAAGGATTCTTTATACAAGACTAGGAGGTAATGAATTGGCAGAAATGTGAATTTCACAGTTTTTTTCAGCTTTTTTTTTAACTAACCAGCCTATGAGAGTAATTCAAAGTCTTTTGAATGGCTGTTGCCCCAACCCTAAGAGCTAGAATGGCAGCTCTGATGCATACCAGTTTCTGTTTTCCAGATTTAAAATCTGAATGGATAAAATGATTTCTGGGTTATGTTTGAAATGGTTGTGTGGTGTGTCTGGGAACTGATCAACACTGAAGTGTAGCCTAAATATGTACCTGAAAGACACTGAAGCCATTGCAATGCGCCTGTAGGTCTGTGTGGAGACCATGACACAGAATTCAGACAGTCCCCTGACCWTATTACCTTATACAGATGAGCTTTGGGACCTTTAGGCTTCCTTTTGAAAATGTTTTGTTTCTTTCCAAACGATAAACACGCTTTCTTCCAGATTTTATGTTCCCCTAGCTATTGGCAATAAAACAAAACCTCATGGAACACAGAAAGCAACGCCTCTGACCAAAAACCAGAGAAATCAATCTGCTATGCATTCAGGGTATCCCAACACCAAAGATATGGATGAAAAAGAAGTMATCAGAGATGGAATTGCTCTGTCATGCGAGTGTTGAGTGCCTCAGCATGCTTTTTGGYACAATGTGCATTTTGACAGCTTATATGTTCTTTGAACACCTTATCAGAAATATAAACATGTAATTACAGCCCACCAAATAGGTCTCCCCAGGTCAAATAGTTTGTGTCATGACTAGTGTGGACTTCATTTTGTGTGAAATCTCTCATGTTACTTTTAAATCCTTTGGTTATCAGTGCTTGCTTCTGCCAGGTTCCCAACAGAAAACCCACAGTGAAACTGAGCACACTCCAACAAACTAAAATGTTAGCCCAAGTTTTACTTATCTCTTTGTATTAACAACAACATCCAGGTCTCTCAAAACTGTAAAATCTGTGTCTAACAAGCCTATGAAAAAGTTCTGCTACTTCCAGTCTTCCATTTTTTCCTCTGACCTGGGTGGCTCATCCACAGCTCCTRTTCTGTTTATGCCCAGACAGGTTTCTGGGAGGAGAATGGAAGTGACTARCAAAAAAGCAGTTTTACTTTTTTGGTGACACAAACTCATAAATCATATAACCCAGTTGCAGGCAAGTAGGTCTGATCTAAATTCCAGAGAYTTCCATGAATTTTAGATCAGATCCACAAAGACTGTTTGGGAGCACTGAAAGGTCTAAGTTTTGATGACCAGCAGGAAGTGTGATGGTCTGCTCCTAGAGAAAGGGATGAGGAACACCTAACATGAACAAAAGGAGTCAGAGTTGGTGGAAATAACAAGAGAGGGATCCATGTCCTGTACAACAATGTCAAGATTCACATCTTGACCTGACAATTGAATTTTGATGTTCTCTTCCTAATATTGAATCACAGGAAGTGTGCAGCCCCTGAAGGCAGATCTGTGCCACTCCCCTCTGTTTGATACCTTAACAAGTCAATCCAGCCTGGCTCCAGGTACTGATGGATCATCGTGGGAGATTTCCACAGAAAGGACACACCATTTACTGATTCTTTAATCCAGGAAGCTGGATGCAAAGAGCTATTTCAAAAGGAGGCTATGATTGTAAAGTTAAGCATTCAGATATTGAGAATTTGCAGTTTTAGTGTGATTCATGAAGCCTTATCTCTCCTTGTTCTGCCAGCTATGATTGCACTATAATGCAGCCATGCAGGATAAAATCCTAATTTCTGTTGACTAATGCATGGTGGAAATCATCCAGAGCAGACATGAGTTCCTCTGAAAGTGACTTAGGGCTGCATATGGAAAGCCTGATCTTTGTAAAACCCCAGCCATTTGCAGGAGAATTTAAATGATGCTGSAAATGCTTTGTTGAAGGGAGGTAATGGCATCTTAGAATAGATAAATGCTAGCTTGATTAATATAATTGAACTTTTGCCTTGCTCCAGAACTTCCATATAATGCTAAGCACATTTAAATCCAKCTTTTCATAATTGCTTACAAAATGGATTTTTGAGGTTTTGGTTTTCAAATTACATTCCAAATTTTGTTTTGCAAAGCAAAGAGTAAATAATATTGCTAACTACACTAAAATTATCAGCTCAGTGTCCTCCATGGGACATAAAAAACAAAAGCAGATTCTGTATGTGTCTGATCTCTGGCATCACAGTTCTGTAATGAGGTTAATCCTCACTTTATAAAATACTCTCAGAGTTTATTTGTTTGTATTTGTGAGATGGAAGCAATGGGAGTGAGAAGAACCATAAGCAGCCTGGTCAAAAAAATAACAAGTATGTATTTAACCCAGAATCAGAACCTTGCATGAGAAACAATGTGGAGATCCCTACCTGGGTCAGATAAATGCACAGCCATAATTACTGATCAGTGAGTGAACACCAGTTTCCCCTGTGCTGAGTTGAGACAGGTCCATAGTGAATGTAGTCAGTTTGCAATGCAAACCTCCATTTCGGTGTTTCCTAATTTTCTAAAAATTTTTGTGACCTTTTCCTTTTGTTTTTAATACATTGCAGCTTAAAAAAAATCACCAGTTCTCTTTGCCTTGTCACTGCTTCAGTTTTGCTGATGTGGGACCAAGAAGATTTTTCAGTGTTCTCCCAATACAGTAAATATTGTCAGAAATTTCTGTCAAATATTTAAAATCTTAGTGTTCTAAAGAGCATTACAGAATTGGCTTTAAAATGCTCTATAAATCTGAAGTACCAAAGTAGCTAAAAATCCTTGTCAGAAAATTAAGAAGATTGCCTGAAGAGTTGTGCTCTGGATCCCTGATAGCAGAAATGAGTTCCAGACTGCTTCTCCACCTGTGTTAGTATTTTGTATGGAAAAATAAACTGCTTGCAAAAACATATAGGGAAGCAGGAAATCTGGAGTCCAAAATATGGCAACATACACAGACCCTTGCTTTATAATTGTGCGTGCTGTAGACCATCTGTCTAGCAGTTAAATACACTCCCATTTAAATGAGCAAGTGCATTTAATGGACAAAATATTAAGATCACTGAGGGGTGAAGTTTTTTATTTGCAGTGTGCAAATGCCAGAGTGGAACCACTTGTACATTCTCAATACTGTACACCTTTAAAATAGSTAAGAAAAATTACTACTTACCTGCTGCATACCAAAAACTGGCTCCTTTTAAGCRAATCATTACAAACTGGAATTGAAAGCCTGATGGTCTCATGGCCTCCATTCCAGAAGTACAAATCAGGCTGCAGCTCAGCTACTGCTGTTGTGAATTCTTTAAATACATAGAAAGTGAAAARTACTGGGAGGAATGGTTTAATGACTTTACTTGAAGTATTCATTGTCATTTCAATCATCTTTTAAACAAGACAAGACTGGAGAGATCTTTCCTAAACACCTTAACTAATAAGTTGTCAGTGTTTAAACAACAATTACTGTACAAAAATGAAAATTAGCTGTTGTGATCAAGCCATATGGCTAATATAATTGATTTGCTCAGATTTTTAAAAATTATGAAAACAAAGCCAGAGCAGCAGGATAATGTAATTTCCAAATTTAACTAGACGTGATATGGTCTATTTAGTTCGACAACAAATAACGTCTTCCTGGTGTTTTAAATTAAGTAAAATGAGAGAGGGACCACGTTGGGTCCTAAATAGACCCGACCTGGAAAATCGAATTTCAGAAGGCTCGGGGCAGCAAAGACACTGGCTGTTGACCAGGGGACGTGGTGATAGCGGGGGTTTAGGAGCCAGCGGGATTTGGAGGAGCAGCCCGGGTGCCCTCCGGGGCCGTGGCCGAGCCGGGGTCTGTGTCAGTCGCCACCCGGCGCAGCCGCCGCCCTGGCCGGGCCCCSCGGGTCCCCTAGGGTGCTATCCCGGCTCTTCGAAAGCAGGCAGCTCCCGAGGGGGACGGAGCTGTAGTCACAAAGAGGTACCCAAAAGGCTCGGGATCGAGTTTCTGAGTGCTTTTTCAGTTACTTCTGAAACTTGGATTCGATCCGTAATTTTTAAGAGCTGCTCACTGTCAAAGGGAACAGATATTTCCCCTTTTGGTTGACTCACACTCAGCAAAATAGACAGAAGCCCTAATAAATCTACACTGGAAAATRTATTTTTGTTTGTCTGCTCTGAAGTTTTTCAGAGCTCTTCTTAGTTGCCTTGAGGACGTGTTTTTTCCTTTGCCTAATTGCTGCTGTGTGGAGGTTTCTTGCTACTGGCTGAGAAAGGCAATTTTGAGTCCTGACTAGCAGAGGAATGGGAGTTTGGGAAAGGGAAAGTTTTGTTTTTCTGACAAGAGCAGTAGGCTGCAAAAGCTGTGTGTGGAGAAGTCCTACCTGCCGGCTGATGAGTTCAGTGGGGAAGATTTATCCCTCTCAGAAACACACCACAAACACCCTAGACATGTCTTTGCTCTGTAGCAAACACCCCGAAACGATTTTACGYTTAGAGTCAACTTGCTTGTTTTGTGGTACAAAACTGCTCTGGTCCTGACGACCACCTCACATTGGAGAATAATGCCACGAGAAGTTGAATGTAAAAGCCTCATTCACGTACTCTGGAAACTATAGACACGGCTTAACTGATCGCTCCTCCGAAATTCTCCCCCGGCGCTAATAAGTGTAAGTCTCATTAAGGTGCTTTGAATCGAGTTTTAATAATGCGTTAATAATCTCTGGCCACTGGTTAGAAAAGAAAGGCTTTGAATCAGCTGGCGCGTTGGGAAGAAGCTCAGAGCCGTGTCCATCCCGGCGCGGGCAGGGCTCACGGCAGGAGTCTGTCTCGGCTGTGGGGCCGGAACGCTCCCGCGGGACACGGCGGGGAGGCAGCGGCGGCGTTTGGCACCCCGGACCCGGAACACGGCGGCGGGGAGGGCAGGGGCGGGCAGTCCTGCCTGCTTTGTTACACCCCGAGAGGGAGGAGGGAGATTGATTGATTGATTGATTGATTGATTGATTGATTGATTGATTGATTGACTGATTATCAAAAAAAAAAGAGAAAAAAAAAAGTGCCTCAAACCAGAATCTGTCCCTCACATCATTTTGTAAAGAAAGCAACTAAGATGTTGTTAGGTTGTTTTCTCCTCTGTCATAAGAGTCGTTCTTGGGGAAAGCAGAATGTGGGAGTGGGAGACCTGACCCTCTCTCGTCTCTGCGGGTGCATGAGGCCTTGCCTGGAACGGCACCACAAATCCCCGGGACCAGAGGCTGCCACTCATGAGAACGTGAGTGAGGATGAATCTTTAGCTGGAAAGATCACCCATGATTAATGATTTATCAGGAATTCAGCTTCACTCTCTCAGGCCCAATAGGCCGCACAAGGCCTTCAGAGATTGCTTTTCTACTTGTAATATTGACTTCCCTACTGAGTCTCCTTGGCTCGTTACTATTATCATCTGGGTTTAAATTTCTCTTTTTAAACAGTGTAATCTTTCTTCAGTTGTGCATCCTGGACTAAAAAAACGGGCATCATTTTCACATCAAAGAACTGTCAGTTCCCCTTACGAATTGCTGCCCCTCGCACCCTCTCTAAAACACTACCCTTGACACCCGAGCATGCGGAGCACGGTGGAGATATATCGCTGTAATCACAGCCCTTATAATTGAGTGTTGTGCYGGAGAGCCGCAGTGCAAAGGGCCTCCTCGGAGAGGGGTGGGGTGGGCACCCGCACCAGTCCGGCGGGGCAGGGACATTCACACACCCASAGAGTGCTAAGCTGCCGGTCCTCAGTGCTTCCACCCGGGAAGGGCGCTCCTGTCGACGATCTCCCGGTGATTCCGAGGAGCCGCGCCGGACCGYTCTGAGCGACTGCGGAGAGAACTCGGTCCCACCCGGGACGGGCGCGGGACACCACTCCCGGCTCCCCACGCCCTCCCTGGCCGCTGCCTGCCCCTCTCGGACGGCTCTGCTCGGCCCAACCCTCTGTCCTGCTCCGGTCGGGCTCCTGCGKTGGGTTCCCAGCAGGTGCGGGGTGCATCGAGCTTCTGAGGCCGAGCSGCTGCTTCCCGGGGCTACCAGGGTCCGTCTCAGCCGTCTCTCCGCTCAGATCGAGGTTTTGCAAAGTTTCTCCCCGCTACTTTCCCCCCATCCCCGAACGTGGGGAGCCGGCTGGAGCGGCCGCGGTACAGCCCACAGCGCTCCGTGCTCCTTGCCCGCTCCCTCCGCCCCGCTCTCGGACTTCCCCTCTCCGGTCGGCGGGACAGGGACAGAACTGCGGATCTGTCTCCTCCCTGATGGTCGTGTTCCAGGGTAGTGGGGCCAGGGACGTGCGCGGCGCTCACCCGAGCTTTGGCGTTTCCCCTCGCCCAGCCGCAGCGTTCGGTTTGGTCACGGGGAGCAGTGGAGCCGGTGCCAGAGGAGAAAGAGAGCTGGGAAGGAAACAGYCCTGTCTGGAAGCGGGGCAAGGCAGCACATGAAGGGGAGCTGCAGTTTCCTGCCCGGTCTCGTACGGAAATCAACCCAAACCATTAAAAATAYATATACTTTCTTGTCATGGAAAAGGAGAGTCATATCTGGTTTTGTCATTTGGAGGGGATTAATTAACACSAAATGGTTTCACCAGATGACAGAGCGAGAAGACCCCTTTCTAATAATCACCCTTGAGCACCATGTCCAAGGCAGAGAGTCAGAAGCCGTGTCCCCGCCTCCCGGGACTCCCCTYCGGGCTGGGATCCCCTAGCCAGGACCCCAGGCTACTGCCAGGGCACGGCGGCACAGGGCCAGCCTCGGGCGGGGCATTTTTAAGGGTGAGCCTTGCATTCACAAGGTTGTTCCGCCGAGGCCTTGCTGGCAGAGAGGC
>NW_026623262.1:1419070-1420734 GCF_030028575.1 Malurus melanocephalus
GACAAAAAAACCACCAACCTATGATTTGTGTTCACTGAACAAAATAGCATAGCCTTTAAAATAATTTCCTGAAAGTTCACTATTAGAACATTAAAAAATCCAGTGTCTTAAAAATAGAAGTATTTCGGGACACTTAATTCAAATACATAATAGGGTGTTTTCTTGTTTCCTCCTTTTTTTTTTCTTTAAGACTGTACATGAGTCTGTGTGTATTCACAATCACACAGGGCCTAAACAAGCAATAGCAAGTTAGATGAGGGCTTCAACTCTTCAGAAAAATCTCATTATGTGAAGAGTGAAGTGGCTCTGTAGGGAGCATTATGGAAATATCTGGGTTTGATTTAATGAGGCTCTTCACATTGGTGGAATATCAACTTAACAGAGAAAAGTCTACCCGGGGTGTCCAAGTTACCAAAATGAAAATTGGCAATTGAGATGATAAGAAAGTGGCTTTCTTGTGCGAAATCACTTCAGGTAAGAGAGATAACATTAAATAACATACATTCTATGCACCAAGAACAATGTTTTATGTACCAAGTCTCTTATCTGTCTCTTCTAATGACTTCCCTTAGCGGGTTGTTAGTACTTGACAGCAGGTCTCTGTGCGGGGAACTTTTTTCCAATTCCACATTCAAAGGAGGTCCATCAGAGAACATGATTGGCAATTTTCGTCATAATCTGCACATTATTAGCATCAAAATTGACATGGCAGTAACACTGGTGGTTTTTGATGTGCCTTTCTTCAAGTTCAAGGAAGTCCCTCCAGTAGCAGTGGTTTGGTATAGCAGGTCTCAGTTACCCAGTGGTGGC
The DNA here is from genome assembly GCF_030028575.1 of Malurus melanocephalus. Taxonomy (NCBI): domain Eukaryota; kingdom Metazoa; phylum Chordata; class Aves; order Passeriformes; family Maluridae; genus Malurus; species Malurus melanocephalus. Next base: position 1,419,881 of record NW_026623262.1, read on the forward strand.
TTTTCAGAAGCAAAGGAGTGATAGAGATGCATGAGAAATAAATCCAAGAGCCGTTTTACCGAGAGAAGAAAAAGACGTCGAATAAAATAATTAAATTTAGAAAAGTGTCTAGAAGGTAAATGCTTCAGGACAACAGCCTACACCTAGAGAGATTCAAGTATTTCCCAGATAGCATGGATTATGGTAGTTAGAAAGCGTGATTTTAAAAAATGCCTCTCCCCATCCTATCAATGTCACACTTCCCGTTACTGGCCTGGACGCGGCTGTCTYATTAGCTGCCGCTTGTCGTACGGAAATACTCGAGACATTTCCCATTTACTCTAACTCAAACCGAAATAATAATAATTTTTAAAAAATATTATAATAAGGCCAGAAACACATTCCCTTCCGCCGGCTGCCCCTCCCTGCCCGCGCCGGCCCGGTTGCCTGCACCCCGCGAAGCCCGGCAGCGCCCGGCAGCAAGCACCGCGGGGCGGCCTCCGCGGGGGCGCAGGAGCCGCGGAGCGCTCTCCCCGCCGGTCCCGCGCCCCACCGAGGCGGGGCGGCCAGCAATAAAAAAATAGACAGAACTTTTTGGCCGAGCGCGGGGGCGCCCCCCGCCCCGACCACCCCCATCCCCCCGCGACTCCCGCTACAAAACACACCCGGGCTCGGGCCGGGGTAGTTATCTGGTGAGAGGCGCCTCCTCCCGCTGGTCCGGCGAGGCGACGGCGGCCTTGCTGAGCACCGCGGCCGAGTAGGGCAGGAAGCCGCTCTCGGAGCGCTGCCCCGCCGCCGTGCAGGGGAAGTCGGCGGCGGTGCCGCCCCGCGAGCCCAGCGCCGAGGCCGCCGCCGCCGCCGCCGCCGCCGTCTGG
>NW_026623262.1:1420809-1427269 GCF_030028575.1 Malurus melanocephalus
CGCTGCTGTTGAGGCCGGCGGCGGCCGGCGTCTGGTAGAGGCCGGGGTGTCGGAAACTGCAGAGCAGCTCCGGGCGGGAGTAGGGGTGCGAGAGGGCGCGGAAAGTGTCCAGCGGGCGGATGGAGGTGGCGAAGGGCGCGGCGGCGGCCCCCGAGGCGGCGGCGGCGGCGGCGGCAGCCGTGACCCCGACGTGCGGGTAGTAGTGGAGYGGGACGTGGGAGTGGAAAGGGTAGGGCAGACTGCCCGTGGCCGCCGCGTGGGTCATCATGTAGGTGTAGAAGCTGGGGTCGGCCGGGTGGGGCCAGGACATGGCCAGGCGCTGCCGCTTGTCCTTCATCCGCCGGTTCTGGAACCACACCTGCGGAGACACGAGCACAGCGCGGCCTCAGCTCCGCTCCGCTCCGCGCCCCGCCGCACCCGTTCCCTCCGCGGACACCTACGGGCACCCGCCGGCACCTATTGCCGACGCTTGTAGGCGACCCCTCTCCTGCCCGGAGCAGTCTCCCGTGACCTTGCCCGAGGGGAGCGGTGGGTACGGCCTTCGCTCTGCTCGARGGGGACCCCTTGTATCTGAATAAACGTTTTCCCTTCGAATCGCTCCCTCCTCCCCACGCAGGACTGTGTCTTCACGCTACTGACGCTAATCCCCSCTATGTTTATTCTCTCCTCCCTTCACTTTAGAAATAGGCTAACGCGATAAAAACTGATGGGGAAAATAAAAAATAACAGCAATGACAACTACTTTTTGAAAAGCAAATTAAAAGTGTTGCGTGCAGAAAAGCAAACGAGCAGGAGTGGTGCTCATAGYTGTGGGCCCTGCGAATCTTTCAACCGGAGAGCCCGCCCGGTCGCTGCCCGGGGTACCCGGGCGCCACGGGGCTGCGCGGAACGCGGCGTTACCTTGATGGTGGTCTCGGGGAGATTGAGGGCGGCGGCCAGCTCACAGCGCCGCGGCCGCGACACGTAGTTCTCGCGGTAAAACTCCTTCTCCAGGCGGGCGATCTGCTCTCGGGTGAAGGCGGTGCGGTACCGGCGCACCTGGTCGGCCCCCGCCGCCGAGCCTCCCAGCGCTCCGCCGCTGTGCAGGCTGCCGATGCCGGCGGCGGGGGCGGCGGCGGCGGCGGGGGCGCTGGGCGTCGGGCTGCTCTCCGAGTAGCCTGCGGGGCGAGGGCACGATGGTGAGAGCGGGAGACTTGGTGGCCCCCCAACCCTCCCGGCCAGGCCGGACCGGGCCCGCTGCACCCGTGCACAAGGCCAGCTGTCATTCTTACAAATCCCTGCCGCCAACAGAATCGATAAATTTGGATTTGGAGGTTGTTTGTTGGTTATTGTTTGGTTATTTGCTTGCTTGGTTWGTTGGTTTTAATCCTTCATAGCTGCATTATTTTCAAATGGGGCGGGCTTGGGGACCGCAGGGCAGCCGAGCTCAGGGGAGAGTGGGCGAGGGCGCGGGCCGTGGCTCGGGGCCCGGTTTCGGCGCTCGCCTGTCCTTCGACTGCCGTTCTTTATTTTCGTTTGAGACGTACAAAATAAAAGCAGCCATAAAAGAATAAAAGCTTTTTTTTCCTTTTCTTTTTTTCTTTTCTTTTTTTTCCCCTTCAGGGTTACGTCGAGCATCCCTTCCTTTTTCTGGCACATTTGACAAAAAAGGCATGCACTGTGACCTCTAGGAAATTCACCGTTCGTCTGCCTCCACCTCCCCAATAACCTCCAGCAATAATAACAACCACCGTCCATCACCGTGCCCATCAAAGAGCGGCGAAGGAGACGAGGTTGTTTCAAACTCCCTCTTACAAGCAGAGGAAAAGTGAACAATGCCAAATTACCCCGAGGTGGACACAGACAGCACGTTGCATATACACAGACAAGAACACACACAGTCAAATACGAGCAGTTTCCTCGTATTCCCCCCTCCTCTCTCTCTAATTTAATCTATGTATATACACTCATATACAGCTCAAGAGACGCCGAGAGCTCCAAGAGCGAGGGGAAATACACGGAGAAAGCTTTGCCTCAATATAGGTGGGTGGATATTTGTGCCCACATATATTCCTGATATATATCTACATATCARTGGATTTGGGCATGCACACACACACACACGAAGGCACAGGAGCTGCCCGGACTGTGTCTCGGCTATTGGGGTAGCGCCGTAATTGCAATAATATTTTACAGCCTGGAGCTCTGTCTTCGCAGAAGAGAGAGCGCCGATGCAGAGGCGAGCAACTTTGGCGGTGGCGGTGGGTTTCCTTTGGTTTTTAAAGCCGGTTGGCAMAGTGCGGGGCTTAGATGAAGATGATAAAGGAAGAGTTACCTTTGTTACTGTTCTCCTTCAGCTGGGAGGAAGTCAGGCTGGCCGGGGAGCGGAGCGCGGAGCAGCCCACCTCCACATCACTGTTCATATCTGCCTCTTGAGCAACTTCGGAATAAAGGCTGATTTTTTTCCTGCTTTCCGACGGCGGGATTTCGGAGGAGACAGTGGTTTCGCTGCTCGGATGCTGAAGATTGAATAAAGTGTCTATTTCAAATTTGCCTTTGGCGGAGATGTCCCCTATAGCGCTGTGCAGGGAGGCGGCAGTCAGTCTCGGGCTGAGGCGACCACTGTGCGGAGAATTTTCAAGGGCCTCCAACACTGCATTTCCAGCTGAGTCTGACAAATTCGAGAGCCTTTTGCCAGCTGTAGGGCTGTGCAGCCCTCTCTCCATCAGGATCATCTCTTTTCTTATTCTTTCCATCATCTCAGCTTTATAAAAAATGTCAAAGTTGTAGGGCTGGTCCTGTACTAATGATGAGCTGCAGCAGGGGCTAATTCACATTCAGCCCGGCAAGTGTCTCTAAATATTATTATCTGTTTTTGAGGGAGGTGTAAAAATTGTGGGATGCCAAAGCGAGGGAATGACTGGTCAAAATGACCCATACATCCTTTCTAGCCCGAAATGTCATTCATCAAAAAGTGGTGCTCGTCATTAAGGTACGAATGACGCTGTTCGAATAATCATTTATTGTAACAGGTTTATAAGCAAATAAATACAAGCTCCTGTCAGTGGATAATGAAGGCGGCTTCAGAGCAGACAAATATATCCAGGTGGAAAGAAAGAAAGACAAGAAGTGAGGAGTAAAGCTCCTGTCCTTAGCTTGATCAGATCCTGCTTGAATTGCTCTGGGGTTTGGCCTCTGGGGTGGAATTGACAGTCTGATTAATAAAATGAGCTGTGCAACATTTCCCCCTTCATTTAGGTGCATCATTATGCTCTGATTTTTGTTTTGTTGCCTTTTAGGTCCTAATGATGCAGCTTCTTTCTCATTTGTCCTCGGACAGAACTACGTGCTAAATATTAGATAATACTTTTCTTTATTATTATTTCTGAGGCGAATTTTAGATCACAACGCAAGAAAATACTACAAGAGGACCAGAGGATCGAGAACCTCCTGCCGCTGATATCTCTTTATTTTTCCCTCCCATTTCCAGACCACATTAGTACTTTTATTTAGGAATTTACGCTGACAACCCCACGCACCCCCTCACACGCGGGAACCTTAAGCCCAGAGTTTGTAAAACTGCTGCACAGATTCAAGTGTACCTACAGTAGGTACCTGGAGATTAAAATATTTATTATAATCTAGTACATTACAACTCTATTATCTTTCTCTTCATTGCGTCCTTAAATATGATCTCCTTTTTACTTTCTATAATCCCGCTTATCGACGAAGCTAGCCCGGGATTTTTCTTCCCTCTGGGAAAATACTGACTGTTGTACGGTATGATAGGGGAAGGAAATAACTGGAGAACGTTAAACGCATTCGTGATTTAAAACACTCCGCGGGCGTCCATTTCATCCTCCTGGCAGGTTTCTCTCCAGCCCTCTGCTTCTTTCCTCCCCACCACCAATAAAACCTAAGCATTTGAAAATTTWAAAATAATCACAGAATTAAATGATGAATGGGGGGTTATTGCCTACAGGCTGCGACCTATCAGGAACACCTTAACACCCTCTCTCCAAAGTTACCTGTGGCTCAGTTAGCTCATCCCTCCGCTCTTTGCCGGGTGCCGCGGGGCGAAGCGTCGCCGCGCTGCAGGAGACACGGGCTGCCGCGCTCGGCAGACGTGACAGTCGGAAAGTCTCCCTTCAGTGGTAACTTTGCTAGTAATAATGACGCTGATGGCAACCATTTAAACGAAGATAAATCCTTTGTCGTTAGCATCTCTGGAGTGCGCTTCAATAGCTGCCCAACCTCTTTTTTTCGCCGTGATTTTTTTTCACCCTCATCGTCTAGTGTTTAGACCCTGGGACTCCGAGCTTCATCTCCCGGAGATACACCCGAATGTTTCCTGTGATTAAACGCGGGTTTGATTTTGATTTTTTTTTTTTTTTTTTTTTTGTATGTGAGTGTGGGGAGCTGCTCCTGCTAATCTTGGTCACACGCATCTCCTAAGTTCTTGTGCTCTTGCGCATGATTCATAGTTCGAAAATGGGATACTTGTCAGATTTTTTTCAATAACGTGTTAAAGTCTCCCTAAACATTCCACCAAATATTTAAGACACATTCTAGGGGTTGTTTGCAAAATCCAGCCTTTCATTAGCGAGCGGTTTATGTCAGCCCTTGAAATGTGAATTTACACTGCAGTGTGGTGTCCTGCTTTTTACAGCCCCCAAACCAGACAAGAGTAAATGTCAACTTTTCCTTGCCCGCGGGCACGGCGGAGGAGCGGGCCGGTGAGGAGGGGAGAGGAGCGGAGCGCAGGCCACGGGGCCACAGACGACACCCCAGGGCAGGGTCCCCGRCCGCGCCGGGAGCTGAGGCTCCGCGGGGCGCTCCGCGGGACGAAGCGCGTCCCCGAGGTGCACCCGCGGAGCAGGCGCCCTGCCGGCGACAGCGGGCACCGCCCCGCCCCGTCCGGGGGACGCAGCCCCGCCGCGGGCCCGCAGCCCTCGCTCCCCGCCGTCCCTGGCTCCGCAGCAGGCGATGGCTCGGCCGCCCGTCCCGGCGGGGCGGAGGCGGAGCGGAAGCCTGCGGCCGGGTTTATTGCTGTCGTTTGGCGCCCTCGTCTGTTTTCTTACATGCTGTAACGCGGCGAGCATCTTTCCCCCTGCTCTCTCGGAAACCGCAGCCGAGATACCACATCTCGGAGGCAGTGGTATGTGCACACCACCAGAACCGACACAGCTTTAGACTCAAAAAATGTTAGTGCACCACTAAAAAGGAGAGAAAGGGTTTTATGTTATTTAGAGCGGATGGAAAAGACGATGTGAAAAGCCCCAGTGTGAGAAAAATAAGTTACACTCAAATGTGGCTATGAATGACCTTTACTGGGGTTATATTTTGCACCTTTTAAATAATACTGGTACCCTAGGTTATGTACWGAGTATCTTAAAATACAGCTAGATTCATATGCGAGGGTTATAAAATGTTATACAAGACGTTAATAATCTTCCAYTGCTAGAGGTGAGGTTACAAAACTGGTCCCAGCAATGCAGTTAATCAGTTCACCCCAAACGGTCAACCCCCAAATAAACTAGTTGTGCGTTGTTTATATTCCCAGAAAACTAAAGGTATTTACTGCACTGATATTTATCTCTTGGGTTGTTGGGAGTGTGCATGTGTTGTCTGGGGGAGTTATGGTTTTGGGTTGTTGTTTTGTTTAGGCTTTTTGTTGTTTTTGTTCTTTTCTTTTGTGGTGTTCCGTTGGGGGTTTTGTTTCGTTGTTTTGGGTTGGTTTTTTTTTCCAAAAAGAATAGCACAGTCTAAAAAATCTTTCCCAATGTGTTTGTAGTTATTCAAAACCAACAGCTAAGCCTGAAGAACCACAGACATTGAAGGGACATTAGTGGGCAAAGAGGGAGGAAGTCACAGAGACCGCCGAGAAACTGCAGAAATATGTGAGCTTTTGTTAGACWCTGTTTACTCAGTAGTTCTTGTAAGTTTGAATAGCTGCTTAGGCCTTTAGTCAGATTTTTACCTTGAAAGTTATTGCTARAGGTATCAAAGGATATTTCAGTACTCATTCATTAAATCTTACCAGGGGAAAAGGGTTCATGTAGCCTAATTGAAATGAAGTTCTTGTAAAATGAGACAAACATCTCGGGCAGATTTTCACCAGTCGGAGTGTTCTTGGGAAGACGGGCGGGAATATCTTCTTCCTACCCCGCAGCAGGGCAGGCTGCCAGCAGGGCCTCAAGGCGGCGAGCAGCGCTGGGGGAGACATCCGCGGTAGCGCAATGTCTCCGGGACGCGGCCCGCGGGGTGGGAGCAGGCGGTGGTGCGGTGCTCGTGGGAGGTGCGGGGGCGCTGGGAGCCGGTCCCGGCTGAGCCGAGGAGAGGGACCCACGGTGCGGGGCACGGGGAGCCGGTCCCGGCTGAGCCGAGGCGAGGGACCCACGGTGCGGGGGCGCGGGGAGCCGGTCCCGGCTGGGCCGAGGCGAGGGACCCACGGTGCGGGGCACGGGGAGCCGGTCCCGGC
>NW_026623262.1:1427675-1453968 GCF_030028575.1 Malurus melanocephalus
TCCTGCCAGCCCTGCCCTCCCTGTCCTGCCAGCCCTGCCCTCCCTGTCCTGCCAGCCCTGTCCTGCCAGCCTTGCCCCTCTTGCCCTGCCCACCCTGTCTGCCCACCCTGTCCTGCCAGCCCTGCCCGTCCTGCCCTGCCCACTCAGCTCTGCCTGCCCTACCTGTCGTACCCGCCGGACCTACCCGATCTGCCCACCGGCCCTGTCCACGCCCCTGACCAGTCGGAGGCCACCTGACAATGCGGCTCCGCGCTCGCGTAGAGCTGTCCTGCGTGTCTGAGCACGCAGCCCGCTCCTGGCTCAGYCCCGACTTTCCCTTCCGCCTCAGGCCGCCGTATAAGCATAGGGTCAGTCTCGGGGAGTGTTCAGTCCATATTGTCTGTGAAATGTCACTCGCGAGTGAAGGACACAAGCACAGCGTGTCCCCGAGTCCCACGGGTTCTGCGCACAATCCACGGGACGCTAGGMGAGCTTCTCAGTTACACGATGTCTTCTGGAGCTGCCTTTACACAGACGGGGTTTGATTCAAACAACAAAGCCCGCGCCCGGTCGCAAAGGGCCTCGGCCGATGGTGCAGTTTAGGTCGCAACTGCGGCAGGCTGCCGAGCTGGTCCAAGGTCAGGGTCCCGAGGTCCCCGTGCTGCTTCAGAGAGAAGGTGGCAGTCAGAGAGAGGCAGCACCAGCCCGTGACCTGAGAGCTCAAGTTCAACGCCCGCAGTGCTCATCCGCCCGTGGCCTCTGCACGGAGGCCACGGGGACAGCCCCGACTCGAAAAGGATAATTTTAGGTTGGAGTAACTAAAGACATGAGAAGCKGTGGTATAGGTCTGAAGGGGGAAATAGTTAAACAAGTCTCCACGTGCTGCTGTTAAATCTTTTCGTTATCATAACTGGATAATTTTTAAAGAGGTAGGGGAAATAAAAGTTCTACTGTTCTTCTGTTCTATTTAGCTATTTTAAGTCCGTACAAGTTAAAAGGTAACAATGGAATGCAGTGGACACGGGACAAGGTTTGGGAGAAGTATAAATCGAGTGGTTTTGTTTGCGTTCTCTGTTTGTCCATGACTAGATTTTTTTTTTTTCTTTCAGCAAACACTAACATGAGAAGCAACTTCTTATAGGCACAATTACTGTCRGCAAATTCTAGCGAGGGAAGGGATAAAAAATCAGGGGGGTTACTGTAACAGGCGGATACTGGGCAGATACTAAACCCCTTTGCTAAAAGATTTAGTGGAATTCTAACTATATTGAGTCACGGTCCATGCACTTGACAAAATGAGATAATTTCAGGACTAAAAAAAAAAAAAAAAAAAAAAAAAAAAATAAGAAACCCCCAGTCTCTTCTTTCGGGGAGTCACAAGCACTCCTGCAACGATGCTATCTAGTTCATGTATTCTGTAGATTCCCGTGCAATGTKTCAATGGAAAACGCGGCTTGACTCCGCGGGGCGCTGGGCACCCCGGAAGCGCTCCCGAGAGGAGATAAGGATTGYCTCGCAGGCAGAGAGGCCCGGCCAGCACGGCCGGTCCTCCTGCTCTGCCCGACATSGAGCGATGGGAAATGTTCTCCCTGGGCAAAGGAAGCACCAGGCTGCTCGGGGGCTCTGCACTGTGTCCCGAATGGTCCCCGGACCCGGGGTTGCGGGACGCATCCCGCCACTTGTAAACTGGGTGGGTGTTCTCAGAGAACCGACCTTTGCTCATGAGATCATTTATTCCTGTGCATAATATCCTGCCATACAAGACTGTGCTGTGTTCTACACCCTTCACAAAGCGGCTCATTATAGAATTGGAATTGTTGGTCATAAACCCGCCCAAAGAGTTTTTTGGTACACCGAGAGGCTCTCACTGGAGCAGGGGTCTCGGCAGGGCAGAAGACCTCTACGGGAGTCTCTGCGGCTTCACTGTTTTTTGTTTTGATGCGATCGACCTTAAAAAGTTGGGAAACCCCGACCTTTAGGTGTTCTTTTCTTTCGGCGGCCTTACATGAAATATCCTGACACGAGAGAAATTTTCACTGCATTTATTGAAAGAAGAAACACAACAGGACGTGGGAATACAAATAGAAAGATGTCCGGAGAAATAAAGTTCTTGGTTTCTCTGGACTTCTTCTTTTTTAGCAATGTTTTCGCTAGAAAGTTGTTTGCAGGAGCATAAAAGGGTGAGAAAATCGTGCTTCGACAAAACGCCCTTCTAATTTACGGGAGATTTAATGTCCTGAGAGTAAATACCGATTCGGCTTATAACCGAGTGAAACACGTAMTCAGGCCTGGCTCACTTCTTAGCTGATTATAAAACATAAATAGCAATTAAGTGGTCGGAGCTAATAAACATGAGCTCGTCTATGCCATCCTGTTGTTGCCGTAATTACTGGCATCCATTTGTCATTCCAAATCTCGCTTCCAAATACCGCCGACTGTTGATAGAYCGGCGACAAAGTAGGTCTGCGGGACGGGCGGCTGCTGCTGGCGGGCTATCCCGCGACAGCCCAGGGGTCCGGGGAACTCCGCCACCATCTGCCCAGGCTGCTCAGCAAGGACACCCCCGGAGCCCCTAAATGGTGTCGGCACAGAGTTTCCCCTCCATGGCGGCTGCCTCTCTCATGTCCCTGAGCCTCTATAGGGACGGTAAACACAGCCCCAGCTGTATGGTTTTCAGCGGCGCCGAGTTTCCCTGCCCTTCCCCGCGAAGCTGACGCTTCTCCCAGCAACTTCTGGCCCTCCGCGTCCAAGAGAGAGCTAAGTGTGCAATACACAACTGCGGAGCGACTGGAGTCGGTCCAGAGGGGGTAGGGGTTCGGGTTGTGGTTGGGGCTGGAGCTGGGAGTCGACTTTGGAGCATTCTCCATTTCCAGTACTTCGCGCTCCTGAATTTCCATCCTGACTCAGTGGCAGAGTCGAGAGAGACGACAGAAGGATTTGGCACCGTCTTGAGAAGTCATCACGAGAAGAGCCGTCAGCATAAGCAARCTGCGTTTTAACTAGGCTGCCTTACCGTGACATGAACCGACACTGCAAGGGGGAAAAAAAGCCACATCTAATGAGTGCCAGGTTTACCATCCTGCGCTGCGCACAAGCACAGACACGGTGCCTTTTCCTAGCCGGTAGCAATATCAGGGGGAGCTAAAGAGAGGGTTCTCCCAGGGACCGATAGTGCAGTGAAGAGACCCCTTTTCCCATATAACAAAGACCTTTTACTCCAAATATCGCCTGGAAGAAGAGAGGTGGCGAGGATGGAATACAAAGACATGTGTTGAGGTTTTCCCTCTCTTGCAGAGACAACAATGAGCTGGAGAAGGTCTCGCTGTGGATCCGGTGAGCCCGCTGTCCGCGGCTGTAAAAAGGGCCCCTGCCCGCGGCCTCAAAAGGTCCAGTGGTACTCGGCTGGCCCTTTTGAAGCCGCGGGCAGAAGGAAGGGAGGGATGAAGGCAWCGGGGGCTTAGGTTGGTCCGGAGGGGCATCACCGCCGCTCGCCCGCCCAATCCTCCCCACATTGCAGCGCCGGGGCCGTGGCGGGGCGGGAGCGCGGCGGCGGGGCGGGAGTGGGAGTAGAGGGTGGGGGCGCCGTCGGTGCGAACCGGGRGCTGCGAGGCGAAAGGGGCAGTGCGGGCAGCGGGAGGGTCACATGTTCCGATGGCAGCCTATGAGCAGCCCCCCGGGCTGAGGCAAACTAATCTGGGACCGGCCGCCCCCACCCCGGTCCCCCCTCCCAACCTGGACTTCGTTTTTATAAACGTACCGCCAGGATCCAACCTGTTGGAGGMAAATAACCATCCGCATCATGCCCGGCCGGGGACCGAGCCGTGGCCGCCGCCGCCCGCGATGTGCAAGGCCATGAGCAAAGCAGCGAGCTGGGAGATGGACGGACTGCGCGGCGACAGCACCGGCGGCGGCGGCGGTGGCGGCGGCGGCGGCGGAACCCCCGGGCAGTGCCGTAATTTTCTCTCCTCGCCCGTTTTCGGGGCGGCCCACACGGGCCGAGCGGCCGCCGCCGCCGCCGCTGCCGCCGCCGCCTCGGGTTTTGCCTACGCCGGCGGAGGGGAGCGCTCGGGGGCGGCGGCGAGGCCCGACCCCCCGACCAAGGACTGCCCGGGCTCCGCCACGCCGGCCGCCGCCCCCGCTCTGGGCTATGGGTATCACTTTGGCAATGGATACTATAGCTGCAGGATGTCCCACGGGGTTGGGATACAGCAAAACGCCCTGAAGTCTCCCCCCCATGCCTCCATTGGCGGCTTTCCCGTGGAAAAGTACATGGACGTCTCCAGCTTGACCAGCACGAGTGTCCCCGCCAATGAAGTCTCCTCCAGGGCAAAGGAAGTGTCCTTCTACCAGGGCTATACAACCCCCTACCAGCACGTTCCTGGGTACATAGACATGGTCTCAACGTTTGGCTCTGGGGAACCGAGACACGAAACATACATATCAATGGAGGGCTATCAGTCTTGGACTCTGGCTAATGGCTGGAATAGTCAGGTTTACTGTGCCAAAGATCAGACACAGAGCTCACACTTCTGGAAATCGTCCTTTCCAGGTACGAGAGGGGGAGAAATGGTCTGAGCCGAGCTCCCCCGCGCCTCCTCCGCCTTCCCGTCCCCTCCCCCGCCCCCCGGGCTGCAGGGGCGGCCTGCCGAGCTGGACACGCTGCACAGACACTCATAGAGCAGGGTGGGGGCGGTGGATTTTCTCTTTTTCTCACTCCCCCCTCGGTCGTCTACCCCCGAGAAAATCTCACCCTCTGCTTTCCGTACCCGCGGGACTGACCCCAGAACCTCCCCGCCACCAGCGCCAGGGCACCGGCCCCCCAGCCCGCGGGCGCCGGGGCGGCCTCGGGCTCCTTCTCCCGCTGCTTCCCTCGGTGGCCGGGTTTGTAGTCGCGTTTGAAGTTTGCAGGACGATGGCTCGAAGGCTTGCTCTCCTCTGCCTCTCCGGYTGGCGACGGATCGGGCGGCCGCAGAGCACTTAAGAGACCGCGAGCAGTGAGGGCACAGAGGCACAAGCCACATGCAAACAAACCCGGGAAAACTCTCACCAAAGCCATTTCTATGTGCGCGCTGCCAACATCGACCCGCTCTCAGCCCTCCAACCAATGCCCCCGCCGCTCTGCATGCTCGGTTAGCGATGCGTGCCTGGGAAGTGATGACAGTCCATCAAAGTTTTGGTGGTGCTTTACTAGAGTGCAAATAATGTGGCAGTGTAAATAATAACAAACTGTAAACAACCCGGCATTATTTATTTGCCCATGAAAACCAGTGCCCGACAAATATCAGTTAAGCTTTAAACGCCTGTAATAAAATACTAATTTTTCACATAATGTCTTTTACAATAGGGGACGTTGCACTAAACCAGCCCGATATGTGCGTCTACCGGCGTGGGAGAAAGAAGCGAGTGCCGTATACAAAACTGCAGCTTAAAGAACTCGAAAATGAATATGCCATTAACAAGTTCATTAACAAGGACAAGAGGCGAAGGATATCCGCAGCCACAAACCTGTCTGAGAGACAAGTTACCATTTGGTTTCAGAACAGGAGGGTGAAGGACAAGAAAATAGTCTCCAAACTGAAAGACAAYGTATCCTGATATATTACTTGCGGACAGTGATGAATATATAAACTCAATTTACAACCAGCTAAAGACTTTTGGAAAGACTTGAAAATATATTTAATTTTTTTTTTTTTTGTCCTTCCAGCGGTGGCGAAATTTCGGGAATTGTTTTCAGTGAAAGTCAGCGTTTTTCTCTCAGTGTAAGGGAGTGTTGACAAGTCTTGAATTGAATTCTTATTCTTCTTTTTGATAATAATAATAATATTAATAATAATTATATTTTCTGTTCTTCCCTCTAGGCCAGTATAAACGAATTTAAATATGTTGAACGGTAACAGTTATAACTTTTTTAATGCTTAACTCTTTGGGGGGGTATTCTGTAATTTTTTTCTTCTCTGAGCAACAGCCAGTGCCAAAAAGTGTCAGTTTTGATTTGGTATCGTAAACTTCAAAACGCGTCGAGTGAAAAAAAAAAAAAAAAAAAAAAAATCGGAAAAAAAGGAAAGCCGGAATAGGGACCCGTGGCAGAACCNTTTTGATTTGGTATCGTAAACTTCAAAACGCGTCGAAAAAAAAAAAAAAAAAAAAAATCAATCGGAAATGAAGGAAAGCCGGAATAGGGACCCGTGGCAGAACCCGGCTTCTGCCAAATCTGCCTGGTTCATCGGGACCCGAAGAGAATTGTGTGGAGTGTTACTGGCTGCAGGAAAAATTTTAACTGCTTTTCTGARTGAGGGAGAATCCCTCCGAGCTGTTGCGGGGCGCGGAGTCCCAGGCACGTCCCAACGCACTCCCCGCTTCTGAAGGTTTGGGTCTGAGGTTGGTTTTGTGGGTTTTTCCGCCGCAGTTTCGTTTTCAGTGCAAGGAGCCCATACTGCCCATCCAGTTGGCAAAGGAGCCGCCTGTCCCCGGGAAGAGCTTGAGTCGCACGGCGGCTGCCAGGCTGAGCGCTCCGCGGGCCGCGCTWTCGGCATGATGGAATTGCCATCTCCTTCAGCAGCCAGAGAACARGCTGCCCCTGCAGAGGTGTGTATGGACCTGCACAGACGTGGCGGAAAATACCGCTCTACCCTGTTTGTCCAGACCAGCGCAAGACTCTTCTTCCTCTCGCCCAAAAAATTCCTAGTCGGAGTAGCGAAATTCACTGCTAGCTTTTAATTTACAAAAATAAACGGGTGTTAATGACAGAAGCAATAAATAAGRAAAATCAAAAGATGCCATAATTTATATGGGCCGAAACGCTAAGATTTTGTCGATTTTTTTTATTCTTTTAAACCTAGAGTGCATGTTATGATATACACAGGGTGATCAGACACGCTAATCAAAAACTAGGAGAGAGAAGCGATATCCTCTCTGTTAATGTGCCTCATTTAATTATTAAAATGTGTTCCAAAYTAGTATTATTTATTATAACATACTATTGCTCTAAACACTTCGATTGCCATTGTATGTGGTAAGACATACCATAAGCCTAGTTCTCCATAAACCATTTTTTTTTATTCGTCTTAAAGTCAGCCATTACTTTGTGTTGGAAATACAATCTGAACTTCCAAACTGTAAACGATGTTGCAATTTTTTTTTCTCGAACCGTCTTTAATAAAACGATTTCTTTTCGCCATATATAAAAAGAGAAAAAGAAAATTCGCCTTCTTTTGTCGCAAGGGGTTTAACGGGCTTCAGGCTGGCCTGGGATCYTCTCAGAGATACTTATAAGTCGTCATTCCTGGGAAGTGAGAGGTTCATACAATGAGAGGCTCATTAAAGGATGGAGAAGAGTATCCGAGAGTGCCTTGTCGATAGGGAAGGGTTTTAGAGAGAAAGGAATGTTGTCGGCAAGAAAAACAGGGCGTGGGAAGTAGGCGAAAGTCTATCTCTCCCCTCTTCTTCCGAGCCCTGCTCTGCCTTCCCGGGGCCTGGGGCCGAGGCGACCCGCCGCCCCTTTGTTCTCCCCTTCCAAAACGCCCCGGCACTTGCCGGTTCCCCGGCCGCCGGCCGGGAGCGACGCCTCTCCGTTTTCTCCGCAACCGGCTGGCTTCATCGGGGAGGTATCTTCCGCCTCCTCCGCCCTCTTCCTTCCCCTTTCTACTCCGCTTGCACGTTCATGGCGCTTGTTTTCTTCGGACGRACGAAAAAAAATCCATTTCTGAGCAGTTCAGATTTTATAGCAAAAAGCATTTTTTTTCATTCTAGTATAAAAGGACACTTGTGGTGCGCATCATTTACGTGCCTGGAACAGCCCTCTCTCCTGATGCAGCCTTTTTTTCTTTGAATGTTTTAAATTCTTGTCTTCTCCTCCTTGGCACCCCCACTCACCCACACATACTGCTGTTAATTCTACGGAGGTTTTTCCTCCCACCGAGTCCCCCTGCACACGGAGGGCCGGGCACTGCCAGAGCTGTTTTGTTTCCCGGCCGCGGAGCTATCGCGGGCTGGTCTCTTCCTCCTTCCAGGCTTAACCTTTGGCTTTGTCGGGCTCCCTGCTTTCAGAAGGGGCAGCTTTGCCGCGGCCAAAGCCGCCTTCCCTGGGCAGAAGGAAACCCGAACTGTCTGGCAAATCGGTACCAGATGGAGAGGAGACGCTTTTTGGTTTCGTAAGAACATGCAGAATCCTTAAGAAACCGGCAGCTACAGGCAGGAGGAAGGTGGGGCGAACATCTGCCCATCTACCTACCGGTTCAGATTAAAAGGATTTTCTAAGCCTGGAGCTGGGGCATTGGTGAGCGTTATTCAAAACCTCCGTGGCCACAGCTTGGACTCTTCCAGGACATCAGTAGCACGTGGCCCCGGGGCTGGGCTGCAGCCGCGCAGCCCCAGTTGTAGCCGGCCACAGCCGTCCATGTTTAGAGGAAAGGGTTTGACTCGCCTGGAATGTAGCACACGTTATTACCGATAATTAACATGTACCTCGACAAGCTGAATTGCAAATGCGCAGTGGTGCAGGGATGCATTGCTTGGCTCCTGTCAGGCAGMGCTATTTCCCAGCCATGTCTGAGGCAATCCTGCCATCTCCTGGACAACCCCTGGCATAGGCAGGGRAAACCTTCCCCTGCCTCCGGGAGCCGCGGTTTCGAGTGATGAATGAGCGAGGGAGGCTGTTCGGTCACATGCAGAGCACCCTTCATCTGTAAACGGGAAAAACATGCCAGTGAAATTATAGCGTGTGGTCAGCTCTGATGTCCAGAGCTATCCGGATGCCCATTTAAAAACCGAGGGGGGGCGGGGGGGAGAGCCGGATTTGGAAAAAAAAAGAAGGAGGAAAAGAGCGTGTGAAAGCAGAGCTCCGAGTCTCCCTGTTCCTCAGTGGTGATATTTCCTGTACAGACACAGGCGAGGGGACACCCGCGGCATTAACACGCCGCCTCCCAAACCAGCAGCCGGCTGTGACTGGAAAAAGCAGCTCAAGTCCATACGAGGCTCTCTCTTTGCTCCCCTCGGCTCCGAGGCCAATCGCCTCTGGAGCAAGATGTTTCTGTAAATGTTTTTCCTTGTGGATTTTAACATTTTCCGTAACTGTGAGTGTCTCCAGCTATTCCAGGTTTTGGTTTTTCTTTACTTTTTTTTTTTTTTTTTTTCCCTCCGGTATTAATTAGCAATTACAAATTAGTTGAATATTAATTGAAAGCTCTGTTTTCTCTAACCCCATAAAAGTTAGTCTGAAGTGTCACCTTTCTTTCCGGTAACTGGGGACCTCACATCCATTCCTTGTGTTTATTGCGAACAAAAATATAGCCTTTGAACTGAAAATGTTCCTTTTCTAAGAACCAAAAATCAGGGTCAGCTTTTTCGTAAAAACTGATTATGAAAAAACACTCTTGCCCATCTTCTTAGGGAACACAAAGTCAGAATACAAATCAGCTAATAAGTGGGAGATTCAATTGGTAGACATAACTCAAACAATAAAAATTAAAGGCAGCGGTCAGCAATATCCTCCAGCGGTTCTTGTGTGGTCCTGTGTGGTCTAGGAGAGAGCAATCATTTAGAGATTTTTTTTTCCAGGGCAATGAAATTACTGCAGATTTTCCCTCCATTTCCCATTAAACAGAAAGATGAATTTGATTAGGAGAATGTCAAGAAGGGCAGCTTCTCTGATCTCGCCTTAGAAGTAAAACCAAGATTAAAACTATGATTAAGAGGATAATAACAGGGAAAATTAACCCTACATGCTAACTAGTTTCGAGTTTTTAACCGAGGTAATGAAAGTGAGAAAGACCCGGCGTTAAGGTTTCTCTTGACGCGGGACTCGCACGCACTAGGGGAGATAATCTTGGGAAAGAGGCCGAGGACAGAAATGCCCGGTGCGGGTGGCTGATCAGTGTCCCGCGGATTTGTGGAGCTGTGGGGCAGAGAGCGGCCGGGAGCGGCCGGGAGCGCGGAGCCCACGGGTATTCCACTCCTTCCCGAGCCTTTCACCTCCTTGCGAATGTCTTTGGGTGCAGCACTCAGGGCCTTGCCTTTTCTCGGAGGGAAGAGTACTGTCTCGCCAACCGCACGGTTTGGGAAAGGACACGAGCAATCTCCTGTGAGGATGCCCTTAGACAGGATTTTACTTACTTTAGGGCTATGGGGAAATGACAGAGATAACGGAATAAATGGGCTCTTGTTTGATCAAAAATGTATAAAAACCGTATAACTCCCAAAAATAACGCAGAAATAAAACATGAAGGTATGATTTTCTTCTCACGAGAGAAAAATTCCTCACACACAAGCTGGGAGAAAGCAGCGGGCTACCCAGCTGAGGCTGACTGTGCCCACTGCGGCATTCACACTCCCTCTGCTGAAGAGCAGACCCTGGCATTTTCTTTCTTTCTTGAAGTATTTCGATTTTATTTATCTATTTATTTAATCTCAGCGGGTTGCTCAAGTAATTCCGTGTTGTTGCTGTTGTTATCCTCCATTTGTTGATGTTTGTTTGATTGTATTTTAAAGACAAAACAGACTCCGAGTTTCAGAAGCGTTGTTCGTCTAGAAGTGCTTTTAAGTGAAGATGAAAGGCAAAAGGGGTAAAAAGGGCAGACGTGCGGACCTAAGAGAATACTCGTCATTAATGTGCCAGAATGATGATCCTGGTAATATCCCATCGATTAAGACTTTATTTTTTGCGCATATGCAGATGCATATCATGCAGTTAGGGGCAGAAGTACATATGTGTGCCCTAAACATTCCCAACTCATAGACATCACAAGTTATTTCCAGTCCTCAGTGCTCACTCTTACCGTGGGTATCGTTCTGGCCCGGAAGGTGCTGCCAGCCGGCGGGCACTGCCAGCCGGGGGACACCGCTGGCACGGGGGTTGCACCCGGGGCTGCCCTGTYCTCTCGGCAAATGTTTGTTTTCCTCTCATCTCTCCGCTGGCGCCGCAGCTCTGCCAACCCGCCCCGGCCACATTTATAGAAGCGGAGACCATGGTTTCCCCTCCTCCTTGCAAGATCGATATTTTCATATTTCAAGTGTTATCATAAGACTTTTAAAAAGTGGGGGTGAAGAGGAAGGCAAAAAAAAAAAGGGGGGGGGGGGGGGGGGGAGGGGGATGGGGACGGGACTCTGTGGCTAGGTCGCTGGAGGCGGTGCTGAAATTACCGGCTTTGAAGAACCTGTCTGCAAAGTTTCGTCCAATCGTTTCAGGCTTTCCGCTTATTCCCTGTTGTAACTAAATACCGCTGTACGAACAGCTGAAGTCCTTTGTTGGAAATGTGTGATCGCAGTCTCTACAGATCTGGCTACGTTGGTTCTCTCTTGAATTTGCAATCTCCAGATTCCTTTTATTTTCCTAATTTGCGGGCTAATGGCAGTCAATTGGCGGCTCTGCCCACCATTTCCTACCCCCGGAGCTCGATCCCCTGGACTTGCTCAAGTTCGTGCGCAGCCCAGCCGCAGAGCCACGCGTTCGGCGGCGCGGCGCAGCCTTACCTCCCCGGCTCCGTTCCAATCAACATCAGCTCCAACGGCAACAAGGAGTGCCTGGAAGACAACAATAAATATTACGCCCACGATGCGAACTCCAAACAAGAGGAGAGATGCAGGCAGAGGCARTCTTTTGCAAATGACCCAACTGTTACTCACACAGCCAACTTAAAGCCCGTAAAGTATGACCACTCTAGCCTGCAGAGAAGTTTGCATGGCTCGGCTGCTCTTTTTGAAGTGAATTCCTGCAATTCAAGCTTAAAGGAGGACATCAAGAATCCCGTCAACTTGAACCTGACAGTTCAGCCCGCAGCAGTCCAGTCATGCCTCCGACCTTCAGTGCAGGATGGTATGCCTTAAATATCTCGCTGTAGTTAGAAGCGACGTAGCTTTATTTTCTTTTTAAGAGATGCCTGTAATTACTTTGTAAACCTCCTTGTAACTCTTTCGGAGCGAAAATCGCTTAATGGGACTCGGAGGTTAGATAGAAATTGTGCYGTTAGATGTGCTTTGCCCATTTTCCGACCTACTTTAGCCCTGTTACCTTGAGGGTTTGGTTTTATTTTGTTTTGTTTTGTTATTTAACATATTCCTGTATTTGCATACCCAGACTTGATCCACTAAATTATCGACGTGTTTGTTGTAGGTTTGCCTTGGTGTCCCACCCAGGGGAGATCAAGAAAGAAACGGAAACCATACACAAAACAACAAATTGCTGAATTGGAAAACGAGTTTCTCCTCAATGAGTTTATTAACCGACAGAAGAGGAAAGAACTATCAAACAGACTGAATTTAAGCGATCAGCAAGTTAAAATTTGGTTTCAGAACCGGAGGATGAAAAAGAAAAGAGTAGTAATGCGAGAGCAGGCTCTTTCTATGTACTAGAGCAGAGTCCGCCCGTTCCTGCATGAACTTGTGCCCGGAGTGTTCACCCCTAGAGTAGAGCGTACGCGCCAGTGAAAAGCAGGGAGTGTGTCTTTTTGCCACTTAGACCAAATTCTCGAAATGCGTAGGATTCCTGCGTAAACTGGCCACGCTGAGTTCTTAGCCAAGATGAAGAAGACGAGCCGGACCAGCACGGAAATATGTATTAGCAGCTTTTTACCTTTCTTTCTCCATTTATATAGATTTTCTCCTGCATCTTACCCTCTTTCCACGGAGAACAAGCGGTTCTAAACTAAGATCGATTTCTTTTATCTGTATGTAAACACCATTTTGCAGCAAAATAAAGGAATAACGCCTAGTAAAGACGTCAGCTCTGTGAGTCCCGGCTGCTCCCTTCATCTGCTGCCCTGCACGCCAGGGCGAGCCTGCGGCGCCGGCTTGTTTTGTGGTTTGGAGTAACCTGCTCGAGCAGCGATGGGGAAAGTGGTTAACAAATAAACCTTTTTCTTTAATCTTTTTTTTTCCCTTTCCCTCCCCACCCCCACCGCCCCCCAAGCTCCCGGGGCCGCAGATCCGACCGCAGCCCGGCGGAGAGTGCACGTGACACCCGCGTAAGGCCCGCGCGTAACCTGAGCGCGGCTCCGCGGCGGCCGCTCGGCTCSGCTCCGCTCCGCTGGCGGCCCGCCCCGACGGCAGAGCGCGGCCGGGAAGCCCCTGCGTGCCCTCCGCAGGGCCGCGGGAAGGGCTGCTCCGCGGGTGCGGCCGACAAGTTCCTCTCTCGGGAAAAAGCGCCCCTCTGCCCCTCGCTGCGCTCCAGCCGCCTCTGGGGCAGCGCGGCGTCCCGCGGAGGCGCAGGGGGCCGCCGAGGCGGGCGCCGCTGCCTCCCCAGGTGGCCGGGCCGGGCCTGCCCTCGCAGCGCTCCTGACTTTGGCCTTGTCCAAGAGCTGCCCCAACCAGGCGAAAGGCGGCTGGCGGTGCCGAGACACAGGCACCGCGCTCGGCTGGGGCGCGGCTGCAGGGAGGCTGGGGCACCCGTCTCACCTCGAGATGCTGCAGGAGACGGGAAAACACGGAGCTTTTGGTGGGATTGACTGTTTTGCCAGCCAGTCCCAATGGCCGTTCCTGCAGAGATTTTTATGAGGGGAAAGTGAGAACCGGTTCGGGGTTTTGCCCACATATAAACCTCAGAGGATAACCCAACCAGAGGGACTGGTAGCGGCGTCTAAGCCGTTAGATCACTGGTTTGGGAGGAGAACGAGATCGATTTTTCCCACATCTTGATGACAAGCTTTCTCTGCCGAGAGCCGCCGGCCTCTGCAACACGAGAGCAGTCAGACTGGACAGAGCTCCAGGGCCAGAGAAAATAATATAATGCCCTAGTCTGACACCTCAGAATATAAATTCTTAAAAAACCAAAAAAAACAAACAAACAAAAAAAAAAAAACCAAAAAAAACCCCACCCTCGCGGATATTTAAAATGTCTTTTGCCTGCAATTTCCACCTAAGTCTTGGTTTCTCGACGAAGAGCGTTTCCACGCCTCCCAACAGTAGTAATAATAAGGCTGGCAGGGGCTGCCTTCTTTTCAGGCATGTAAAGGAGGCTCAGTTATGGTTGTTCGTGGCGTGTACAGCAAGGCTAAACAACCGCAAGAATGGYATAAAGCTGCTGCCTACTTACACGGGGCTATAGCCTTCCTGAAGGCAACAAACTCATTATTTCATAAAGAGTCATATTTAAACTTYGCTCCTATTCACTCCTGTGCTTGCAAGTACTGCTCGCGAGGGCACGTTAGTCCAGATGATTTTGGAGATAAATCCCGGATTCCTAGGCTGGC
The DNA here is from genome assembly GCF_030028575.1 of Malurus melanocephalus. Taxonomy (NCBI): domain Eukaryota; kingdom Metazoa; phylum Chordata; class Aves; order Passeriformes; family Maluridae; genus Malurus; species Malurus melanocephalus. The sequence continues at coordinate 1,441,835 of NW_026623262.1, forward strand.
AGAGATGTAGCCATTTTCTCGAAAGCGTTCCAGAGAGCCCCAAAGGTAAAGCTTGGGTAGTGTTTCGGGGGGAGAAGGAAAGCTAGCCCAAAGCATTTGTCTCCGCTCTTACCGCATTGCCCAATGCAGACAAAACCCTACCTCGCTCATGGCAGGGCGGCTGCCAGTAGGAAAGCGGGTATGAAGCCTCACTGGGTGACAGCTCCCTGGGGGTCAAGGGATGCGCACCTAGCCATCCACAGCCACAGGAACCGCTCCTGGGTCCTTCCAAATCTTCGATACGTTCAGCCTCTGTGCTGGGAGCTGACGCATTGCGGACAATAAGGGTCTCTTCATCCAGTGGCATGCCCTAATTAAAAAAACTAGGAGCAACCCCAATGATGCAAGCCAGGAGAAAAGCAAAAACCAGATAAAACCCCTTTTCTTACCCTCTCCTGGAGTACTACTGAGATGGCTACAGTCCACGAGAAATGGACCCTTTATGCTGTTCTTCCCTTTCCTAGTCATCCCCAGTACAACCCGTCCCTTCATTACATGGGTGATATCAAATCCGAAGAGGAACCTCGGGTGAAAAGATGTGGAAGGCAATATATTATTTATTAAACACATCTGATGCATGATGATGGCATTTTGTGAAGCTCCTAGTCTAAAGCGCTYACGGAAAAAGAAAAGACAGAGGAGGTAGGATCTAAATTGTGATTTGTTGAGAAAGTCTGTGTATTATGTATCTCTGTGTGTGCCTGTGTATCTATAGGTGCATTTATTTCAGCAGTGCCCGTTGTGTGTAAGCGTGTGTGCGCACAGGCGTACGTGTTTGTGGGCACATACTGTGCGCAGACACATCGGCACTCGAAAATGGTGCATGATTTCACGCGTGCCCATATTCCAGCTTTCATCCGTGCCTCTGAAGCAGTGGGCGAGGACAGTGGTTCGGGCATGGGGAGGGCACATACTCGCGTGGCAGAGCTGCAGACGTGGGGCGCGCCCTGCCTGTGCGGCTCTGCCTGTGCACACCCACCCGAGCTGTCCCCTGGGCACATGTGTGCACAAGCGTGTGCGACACGCCGGCTGGGTGTGCGGGAGATGCACCCGAGTGAGGTGGATGTGCTCCACGCCCATCGATTGGATTATTTCGGGTGTCTTTYCAGGTGCCCCTTGAACCGTCTTTGCGGGTGTACGCGGGGTGGGATGGAGCAGCGGGCTCCCGCTTGCTGCGCCCACGCCCGCGTCCCTCCGCAGCATGCAGAAGATGGTTCATCCTTTATTTACTCAAACATAAACATCTTTGCATTTCCACCGCCGCTTAAACATGATAGTGCCCTTCCGAGGMGGCTCTCAATTCCTCCTCGTTTGATAAGGCTGCAAACGCAACTCGCCTTGTTGGGAATGGCTCTGRATGCCTTTGTGCTTCCTAAAAGAGCATAAATAATTAAAGTTTGGCAGAGAGGAAAAGCTTTCTTGCAGAACTGTAGTGGCAATAAATGAAATGACTCAGAATCTCTTCTCCAGTCGGTTTTTACGAGAGCTGCCAGACAGTGTCTGTTCACGTTCTCCAGATACTAGGGGCGCCATAACAAAGTTAAGGTCAAGTTAGTGTCTTATCTTGGGTGGCACAAAAATACCGCATCTTCTCCAGCCGGACGGGGTATATTTTTAAGCCCAAACGTTACGCAAGTTTCCTTAATTTCCACGGAGAGCATTTGGAAAATGTCTCTTGGACCCGAATACTTGGTGATTCCAGGCAACGAGTGCAGATGCTTCAAGACGCCTAACGGTAAAGTATTCGCCTGACCGTGTACATGATGTGCATTTATGTTTCGATGCTGTTTAATCTGCGTAAGGGAAAAAGAAAAAAACGGGGTGGGGGTGTTATTGTAATGTTCAGATCTGGGCTGGGATCGACCGACCCCCGAGTGAAAACGCTGTGGCAGGCAGGGACCCCCAGCTCTGCCTTATTCCAGCGGGGTCTCTGTTGTGATATTGGTCTCACATTTCCCAGATTAGATCTCTTCTTAAAGGACTGTTTCCTAAAAGGGCTTTCGTACAAAGAGATCGTCGTCATGTCTTTGAACTTGAATTAGTTGAAACCGGTTGGCTTTTGCGCCAAAATTTAATTGTTGCATCGAAAAGAAGGTGGAGGATTCTGGTTTAGACAAAATTAGTTGTTTGAACGGTAAAGAAAATAAAGATCAATAGGTTTCCAGAACCATCTTTCTTGACGAGATAGGCGATCAGAAACCTTGGTTGTGGGGGGGGGGCGCAATTCAAACGGAGCCTGCCCTGCTTTGCTGCAAGGTCCAAGGTAATTAGCGACACAGGAGCCATTTTAACTGCGCAGACATCGTTTTTGGGAGGTTGTTTTTTTCTGCTGCAGCGGAATTGAGATGGCTCGAAAGCCGATAAAGGGAGTGAACGGTGGTTCTGTGCTTTGATTTCTAGTGATATCTTGCAACTTGACGGACTCTATCTGGTGGGAACAATGTGTGACATTTGAGGTGTTTGGCGAGTGGGGCACCAAGGCAAAAAATAACCCCAAAACTGTACAAAGAAAAGMGAAAGAGAGGGGCGGAGGGTGTGGGTGGGTGGGGGGTAGGTAGGAATGGGCTCCATAATACCTGCCTGGGTTTGGTCTTTTTATTTTTAGAAAGGGCAATCTGGGCTGCGGCATGGAAGCCCCTTGGGCAGCCCTTGACTGCTCTGGGGAKCCAGGGGATGCAGGAGGGGCCGTGCCCGTGGCGGCGGCGGGGCGGGGAGCAGGGTGCGGGGCGCAGCAAGCGCTGCGGGGCTCCCGCCCCCGGAGCTTCTCCGCGTCGCGTAGCCGGGGGCGAGCAGGAGGCGCTTGTTGCTGCGGAGCCGAACCCTCAGCAGGCACGGCCGCCTCGAGGAGCCGGGGAGCCCACGGGCCTTCCTTCTCTCGGCTGGCCCGGAGTGCTGTGGTTCCCCACCTGCCGGGCTCTCCGCTTGCTGTGGAACCTGGAGGCTGCTTTTGTGGAGGTGATGTGGGGCCTGTCGACTTGCCGGAGCCTCCGCCCGGGAATTGCCGGGGTGTCCGGAGGCGGCYGTGCTCGGCTTGGGGAGCTCGCCCAGATTTCGGGTTTATTTGGAGACCGACATGTGGTGGAGCTAACCTGGCTACGCTGTACAGTAGCGGAAAAAAGCCATTCCCATAGAGAGCTGGCAAACATTTCTGGAATGAGGAATTGGTGGAGCATAGGGCCATTGCTGGCGTGTATTATTTATTCTCTTATTTTTTTCAGCCTTTGCGGCCCTGTTTGTACTCGTCTATATAAAATCGTATTTCAAGGAGAAAAGGAAAATTGGCAAAAATGAGCCCTCGAAGGCAGGGTGGGAGCGGGGMTGGCGTCTGCTGTGCGTGTCGCCCGCTCCCAAGTCTTGCTTTTCTCTTCCAATGAAAATGAACATTTTGGTGGGAGTTGGAGGCAGGGGAACAGAGGTCACTTTGTGTGCTGCTCTGCTTCGCGAGGAAACCGTGCTTGGTGGACTCCTTTTCCTGCCATAGCCCTTTGCCTTCCAGAAGAGCCCGAAAGAATCTCCCTTTCATAAATAAGGTTGCTGAGAGATGCGTATTTCTCATTTCAGTTTGGCGCCCTGACAGGAGTGCGCAGTGTTTGGGCTTATAAGCGAGGGAAAACGAGGTGATCGAAACTCAGGCTTTGAATTTCGTGACCGGTTTTGATGCCAGCTGTGGATTGCAGGAGCCGGGCGGGCAGATCCTGTCGTACACTCGAATGTGTCAATGGGACTTGGCTTTCCTGAGTGAACCGTCACCCACCCGCTCATCATCTGCTTGAGCGGCGGCCGGAGAGTATCGCTCCCTCTGAGGAGGAAGCGATCACGTTTCCGAGCCGGGGGTGACCGTCCGTGGGCCCTCAAGCCTCTCTCCGGGGGCTCCCTTCCCCGGCGGTGGCAGGGCTCCCCCCGCGCTGCTCGGGGAGGCCGGGCGGAGATGCGGGCGGGGGGCTGCGCTCCGCGGGGCTCCGCGCCGGGCTCCGGCGGTGGGCAGGCGCCTGCCCGGGCGGCGCGGCCCCAGGTGATCCGCCGCACCACCTACGTGTGCCTCRCATCGCGTGCTGAAAGGATGAGACTCAAAAACGGCTATATTTGTACAAACGGCGAGCTCGCCTCGCCGTGCTGGGAGGGCTCTTTGGAGAGATCTTAGGAGCCTTTCCGAGGGGCTGATATAGATATAAGGACATTTCTACATCGCGTCACGTGACATAATTACCACTAGAATCAATCAAGATGAATTGCACGTCAGCACACGGTGGGGATTTTTTCTTAGTTGATCCTGTCCAAACCCTCTTGTGCAATAGATGGATCTTGTTCAATGCATTGAAGCCTCCTGGTTGCTTGCAATCGCAAAAAGGAAGACATGACTGAGTTTGACGATTGCAGTCACGGCACATCCAATATGTATCTGCCAGGGTGCGCTTATTACGTCTCACCCTCAGATTTCTCGACGAAACCCTCTTTTTTGTCTCAATCGTCGTCCTGTCAAATGACTTTTCCTTATTCTTCTAATTTACCTCATGTTCAACCTGTGCGCGAAGTGGCATTCAGGGAATACGGATTAGAGCGCAGCAAATGGCAGTATAGGGGCAGTTATGCTCCTTATTACTCAGCTGAAGAGGTGATGCACAGAGACTTTCTGCAGCCTGCGAACAGAAGGACGGAAATGTTGTTCAAAACGGACCCTGTCTGCGGCCACCACGGACCGTCTCCCGCCGCCTCTAACTTCTACAGCTCGGTGGGGAGGAACGGCATCCTGCCGCAAGGCTTCGACCAGTTTTACGAGAYAGCCCCCGGACCCCCGTACCAGCAGCACTCCGAGAGCGAGGGGGACGCGGAGAAGGGCGACTTGAAAGCCCAGAACAGCACTTGCAGTAAAACACCTTCCAACCAGGAGAAGAAAGTGACACCAGCGAACAGCGCCGATTCCCCTTCTGGTGAGGCTGTTGCAGAGAAGAGCAACAGTTCAGGTAGGTATCAGTAGTAAATTGGGGGCAAGAGTACAAGGCCAACACTTTGTCAAGCCGCATTTTATGTGCAATTTTATAAGCATCCAAAGGATTTTATATATCCTATAAGATTTCCTTTACCGTTGTAAAGCGTGTTTACGATAGGAAACCAATTTAGGTGGGCTTAAGGTATTCTTGGAAGAGGATATTAATTGTTATTAAATTGTTGATTTGTCGTGGGGAGACGGAGAGATTTCACAGGTAGTGCTCAGAGCTGCCTTCGGTTTAGAGCTTAAGATCTTCGTTTGTTTGGGGCGGGGGGTGTGTGAGAGAGGAGTTTGAGAAACTTGGAATTTTTCCAGCGCATTTAAATATCTCTCTGTATTGCTCGAAGAGCTCTCTTTTAAGGAGAAGTTGGGAAATATTAGTTTTTTTTGCTAAGTCACCCGGAGATTATAAGCATCCGGAATATTTTTTGAAGCAGCTAGAGGGCTGCTTTCCAGGCAATGGGATATCATCAAAGTCTCTGATCAAATSCTAGCTGAGCATGTTCGTAGCAACAGCGTAAATCAGTTTCTTCTCTCTTGAATTTCAGCAATTCCCCAGCGATCAAGGAAAAAGAGGTGCCCCTATACCAAATATCAGATAAGAGAACTGGAACGGGAATTTTTCTTCAACGTGTACATAAACAAAGAGAAGAGACTGCAGCTGTCCAGAATGCTCAACCTCACTGACCGGCAAGTTAAAATCTGGTTCCAGAATCGAAGGATGAAAGAAAAGAAACTGAACAGAGATCGACTCCAATATTTCACTGGGAATCCCTTGTTTTGAAAAAAAAAATAATAAAAGAAAAAAAGAAAGAAAAAGAAAAAAATAAGGGGAAAAGAAAGAAAAGAAAAACCCAAGAGAATAAGAAGAAAGAAGAAAAAAAAAAACAAAGAATAGCTCGGTCTCTCTGACCTACCATCTGAATGCAAAAGTTAATTGGTTTACTTGACACATCCACCCTGCGGAACTCAAAGTTTCATTTTCATGTGCAACTCCCCACACTGAATGGCCACTGGAGATTTCGGGGCTTGGCGGAGCAGATTCCTGATAAGGGGAAACTAGGGTAAATCCAACAGTCCACTCTCGAGTTTTTCGCCAGAGGTGCTTTTTTTTTCCTCTCCCACAGTACCAGCAATGGACCTGCAGTGTGTCTGGTAGTTTTTGCTTACAATTCATTGAGTTCGGGGGGGGCTCTGTTGTTGCTTTTGAGCTAGGATAACACTTTCCTCCCTTTAAGTGAATGCGGTTTATTTAAGAGATGGTAAATGTACGCTCGCTATATATAAAATATATATATATATATGTTTCTATTGTCATCCAAAAGCATGGGCCACTGTCTTTTTCATGTGAATAAATGGTTTCTAGTAAAGTTAAGGTTATAACTTCCGTGCACTGTATGGATTTCCATCTCCGAAGGATCCTAGCGTTTTCCGGGCTAGAGACAAGTTCTGTTAAATAATAACGTGAGGAAGCCTAGTCRGGTTGTTTAAAATGCATTTTAATTAAGTAATAGCTCAGAAGCCTAACTCTCCCTTTGTAGGTATGTGTACCTTCCGCGTTCGCTGCGAGACAGATCCAACATGGCTGTCTGCAGACCATCACTTCTGATGGTGCTACCATTACTATAAACAACGAAAAAGGCTTTTTGTTTGACTGGYCAGACTCCAAAAATGCCCAGAATCCCCGACTTCGATGACTGTTTACTTGTTAGTGAAGAGCAAGGCAGAAAGACCAGGGCTCGGAGCGAGTCAGGCAAGAGGGAGCTATAAACAATTGGCACTAGGTGAGGGAAAAATGAAAAAAAAAAAAAAAAAAAAAAAAAGAAAAAAAAGGGAAAAAAAAAAAAGAAAAAAAAGAAACAAAACCACGAAACCACCCCCAACACTTAGGAAGCGGAGGGCTGGTTCTCTTAAATCTGATTGCCGGGCAGGGCGAGCGGAGCGCGGCGCTGGCGGGAGCTGAGCTCAGCGCGGCCGCTGCGGGCCCCGCCGGGGGCCGGCACCCGGAGGAGATCCGCTCCGCTCCTCGCCGCTTTATCTTGCGTGACCTGGCTGGGCTGTTTACAAAACCTTGAACTGTCTAGACAACACCATAAAACCAGAGGTTCTAAACAGCTTAATTGGGTTATATTATACACCTTCTGGTGGGTGAAAAAGAGATTTCCGCAATGTGCAATAAAGGCGACGAGTGAGAAAAGAATTTGCCTTTTTTGAATAGGACGAGGTGGCTCTCGCTACGCTCGCAGGCAGGGAAGGCAAAAGTGCCAACTAAGTCAAGAAAAGACCGAGAATTCAAAAAAATAGAGAAATAGAAGAGGAGGAGGGCATGAGTAAAAAAAAAAAATTTAAACACTTTAGTAAGAAAAACATAAGTGTATGCCTTTGAACTTCCAAAATGTCAAGGTCATCACCTTTAACCTTTCTGAATAATTAGGCGCCTTAAGGTTCCTCTGTTATTTTCAACTACCACCCACTCTCTCTCTGTCTCACTCTCTCCCTCCCTCCCTCCCGCTCTCTTTCTCACACACATGCACAGCCACACACACACTTTTTACCGCATAGCTGGCCATATTAGCAAATGCATCATAATGCAAAGAAAATCCCGGCTGAGTCGAGGTGAGCTCCCGGCGTCGAGCAGTGAGCGTGCCCTGCTCCAGTCCCTGCCAGCTGGAGCTCAGGGGGCTTTTCACTTCCCTCTCTTTCTCTTCTGCGCCCTGGGAATTCGACCATTTTTTTTCTCTCTCTCTCTCTTTTTTTTTTTTTTTTTTTTTTTTTTTTTTTTTTTTTTTTTTTTTTTTTTAGCTCATAAGAAAAATAAGGGGTTTCTTAGGGGGAAAGAAAAGGTGTGGGAAAGGTCTCGTAATTTAGTGAGAAAGACGATATTTCTATGCAGTTTCCCCACAAAGCCCATTAATTTAAAATGCGCGAAGTCGCGGGGAATTCCTCACAGCATTTTGCCTGACCTTATAGCAAAATTCTCGCGTATCTCCCGATCCTTAATCCACAGGGCGAGAACGAGTCGCTTGATTTTCTGTTCCCTGCAGTGCTTTAACTGTCTATCTCAGCGTATTAACACGCCTTCAAAAGGCCGAGACACCGCAAAAGCGGATAGCGGGAACCGAAACGCTGCAGCACTAAGCTCGCACAAATGCTCAATGATAGCGGTGTTAAGTTTCTATTTAAAAAGAACCGAGGAAACCCATGACCTGGAGCAAACTGAGCTGAGGAGAAAAGACCTGGAGAGGAGAAAATTCCCGGTGTCTGGCGGGCAGCGGCCACAGGAGGGCGCGCCCAGGCGCTGCAATGCCGCAGCCTCTCTGCTCCAGTCTCTTTTCCCCCTAATAATAATTCCACTGCTAATAAAATATCTAATATATAAGTAACGATAAGATTTCAGGGCCTTCCAAATGAGAAAATAAAGCATCAAAAAGAATTATTAAACAAATAACCCATAACCGTGACGTGCTGGAGAAATATGGCACTTTAAAAGAATTTTTTTTTGGTCGTAATCTTTTATAATGCATTCGAGCTTTAAAAAAAAAATCCCATAATTTTAAGAAAGGAAAAAAAAAATCAAACCCCAAAGATATTCAGAATTCGTTCCCTAGAATGAAAATCTATCTACTCCTTTAGGGACAGCCTCAATGCGAGTGGAACAAAAGTAATATTAAAAAACATGCGTTTCTACAATTTATCGTCGATTCTTACTAGAGSATTTTCTTAAATAAACCTCTAGGTCCAGAAAACATAATGTTAAAATCGTATTTTATTTAAAGGTGAGATTAACATTAGCTCCTGAGAGCGCTTATTTTTTTTAAAGAAAGACAGAGAGACTAGAAAGATAGAAAGATATTTTTAATATCCTAATATCACCTTGCCAAGGCATTGCTGAATGAAATTCCTCTCTTTAAAAGCGCTATGGAGATCTATTAAAATGAAAGTAGAGATTACAGAATTAAAGTGAATCTTATGAATTTCCTGGACGTTCTCCAGCAACTGAATATATTCTGTCATTCTAAGATTTTTTTTCGTTTGTTTTATTTTTTTCTTTCCAGTGTGTGCTTCTGGTCAGAACTCGAGGAAAGAAAGGGTTTCGTTGCTTTCTGCTTATCTGCAGAATTCATCGAAATGTATTTCACGTTGGCTTAGCCATATTCCACATTTTTTAAAGCCCAGTCCCTCGTGAACACATTTGTTGGCACTTTGTCTGCTGCATTGTTAGTGTGTGGTTTTTTGGGGGTGGTTTTTTTTTTTTTTCTTTTTTAGAAGTTCATTGTTAACACTTTCCTAGAAATAGCCTTTCCGTCGGTAATAAACCGGCATTGTACAATCCAAAATCCTTGGGATCCCTGACGCCAGAGGTAGCCCTTGCAGGCAGAGCCGTATCCCGGAGGAAAATGCCCTTGTCTCTCGGTGGACATACATTTTCCGAGGGGGGAAATGTTTAGCGAAGTTTTTTTTGTTTGTTTTTCTTGGCATGAGCGTGCTCCATGCGAGAGCCCACACCAAACCCGAGCCCGGCTTCATACGAGGTGCTTTAACCCCTCGTGATTACAGTGAGGCCGATCTCAGCAATGTGAACGGGTGATGGGTGCCAGGATGTGCTGTTAATTTTGAAAAATGATATCTATACACCAGAATATGGAAATGCTGCTTTCTCCTTTCCTTTTTTTTGAACCATTGTGTAAATGTGATGGTTCCGTGCGAGTCCATAACCTCGTCTATTTTTMCTTTTTACCCCTTTCTCTGTTAAAYTCCTTTAGATAGAAAAGGTTGTGAGATATTTCCGAACGTCCTTGGGCTTGTCCTTTACGCAGAACGTAAAGGACATTTGCTTATTTTCGGATTAAACTAAAAAAGCGGCAGGAATCAGACGAAAAATAAATGTGCAGCACAAATACCGAAGCTGAGGGCTTCGCCGGCCACCAATATACACGCTAAAATCGCATCACGCTCATGCACTTTTGTGTCCACAGAAATATGGAACTACAATAGGAGAAGGGTTGAGGTTTTGGGCGAATCTAASCGTATGGTCAGTGTTACTGTGCGATCCTTACGCTCAGAAATAATACCTTGGAAGAGAAGACCAGCCTGCTACTTTGTTTATTTCATAGGCTTTCATATTTAGGAAAAGGCATAATGTCATAAGTATGTCCTGTCTGTCCTCCAACCTCGGTCAAAAAAATCCAGAGAATCTTAGTCCTCAACCAAGATGCCAACTTTTTCTATGAAAASATGGCAATAGAAATCTGGGCAACGTGACAGTTGCTTTATTAAAAGAAGAAAGGACACAATATCGTAGCCAATTTTTTTTTCTTAAAGAAAACTATTTTTCAATGTCCCTGCAATATAACAGCGTGGCATAAAGTATACAGTCTACTCGTTTAAAGACAGCCTAAATAAAATACTGAAATAGAATAAATCAAAGGAAATTTACTAAAATCTTCCTGGGTTCCAGCCTATTTTAAAAATAAGACATTTCTCGCAATACCTTTGTTACTGAAGGCATCTGCAAAATATCTAGCTTCTTTCGTACCCCTCTCCCATCCCCCTCACATAATGAGACACAAACACAGCAACTATGAGAATGCTCGGCACAGCCGAGACAAAAACATAATCATATCATCAGTAATAAGGTTCAGGGAGATAAGGCAGTGAAAATTAAGCCCTGCTGCCACGTCTGCTAACCTCCAGTTTTTAGTCCTGACATTTGCTAGAGGAGAAAACTGTAATGTCCACCTATGCTTTATTACAAACAGTAATTTACATCTGCATGGACCCATTGGTTGGGGCATTTTTTCACCCTCGTTCGGAAAAATATGGGGCTCTGAGAGCAAAACCTTTATATTAATGTAGATTGTATATCTCATTTATTGCACAATATTGATTTATTTATTAATGTTAATTACTTTATTCCATTTTAATATGATTTAAAACAATAGTGACATTAAATGCCCAGAGCCTAAGTCCCCAGTTCCCCAGTGGCTCCCGCATGTTTACTCAACTTCTATTTACATCAAACTTAAACTTTCTACTGTTCATTTTCAATAAAAAGTTGCTGCCCGTTTTTAAATCCCTCATGATTTACCGTGAGCGAAGGGTCTTACGAAGCCGTTTGCCAGTCCTGAACGCAATATTTAAATTATTATAATCACAACAGTCATCTGAGTTTCCGTGTAGTGACATGCATGAAATTAATATTTTCAATTACAAAAAATCAAAGAGCCCTCATGTCTAATCAGGAGCCCAGAATTCAGCTCCTCCAGCAGCATCAGCAGCAACAGCAGCAGCAGCAGCAGCAGCGAGGCCGGCGTGGAAAGCAGCTCAGCATTTGCTTATTGTTTTAACTTTACTGTTGGGCGAAATGCGCCGCAAACCTCTGGGCTGATACTTCAGCTGGGATATTTCTGGGACCCCTTTTCTTACAGTGTAAATAAAGATTATGAAAGAACCATTTGATGGGCATAAAATTCCTGATTAGATTTAACAGTCAAGTCTTAAACTGAGTCAAGAAAAATAGTATTTTGTTTCTTTAAACTCTGTGGGTYGTCCAGGCTGTTGTTGAAGAGGAGGAAATTGCTAGAAGGCGAGGGGGGGGACGCGGCGCTCGGAGGGAGCGTCGTGGGCTCCGCCGCGGCTTCTTCCCCGGCGCAGGCGAGTCTTAGCCATGGCTCTGATCATGATCTTACGTGGCCACCGCGCCCGCCGCTCGGCTCAGCCCGCGGCGCCGGCCAAGCGTGCCCGGRGTGGGCAGGGGCTGCGCCAGGCGCAGGGGATGCTGCGAGCAGCGAATATTACGAAGGTAATATTTAAACTCTCCGGCAACCCAGGAGCTGCAGACTGCAGCTATAAAAGACACTGGCTCTTAACCTGACAATGATGTTGTATTTGAACAGCTGCGATAAGGTTTTAAAAGGTCTGTCTCATTGCCACCGCGAAATTTTAAATAGGGTTATTGTTTCCAGCGGTGTAAAGTGTACGTTAAAGTACAAAAACATCCAAATGCCAGGAAACAGAGGAAAATTCAAATCCACGCTGGTGGAAAACACGTGTTTGCAACTGTGCAAAAGACGTATTTAATTTTTTTTTTTAATCCTTTCACTTGCAG
>NW_026623262.1:1455238-1458566 GCF_030028575.1 Malurus melanocephalus
GGGGCGGCGGGCGCTGCCATTGGCCCGCCTGTCATGTGGTCGCGCGGAGGCATCCGCAATTACACGGGAATGTTTTCCTAGAGATGTCAGCCTACAAAGGACACAATCTCTCTTCCTCAAATTCCGCCCCAAAATGTCCTTTCCCAACAGCTCTCCTGCCGCTAATACTTTTTTAGTAGATTCTCTCATCAGTGCGTGCAGGAGTGACAGTTTCTACTCCAACAGCGCCAGCATGTATATGCCACCTAGCACAGACATTGGGACGTATGGGATGCAAACCTGTGGACTCCTTCCGTCTCTGGCTAAGAGAGAAGTTAATCACCAAAATATGGGTATGAATGTACATCCTTATATACCTCAAGTAGACACTTGGACAGACCCGAACAGATCTTGTCGAATAGAGCAACCTGTTACACAGCAGGTCCCCACTTGTTCCTTCACTACAAATATTAAAGAAGAAAGCAATTGCTGCATGTATTCCGATAAGAGATCCAAACTCATTTCTGCAGACGTCCCTTCCTACCAGAGGCTGGTGTCTGAATCATGCCCCATTGAGAACCCCGAGGTTCCTGTCCCAGGATATTTTAGACTGAGCCAGACCTACGCCACTGGGAAAACCCAAGAGTACAATAATAGCCCTGAAACGAGTTCAACTGTAATGTTACAGTTAAACCCTCGCGGCAGCTCCAAACCGCAGATATCTGCTCAACTTCAGCTGGAAAAGAAAATGAATGAAAACCCGAACAACCAAGACAGCACCGCTAAAGTCTCTCAAGTGGAAAGTCCCGAGCCCAAGTCCACGTTGCAAGAGGAGCGGAGCTGTCTGCCCGAAGGCTCCGTGTCCAGCCCAGAAGTCCAGGAGAAGGAGAGTAAAGGTCTGTATTACCGAGTTTAAGCCGTGCCGTGGTGTAACTCCAACACGCCAGCACCATAAAGCACGCTCGAATATACTAACGAGCATCACAGCCATCACATTTAATGCTAAGGAGTATCGGGCTGCAGGTGCTGTCTCTCTGAAGATTTTGGCAGGCAAAAATGCTACACAAAACGGTCCAAAGATTTTCCGTAGAGATCTGCCTCTCCCGTGCATGCAGACAGCCTCTGTGATGCGGGGAATATAGCCGTGTGCTCCGTAATGCGCTGCAGCAGCCAAAAGCAGCCCCATACCTCTAAAAAAAAACAGGTCTGGAGGTTGTAAAATACGAGCAGTTCAACTTTTCTCTCGTAGTATTTCGCCTTTTCTTTTTTTTCTTTTTTTCTTTTTTTTTCTTTTTTCCCACTGAGCCTTACTGCGGTTTGATTGCATTTAAAGTTAATTACGATCCTCTTAAAATAGGTGAGGAATAGGTGCTACCAGGCTGGGTAAAGTTGGAAAGAAATGCACAATGAAAGCAGCAGCCCGCTATCTGCCTGTTCCAAAGGTTGAATATTTCAGTGTGGTGCTTTAAATAACCTTGGGTTGGTCTCCAAAAGTGCACCAGTATTTTGAAATGCTTTTGAAAGCTAAAAGTGGTGGCACACCGATTTTATTTTCCTTTTAAAAGTGCACTAACGCCTTTCTTTCGAACGGCGTGTATCAAAGAATTCCAAAACGAGAAATTTTCTCTTATCAAAATGTACTTTGCAACCTCTAGGTCGATTTTTACCCTCTGTGTGCATTGAAAATTTCTTTATCTGAATTTTATTTAGTAATCCAGGTCTAGCTTGATGTGGGGTAGGTTTCTTTCTGGTGGGAAAAAAAAGGAAAAAACAAACCTAAAAGGAAAATGAAAATAACAGTCCAAGACAGGGGGGTCGTAATTTCTTGTATATAATTTTGTCTGGGAAATGTCTATATGTGTTGATAGGTGTGCTTGTGTGATTCAGCTGATGTTTGTGGGAATTCTGCTTCAAAATATAGTACGAGACCATTTTGAAATTGGAATATTTTCCTGGCAATTGTCATGGGAGCCCGAGTCGGCCATGGCGAGGCTAGATCCGTTAAGATGTGTCCTTGGGGCGGATGGCAGGTTAAATATTGTTGAAATGTTAAACGCCGGCCGAAAACTTGAGAGACTTTTCCTGGCAGAAGCAGGAGGGCAGGGTGGCCGCAGGGCAGGGTGCCGTGCTGGGGACAGGCGAGCCCAGCCTGGCAGCAGGTCCCCACACCTCACCCGAGCGGTGTTTAATGCCCACATCCACCATATCTGCCAGACGCTGCAGAGGAGGGGTCATGGCCAAGGGTACACTCTAACAGTCTGAGGTATTTTTGATTTTTTTTTTTCTTCTTCTTTGATTTTGATAGAGGAAATCAAGTCTGATACTCCAACAAGCAATTGGCTAACTGCAAAGAGTGGCAGAAAGAAGAGGTGTCCTTATACTAAACACCAAACACTGGAATTAGAGAAAGAGTTCTTATTCAATATGTATCTCACTCGAGAGCGCCGTCTAGAGATCAGTAAGAGCGTAAACCTCACTGACAGGCAGGTCAAGATTTGGTTTCAAAACCGCAGAATGAAGCTCAAGAAGATGAGCAGGGAGAACCGAATCCGGGAACTGACCGCTAATCTGACCTTCTCTTAAACCCTAACTCCGGGGGGGGGCACCAGTGAGGAGTGGGCACAGCACCGCCACTTGATAAAGGCAGGAGAGACTCTGGCAAAACCCGGCATTTTCCAGTTTTGTTTTGTTTTGTTTTGTTTTGTTTTCTGATAGAATGTGACTCTTCGTCCTTCTTCTAGCGCTGCAAGTGAATATGTATTACTATGATGAGTATATATAAAACCTAGCACGTGTAATTTATTTTTGTTCTCATCGTAATGCAGGGTAACTATTATTGAATATTATCATTTGGTCTTAACTTATTGGAACTGTCGAACATCCAAGCAATGTGACTTTTTCATGTTTTTACTAACAAAATGGTATTTATGTGGGGCTGTTACACGGGCCATAACATTTTGAGTACATTCAATACTTTCAGAAAAAGAGCGGGGTGAAACTGTGGGGGCGGGGGGAAAGAGAAGCACATTATAATGTAACTATCCTCGCAAATGAACTTAGAGATTGTCCTTCGTAAAATGGAATATCTCCTTCTTCTCCATTGTAGACATTTCCTTGTGGTGCATATGTGGAATAGTAGTCGTTCAACAGCAAATTGTCCTTCTTGTGCATGTTCTGTTTGCATGTATAATGCAATAAACTCTGTAAACTACTGCGGTTCCTTTGGTTGTCTACAAATGTTTAAAGCACGGATGCAGGTTGGTCTCCTGATCTTTCTCTATCAACAACTTTTTGGACTGCTGTACCTTTTTTACCATATTCTGGTCTTGGTGTGTGTTTGCCTGGTATT
>NW_026623262.1:1458958-1460305 GCF_030028575.1 Malurus melanocephalus
TTGTAAAATATTATGACCTAAACTGGACATCCTTATCCAATCAACTCGTACAACTCGTAAATGGTAAGTGATAAAAATATCTTTCTACTTCAAACTGTCAGGAATATGTGTGTCATTTTATTTGATGTCCACACGTTGATTTAAAAAATACCACTCACTGCGTGCTTACAATGTGCACACTTTGATTTCGTGTCCTTGCTAGCTGAAAAAAAAAAAAAAAAAAAAAAAAAGGGAAAAAAACCCCCAACAAAACCCCTCAATAATAAATGCAAAGATGGGTATAAGTAAATGTTAAAGAGCTCGGTTTTCGGTCGGCTCAACAGCTTTCAGAAGACCGTGGACGGAAAAGATATTCCTTCAAAATATTCCCAACATCTGGCGAGGTTGGCTTTTTTGAGCAGAAACGCTCCCAGGCGTGCTTGCAAAAAGTACCCCAGCCTCTTCAGACCCACTTTTGTCACCCTGCACCTTTTCTGTTTGCTCAGAGATCGTTTTATTTCGCGCAATTCCATTTTAGTAGCACACATCCAGCTAATGACGTTCACGACTCTTAACCCTTTCTGTACATAGCTGAAAAATGGTATTAGCAGGGCTCTGCGCTGGAAGCTGAGGAAGGGCATGTGTGCGGGAAAGCCCGTGTGAGCAGATATACTGAGCAGAACTGCAAATAGCTTGCAAATGAACATGACTTCAAATTGAAGTGCAAATACTTGGGCATACTTTCACCTTCAAACGGTACTGGGAAAGGAGCGTGGCTGCTGTTCGCGCTGGGAAACAAGCTCGCTCACAAACAACGCCCTTCTCTCCCTTAAGCTGTTTCTAAATCAAGAAATTAAACTCGAGATAGTGCCAATATTGTGCGACTTGGTGACAGATACTGCTCATGATGCCGTTGGTGGCATTCTGTTTGCTCTTTCGTCGCTCATATTTAATTTAAGCCACCAGTACTTCCTCATGTGCACATTTCCTCATAGGGAAGAGATTATATATTCCTCAAACCAAGGAATCATAATTTTGAGACTGAGAGCCGCGAGCACCTAGGTACTTTGTGCTTGTTCCCGTTTTGAAAACAAACAGCAAAATATGCTGGTGCTCAAAAAAAAAAGAAAAAAAATCAAAAACCAACAAACAAAAAACTCAAACCAACAAAACACCCCAACTCCTTAAATATTGCATACATTTGCACGACCTTTTCCTTTCCTCGCTACACCACCAAAGAAGTTTCGACAGTGGGAAGTAAATAGCTGAATCCATATCAAGTGTTTAACGTATATAAAAAAGGAGGCTCCCTCTAATCTGCCTGCTTTACCAATTTATATCTGTGAAGCGAGGGGCAGCTCTTCGCCA
>NW_026623262.1:1460514-1464726 GCF_030028575.1 Malurus melanocephalus
GAAATAAACAGGAATTTCAGTCCCTTCCTCATAATGGCCTGCGAGTAGGAACTGTTTTCCCAGCGCTGCTGTCYGTGCCCTCGGCGGGCCGTGCTGCGGGCTCGCCACTAACTCTCTGCGTTTCCTCCAGATCCCGACACAGTCACCGTCCCTCGCCCGGGGAAGCCGGCGTGGGCAGAAGACCATGGGTAATCCACTTTTCRATACTAACTGGGAATCCTTTCGCTCGGGGAAGTAAAACCAGCCCGGGAGGGAAGGGAGGAGAGGGAAGGCATGGAGAAGGAAGCAAAGCAGGCAAAAAATCTCACGTAGGCATTGAACGTGGCTCCCCCTGAACTAGGGGCGGAGGAGACAGCTCTGCCGGCGGGCTGGGGTCAGCGCCAGCCCCGCGCCCTCCCCGGGCTGCAGCCTGTCCGCTTGTGCGGCCCCTGCCCGCTGTCAGCTGCGGGGCCCGGCGGCCTCCTCCGGCTTGCCTTTGCCCCCCGTCCCTCCCGGGCCGCACTGGGCACCTTAAGGGGGGCTGTGTTAGAGCTGTGTAGCCCCAAAGTTCCGCAGATAGAGGAGCATGTGTTCAGCCACACGCCAGTTGTGCTCGGAGACACAGGCTTTGCTGTTTCCATCCGTCCATTTTATTAGGGACACATTAATCTATAATCAAATACACCTCATAAAATTTTTATTGAAAGGCATAAAATCATTACAGAGGTCTTCCACCTGTTTTAAAACAACACAATGGGCATCTCTTTTTAAAAGTGTATTCTTTCCATGGAAACTTTCTGTCCGGGGGTGGAGGGAGYGGATAATAATACCCGCACATGCTCTGAAATATGGAAGTACCGCAATGTGCTTTAACTGTAACATTTTCCTGTTTTATGAGAAGTCGTTACAGTCCCAGCTTGCGATGGTTTGTTTTTACAGGCAAGAATCCCCCTTTCCCAGCGGGTTCCCTCAGCAGCTTGGAGTGTGATTAGCAAGCCAAGGCTGTTGGATTTATTTAAACACCCTGCCTCTCATTGATTAAGAAATGAATGGCAGAAATCACTCAGAGAAGGTGAAGAAATAGTCCGCACCCGCCGCGGCCGTGGGCTGCCAGCGCGGCCACGCCCGCCGCGCCCCGGGCAGGCAGGGCAGACAGGCGGGCAGCAAAGGCGGGCGGGCGAGCAGGGCACGCAGGCGAGCGGGGCGAGCAGGGCACGCAGGCGAGCGGGGCGAGCAGGGCACGCAGGCAAGCGGGGCGAGCAGGGCACGCAGGCGAGCGGGGAGGGGAGGGCAGGGCAGGACGGGCAGGGCGGACGGGCAAGCGGGCACGCAGGGCTGGCAGGGCGGGCAGGGCGGGCGGTCCCGGCGCGGTGCGGGGGCGCAGGCGGTGCGGCGCGCCGTGCGGGGACGTTGTTGATGATGATTTTTTTTTTTTAATCACAGCAGCCCCAGTTTAGCGGATTGATTTACTCGCAGTATTGGTAAATATGATCACGTGGGCTCCGCAACCAATGGTTGAGGGTTGCAGTCTGCAAAATACTACGATTGTTCTCCGGGAGGGTATCATATACAGTTAACAGTGTAACCTTTTATATGACTAAGAGGGGAGCCTAAAATGTCGTCTAGTGGCACCATAAGTAACTATTATGTCGATTCTCTCATAGGCCATGAAAGCGAAGAAGTTTATGGGAGTAGATTCGTCCAGGGAGGTCACAGTGCGACCTCCAGGCCATCAGGTGTTGCAGAGAGTTCAGATTTTTCCTCTTGTAGCTTTGCACCAAAATCCACCGTGTTTTCCACCTCCTGGTCCACTGTTCACCACCAGCCGTCTGCGGCAATGACCGGGATCTACCACCCTTACATGCACCAGCCCCACTTAGGGGCAGCCGACGCCGGCCGCTACGTTCGCTCCTGGATTGAGCCCTTCCCGGGCTTCCCGGGCGGCGGCGGCGGCGGAGGAGGAGGCGGCGGCAGCGGAGGCAGCGGCAGCGGCGGCTCCGCGTCCAGCTCCGGCTCCTCCAACGGGCGCCACTACGGGATAAAGCCGGAGACGGGAGCAGCCGCCTCCTCGTCTTCCTCCTCCTCTTCCTCCTCCTCCAAAAGGACTGAGTGCTCCTCGTCCCGGGAGTCCCAAGGGATCGGTGTGCCCGAGTACACGTGCAGCTCCTTCCTCCAGGAGCCCCGGGAGAAAGCGCCTGCCGGCAGCTCCAAGGACCCCGCCGCCTGCAGCCACAACCCCAGCCCAAGCAGCGATCTGAAGGAGGAGAAACAGCAGCAACTTGACCCAAGTAAGTAAAAAAAAAAAGAAAAAAAACCCCAAAAAAACCCAAAACCACGCAAGAGAAAGAAAATAAAAGAAAAATAAAAACAAAGCAAAACGGGGAATGGGGGGGACAGAGAGAAGAATAGAGACAGGGATAGAGGCAGAGAAAGAGGGAGAAAAAGAAAGAAAGAGAGAAGGAAAGAGAGAAGGAAGGAAGCAAAGCAAGAAAGGAAGGAAGAAAGAAAGAAAGAGAGAGAGAGAGAGAGAAAGAAAGAAAGAAATTGCCCCTTTGATTTATTGCCGAAACCTGTAAGGCTCGAATGTGCAAAACTGATAGTTTTACTAACCTATAAAAACGTCTAGACGCCTACCCCAGTGCAAGCAGCAACAAGCACCCATAAAAGACTCCACATAACCACCTACCATCAAGACATCATTTGTACAGTAAACAGACTGGGGCATTAAGACTTTTATGATAATTCCTCCAAAGTTGTGAAAACAGTCCATCCTTCGTTAAATTAATTTAACGACCTTTCTCCCCCCCCCCCCCCCCCCCCCCCCCCCCCCCCCCCCCCCCCCCCCCCCCCCCCCCCCCCCCCCCCCCCCCCCCCCCCCCCCCCCCCCCCCCCCCCCCCCCTTTCCCCTCTTTCCCTTCTTTTTTTCTTTTTTTTTTTTTTTTTTTTTTTTAATAGAAGTGAAACGTGGTCTATGTCAGGTATTTTGGGAAATTTTGTCTTGCTCGACAACGTGTTTTTCAGAGTCTCTTGATACTCCCCTCTTTCTTCCTAGACCATTTAGATGACAATATTGTGAGTGCACGTTAGCTTTGGGAGCTTTATATGATGTTAAATGTTGGACATGTTTCTTAAAAGTGATGTAGACTAGATAGTTATTTTGCCAAAATAAAGGTGAGGAAATTAATTATAATTACGATAATAAAATACATAATAAATTACAGTCGCTTAAATCAGTGGGGGTTGCTGTGCTGTCCACCATCTACTAAGAGGAGATCTTTCCCCAAACTTCTGCTTTCTAGGTCTGAATCCTTCGCAATAGATGCCACAGAGAGGCCACGAGCTACTTCCCCCCCTCCCCTCCCAGTGCACTGTTAGGAGGTTKTCTTATCCTTGGAGCCGCTCGCCACAGGCCTAACGCCTCCCGGTCCCCGGCTCGCTGCCGTCCCTGCCCCCGGTGACTGTTGTATTAATTACCCGCCCCATGTCTCGAGCTACGGACCTGTTGTAATTGTTGTCAGTTATTACACAATAAAGTCTGCCGTGACCGAACGACAGCGCTGCGGTGAGAGGAGAAATCTGTGCGCCCCTCGCAATGCGCCCCGCGCCGCCGCGCAGCCCCCGCGGCCCGAGGGACGGGGACGGGGACGGGGCTGCGGGGAAGCCGGGCCTCGCTGCCGGCGGGCAGCCCCTCTGGCACCCTCCCTGGCCTCGGCCGGCCCGCTTTGCTCTAGCGGTCAGTGCCGAGAGGCCGGGTAGGTGCGCCCGCAGCCGGGCCTCAGGTACCAGCGCTCTTTCAAACCTCAGAGATCCCTTGGGACCGTTTAGGAAACGTTTTCACAGCAGTCCCCAGCTGCCGAGGAAGCACAATAATGCCTATTCGGTTAAATATGTTTTTTATTTTTTATTTTTTTAATAATTTTTCCCTAACTGGTGCGTCGCTTCTAATCTCTGTGCTCCCCAACTGGGAAGATGGAAGCTCTGGTGGGGGGGACACGGCTGCTGCCAAACGTTCGACTTTGTTGGGCTCATTTAGCAACGCACCTCATGCCTTCTGCATTTATAAACACACATGGCTTTATCAAGATAATTGAGATGAAGTTCATTGTAAAAAATGCTTTGTTTAAAGAGCAACCATTAAAATGAAGGACCCGTAAATATTTACGAACAGTTCTGTTAATTCAAGATTAAGGGGAGAGCTGAGAGACCTGGTGTTTAATGTTTTTAACCTCTGGA
>NW_026623262.1:1464819-1479810 GCF_030028575.1 Malurus melanocephalus
AAAAAAAAAAGCAAAAGCATGCACTGCCAGGAAAAGGTGTTGCATTGCTTCCCATCTATTGTCGAGAAGATACCTATAATTCTTTTAAAACAGGAAGAACTGTGGTATAATAAAACCATTGAGATGGCTAGACGTCTGGACCTAATGACTTTACGATATGCTATGGCACTTTTCTTTGAAAGCACCTTATTTTGATGTTTGTGTTTGTTAGGGGGGAAAAAAGGCAAAAAAATGCAGACAAACTAGGTCTTAAAACCTTGTACCATAAATTTCAATATGTCAGCGTTGGGCCAAGGCAACAGACTCAAAAAGGACCTGAAGGTCACGAAACAGAGAGATTTTACGAAGTCCACTTATTTGTTGAAATGTATTTTATTGAATATTCTACTGCAATGAATCCTATGATGCCAGCCTTAACATTTTCCCGAATACCCTAGAGGGAGGTGATCTATAACAACACATAAACAATATTCTTATACACAGAACTGCATTATGTTGATTTCAGCAGAGGCTCTGTTAAGAAATTTTCAATAAGCCCGCACCATCTTTTTAGTATTTTATATCAGGCAGACTGACACATTTTACCTCGTATATTTTTTCCCCTTTTGTTTACCTGTTTTTAAAAATTGCGTGCATTTATTTCGAAATGGCAGAAAGACAACAAAACATCTCGATCGACAAAAAGCAGTTCATCTGTGGAAATTGCTTTTAGTGTCACACTGAATAATTTAATTTCTACCCGTTGGTTGTGTTAATATATGTTTGCACATATGCGCAGTCTCGTGCACACGTATTTATAACGAATAACTCACAGGCATGTGTGATGWAGGAGGGGGTGAACAAAGATTCATCTTTACTTTGGTTTACATAAATCAATCCATAAATATATAAAAACAGGGGCAAACAAAATAACATCTTCAATACACAAACGTATAACTCTGAAACTACCACACATGGCGAATTCGTGGTGTAATATGCGGGGAAACATGATCGAAAACGCGATAGCAGTCGTCTTCAAAGCTCAGGCGTCTTTCCTGGCTGCCATGTGTAAACGAGGCGCATTCTTTGTATGCAGTTAATTATAGCTCTGGCAAAAAAAGAAAAGAGAGTCACCGAAATGTGCTAAGAAAATGGCACTGCAAACTTAACGGGAAAAAAAGAAAAAAAAAAGAAACTATAAAAAAAAAGAAAATAAGAAAAGAAAAAGGAAGAATCCCAGCCCCAAACCAGCAAGCAAAGGGAGGGAGAATCGGTCAGCACGGCCCGGCCGGTGTGCCGCAGTTTGAGTTTCGGGCCGGCGGGGCCGGGGCCAGCGCGGAGCGGAGCGGGGGGCGCTGCTTGCCGCTGCCGCCGTGCGCCGCCAGAGGGCGCCCGCGCTCCACCCTTGCGCCGCCGCCGCGCCCCGCTCTGCGCGCCCGCGCTCGGGACAGCGCGGATCCGCCCGGGCACCGCTGGGGACGGCGCTGGCCCGCGGAGTTAACGCCCCGCTGGGGCGCACATGAGCGGGGCGGGGGTGTCTGGCGCGGATGGGGGAAGCAGCCGCTGCCCCTTTGCGCCCCTCCGCAGGGTGAGGCAGTGTTTCTCGGCTGCCGCTCACGCCCTGCCTGGCCCGGCCTCCTGCCTGCCTGCTGGTCTCTGACGGAGGGCTCTTGATGCTGACTGTCCGTATGTGTGTCCCCGGGCYTTTCCCGCCTCCCCCGCCTTTCCGTGGGTTGCGCGGGGGTCKCTAAGCCTCCGCGAGTTCCTAAAGGTTTGAGCCCCGGGCTGCGGGGACCCTGCCCAGGCGAGGGTGTCGTTGCGGGCACAGGGCCCGTCGGGGTGATCACATGCGGGGCAGCCGGACTGGTCAGTGAGATAAAGCGAGTTAATCTACATGGAGGCGTGGGGGTGATGGAAGAGCAGGGTGTGATGGAGAAGGAGCCTGAGATGCCTTTTATGTAACCACAAATATTTTTTGTCAATTCACATCAGACGGTCACACGTGGCTCTGGCTGGGCCCGTATTATATTTCACCGACATTTTTCGTCTCTCTCCAAAATAGGGCTGACTCGAGCTCCTGAGGGTGTCTCTCCGAAAAGATGATTCCCACTGCAGGACGAAGCGGGAAAGAGAAGACTGGAGACGACGCTTCTTGGGGCACGGGGCCCAGCGGGGGTGGCCGGCCCGAGCGGGGGCAGCGCCGAGCCTGCCGGGCAGCGTTTTTCTTCCTTCCTTCCTTGCGGAGAACAGGGCTCACTTATTTCGGACCGAGTCCCCGAGCGGTACTAACCGTTCACCCACACATTTTTATTTTTTCCTCCTCCTTCTCTTTGCCTCCGTAATGACGTCCACCAAGGGTGAAATGATGGAAAGTATATTCATAGGCATGATTTCCATTAAGTATCAATTAACCTGGAGCCTCAGCCATGCGTGCACGGCGTCAAGGGTAAATGTGCATCTCATTTCCCAGCGATCTGCTCGCCTGGAAGGAAATGACCCGGAGGGCCCGTTGGCAAGGGGCCCCGGCCGCTGCACGTTGTCGCCCTAGGGCACCCCACTGCCCTCGCTTGCACCCCGAAGACCCTGCGAGGGGCATCGGCTCCCTCTGAGGGGCTCTGCCCTTGCSGGCCGGCGGTGCAGGCCGCGCTCCGGGCAGTGCAGCCGGGGTGAACCGGGCGGCGTCGCCCCGGGCAGCGCGCCTGCGGTTATCGCGCGGGATCTGCGCGGCCGCCTCGCCCCTGCGCGGCGGGGGTTTTCAGCAGCTCCTGGCGAGCGCACACCGGAGGGGGGAGCGGGGTTGCCGCGGCCGGGGTGGATCCGGGCAGGGCTGTGCCGGGTTTTTTTCTTGCCCGAGGAGCGGCACATGTAAACTGAAGCCAAAAGTCCCCCCTGAGCTCATGAGCGTGTGTGTGTGTGTGTGTGTGTGCGTGCGCGGGCTGCTGTGTGCCTAATAGGAAATAGTAAAAGCAGTGAGGCAGGTCATTTTGGGAGCGATTATAATCCAGTCCTGGTCACCACATACACGGAGAGCAGGAGCGGGGAGTGCACGGGCCAGCGACGGCGGCGGCGGCGGCGGCATGAGCGCGGCGTAGAGGCACCGGCGGCGGCGGCGGCGGCGTGAGCAGCGCCCTGTACCCGCGCCCCCGCCCGCCGCTGCCCCCTCCCCGATGAGCTCCTACTTTGTCAACCCGCTGTACTCCAAGTACAAGGCGGCGGCGGCCGCGGCGGCGGCGGCGGGGGAGGCCATCAATTCCCCGTACTACGACTGTCACTTCGCACCCGAGGTGAGCGGCCGACACGCCGCTGCCGCCGCCGCCGCTGCYGCCGCCGCTCTGCTCTACGGGAACGGCGCGGCCGCCGCCGGTTTCCCGCACCCCGGGCCCGGCGGGGCGGGGGGCGGCGGCGGCGCGGCCGCGGACTTTTACCACCCGGCCGGGGGGAGCCCCACGGCCGCCTACCAGCCGCCTCCTCCTCCCCCCGCCGCGCCTCCGCCTCCTGCCCCCTGCAGCGGGGTTACCTGTCACGGGGAGCCCGCTAAATTTTACGGATACGATAACTTACAGAGACAGCAGATTTTTACGACACAGCAAGAGGCCGAGCTGGTACAATATCCTGACTGTAAATCGTCCAGTGCTAATATTGGCGAGGAACCAGACCACTTAAATCAGAGCTCGTCTCCTGCTCAAATGTTTCCCTGGATGAGACCACAAGGTTGGACGCAGTCAAAAATTTGCTTCCATCTCACGTCTGAGTTTGAAACTTTCTTTTCCTCCTTCTTCTTCTTTCTCGCTGACTACYGCTCCCTGCCTCTGTCTCCCCCACTCCCTACCTCTCATCGCGATTCCTATCACCGCTGTGGCTTGCGATAATAAAGGGACGCAGTAAGCAAACAGAAACCTCTGCAGCCGGCAGCTGCCAACCCAAGAGTAGCCTTTAAGACGCCTCTCGGACTCCGCGGCGCAGCTGACACGCTCGCCTGTCTCCCGTCGCCGCTGCCTGAACGAGAAGGGTGCAGGGTCGGGAAGGGGGTGGTATAGAAGATAATAAAGTGACCCCGCAACATCCTGTGCAGAGGGACAGCTGAGGCGCTTCGTGCATTTACTATGGCTGTTTTTCTCTCATTCGTGTGTAAAGCCCTCTGCTTTCTCTCCCTGCGGTTCTGTGGGGCTTCTCTCGAGGGATTCCAGAGGGACCTGAGTCCTCGTTGCCTGCCTGTGCYCTGTTTTGAAGGGCCAAGCAAACCTCCAAACCCCTATGTTTTTGTTTTAAACAGCAGCGCCGGGTAGGAGGAGAGGAAGACAAACATACAGCCGATTCCAGACTCTAGAGCTGGAAAAGGAGTTCCTATTTAACCCCTATCTGACCAGGAAGAGAAGGATCGAGGTGTCCCACGCACTAGGACTCACCGAGAGGCAGGTAAAGATCTGGTTTCAGAACAGGAGGATGAAATGGAAAAAAGAGAACAACAAGGACAAATTCCCCGCTTCCAGACAGGAGGGCAAGGAAGGGGAGGCCAAAAAGGAAGCACATGATCTGGAAGAAGACAGAGCCGATGGCCAGACGAATTAATTTTTTCCCGAAAACTCTTTGTGAAAGTCAATCAAAAATAACCAGGGCAAAAGCCCGACATCTCAGCTTATCTACCCCTGTATGTGATCTTGCTGTGGGACGAGTGGCCCCGTGTCCCTCCGTTTGACATTTCCCTGCTTCGGGTGCTTCACTTGTTTGTGCTTTTATTTTGTTTATAAGTGTATCCGGAACGATGTCTAGATTTAACATTTCATCTACTTATTTTTGCAAATTTGATACAGAGTTTGTAGCAATAAATTTCTAATGATATATAAGTATATATATATTTGCAATCTTAAAAGACGGTGATTGTGGGAAACGACATAAACTTCCTAATAATAAATATCAGTAAGCAAGACATTTAACAACGCTTTATTAATCAAGACAAGTGCACTTGTACTATTTTAATTCTTGTTCTTATGTCGAATAAATTAAATGAATTTAATAATCTTGAAGAAAATATCTTAGAAATATATTTAACCTTCTTCTATAATATTTGATTAAAATAAACCGAATTTATTCAATTATAAAATGTATCGGCATCCCTATATCCCTTTTGTAATCGACTCCTCARCCTTCAGAGTTTTCACTGGTCCGGACTAACCCTCTGCTGCGCCCTCCCCCGTTCTCTTCTCCGATGCTGGGTGTTTCTGTGGGGTCTGGGAATGGCACATTGCGTACAAAACCTGYCTTTTGCCCCCTGCCCCGAGCGCTGCGGGGCCGTAGTCCAAGTTGCAGCCAGCAGAGACTGCGGCCCCACCTGCGAGCTGAGTCCACGCTGCGGGCCGGCCCAGGGAGTCCCCGGCGAGTGCGCCCAGGCCGTGCTTTCACCTTATACTAACCGCAGCGGGGCTGGGCTGCGGGGCGGCGGTGCAGGGGATCGCTGCCTCTTTTCCCGCGGAGCCATTTGCTGCCAGCCCGGTTGGAGGGAGACGAGCCCGGAGAGTACTCCGGCCCCACGCCAGCCCCAAGGGCTGCTCCAAGCAGTGCGGGATTTCCAGCCCCGCCACGCAAACCACATAAACCTCAAACGGGCCTAGCCTCCTCCGGGGATGGCTGACAAGCAGAGAAATGTAAAGCTTTTGCGACCTTGCATGCGGGTTTCTCGAGGGCTGTAAGTTTTAGGAGTACCAAATCATGAGTAGAGACAAAGAAGGTTTCCCCCTCTAAATATTATCATATGATGCGTTTCCCAGCGGAGGCCGCAGCTTGTGAAGACAGTGCCGCACGATTCCCGCAACCACGGGAGGAGAGATCTGCTCTGATTAGCAAAGCAGTCTAATTTCTCTTCACTCTCCCTTCCCTCTTGCTCCCGCTCCGCGACGGGGTCCCGCAGAGTGCGGTATCTAACAGGACGGCCGAGAGTGGTCCTTTTTAGGAGCAGCAGGCTGAGGGGCGAGGGACGCGGTATATATAAAGATTTCTGTGTCATTTTTTTCCCTGCCGGTTGACGCTCCCCTGAGTAATGGCTCCGTGAAGGAAATCGAATGAACGTGTCAGAAACTACRACAAATACGAGATATAATTCTATTATCTGCCCAGAAAAGAGGATTCTCCCGACGAGGCCGGGGCTGAGCCGAGGTGTTGGGATTTTCGCTCGGAAAATCCCAGCCAGGTTCCCGAGGAGGTGCCGGCCGCCGCTCTGCCCGCCGGCCGCTGGGCCCTTCTATCGCATCCACCGCTTCGCTTCCGGGAATGCACCCGGAGCGGCGAGAACCGCGGTTCACGGGGACAGCACTTGTAGGGCGCGTTTGGTTCATTTCGTCTCCCTTCCTCTTTCCCTCTCCCCGCCACCGAGGCAGGCACGTTCCACCGCCGCAAAGCGCCAGCTCTGGAGGGAGGCACGAGCAAGCGGAGCTATTGTTCTTGGTTTTAATTGCCTAGTTGGCTAAAGGTTGTAAACAAGGGGAAGCTGCAACAAAGCGATGAAGTAAACATTTTTGCTGCATGGATTTGCATAAATACACCGCTATCCGTAGAGTCAAAGGAGGTTGTAGGGCTAGTGGCTGCGCGTTTAAAGTAACCCAGTGGCCCGACGCACAAAACCCCCTCGCTTTGCAAAACAATACTCGCGCTAGTGACACCGGCATATTTGGTCTCCGGGCAGGAAAAGCCTCTTGCCTTCGCTGCACTAGCGGCGGAGGCTGGACCCAACATGGTTCTGGCGGGCCCTGCTGCGGGGAAAGCCGCGCTGGTGTCACCCTCTGCCATCCCGGGCTGACCGCGAGGCGAAGGCACGGCGAAGAGCTTCACACCCCAGCGGAGCACTCCTTAGGCTAGTATTTGTCCGGAAAAAAAGAGCTGCTACGCTGCTGCGGTAGTTGTTTTTAATTACCAGACAAAGAGAATAAAAYTAAAATATTCCTGAAGAAGTTTCCGTTAGCGTCGATCTCCTAGGACCTACTGGGAACGCAGCCACGCAGACAAAAACTGGCTTMCTTGAGCGCCCATAATCGGCGAAGGCCTAGTGGTAACTGGAATCTCCCCTATCTTATTTATTAAGAAAAACAAAACATCGCTGCATTTGTTGAGGTATTTACCCCTGTAGCCTGGCATCTGAGTCTCTCCTTCKGTCTTACTTGGAAACTTGCTAAGAAAAAAGTAAACCTATTCAGAAACTGACCCAGGAGGCCACTAATAGCCCCTGTAAAACCAGAGCCATCGGATTTTTGGCAAGGAAAAGCCGTAGCTGMGCGGGTTGCAGGGGGAGCGGCGGCGAGAGGCCGCCTGAGACGGCCGCAGAGTGGATGTGCCGCGCCTTTGGTTTCCGCGGAATTTCTCCGCTTCCTTGAGGTGCAGCTCAGCGCGGCCGTGAGTGCCGCAGGGACAACGCGCAAGTTTTCGTTGCCTCCGTCGAGGGAGAAAGGGCACGGGTGCGATATTCAAAGGTGTGCAAAACTGCCTGAAGGATTAAAGAGATTAAAAAGATACAACATCGATCCTACACCTTTAGGAGTGTTTATACTTTTGTTAGCAGTTACAATCAGCACGGAGGTCGCGGATGGAGGGCTCTGGCTATTCCCTGAGACAAAACTTGAGCAAGAAACGCCCACAGTACTCCGTCTCCGAGCTGAGTATTCTTTGTGGACACAGGCCCATTTTAAATTTTTTAGAATACTTTCTAGGAATAGGATTTTCCCTGTTGGTGCCCCGGAAAACTTTTATCGGGGGCGGAGGCAGCCTGCTCTGGGCGCAGTGACAGTGCCCGGCGCAACCTGCGGGACCCGCACACTGCGGGATGGGGAAGAGGCTCGGATTATTTTTATATCGGCGACGGCTTCCGCTTCAGTAGTGGGCGCTAAAGCAGATGTAGTTTCTTTTAGTGCCCGGCGGAGCGGTGGTGAGGGGTGGGGGAAGAGGGTGGGGATGAGGGTTAAGCCCCCTTTCGTTTGGGCAAGAAACGGATCCTTTGGCAGAGTGCCCTGCCCCTCTTTATGCTGCTCCACGACCGCTTGCCCCTCTCTCCACGGCCCGCGCGGATCTTCCGCGTCCCGGCCGTGCTGGCGGGGCTCCGCTACTGCGCCCGTGGCGCGCAGGCCGAGGGCAGGCGGGACCGAAGACTCAGTAAAAGCGCAGCGCGCAGGCGAAAGAAACATGGCGCTGGGAAGCAGTATGTGCAAAATCCGCAAGGAATTGCAGTAAATTCCTTTTTGTTTGAAGAAAATTTACAACTTGGTAATAGACCTTTTTATGACCTATTTGGGCTCGTCATTGGCTGCGGTTGGTCATGTGCAGGCAGCGAGCGCTTTCATGGCCTTTTCCTGATTTCCCTGGCGAATTTCCCCCTGCATTCTGCCTTCAGAGAGCCTCAGCCCCTCTTTTTCTAACCTTTGTCTAGGCTGAGGTGTATGGCAGTCGCCCTCATGTTTGTGTCCCGCTCCCCCAAATCCGCGGCCGGTCCCGCTGCCGCCGCACTGACACGTCCCCGGCCCCACGCCGCCTCCTCTCCCGCGCCCACGGAGGGATGCGCGGAGACCCGCGCCAGCCGCCGCGCCGCCTGCAACCGCTCACTGCTCTCCCACCGCTCGATGCCCCCGCTGCCGCTATCTCCTCCGGCACACGGATTGCTACGCGGGTGCAAAATGGATTACAGCGACCCTCACGGGCTTCTCCGCAGGCGGGCAATACCGCGAACTGGTAAGCACGCAGTTCCTCTCGGGCTGGTCGCCGGTASTCCGCAATATGGGGCACGGCACCGGCTCCCCAGCTCTCCTGCCCCTCTTGGTCACCTGTCTCTCGAAAACCCTTATTCTTCCTTTTAATATTGCTAGAACTATTTTTGCCACTATGTCTGTTGTTGCTGTTATTGCTATTGTAATTATCGGTAGTGTTATTATTATTAATCATGGCTGTAGGCATGCCGCAGAGTGAGAGCGGCTGTTGCGCTCAGTCTCTCACAGAAAATGCGCCGCGAGCTACGATGTCTCGGCGTTCCGCGGTGAGGGGCAGAAGACTGGGGTGCAGTGCGCGCAGGCAGCGCCTCGGCTGCCGGTGGGGTTTCTTCCAATAAAAGGCCCTCCTTTTTTGGGATACTTTCCCCCCTGGCAGCCTGAAGCGTGCTGTGGTGATGCTTCGGTTTATTTTCCCCATAGCGGAAGGGCGGTCGCGTAACTTTAAAGCTTAACAGGTGTTTTCGCAGGAGAATGGAGGTCAGTGCTCCCGCGGGGGCGGAGGGCGCGGGGCGGCTCCGCCGAGCCGGGGACTGTGCCCGGGGTCAGCCCCGGAGCCCCCGCCTGCCCCGCCGGRACGTTTTCTCACATCCTTGTCCCGCTGTAGCGCGGAGGCAGGGCGGCGGCTCCGAGCGGTTCGGTGGGCAGAATACGGGACGGGCTCAGCAGTCACAGCGCGGGGGCGGCTGCGCCGAGACACGGCCAGGAGTGCACGCCCGCAGTATGGCTACTTACCCACGTGGAAATCATCGGGGGCTAAACGGGGGATGAGTTCTCGAAATTAAACSCAACAACAAAACTCCGGGTTTATTTTGAAATATGTCGAGGAGATAGAAGAGTTATGTAAACTATACTTGCGTTACCAATATATGTATATACATCCATATTCACATTGCCTATATACATGTGATGAATACCCACACCTCTAGTTCTCTCTGTAAAACACATACACTTTGGAAGTACGTTATCGTGAACGCATAAATGCTTTGCTCATCTGCATTTTCAAAATGTTAGTGCACAGTAGAAAACTCGCTGTTTGGTATTTAGCGTTCACATCTGTGGTCGGCGGTGGCAGTCCACCGCGCTGTTGCACTACAGGAATTTACCCATTCGCCATTTCCCCCAAAAGCAGACAGTTAATTAACGGTAAAGCAAAACGGTAAAACAATCCACAGTGAGGGTGGAAAGGTGCGAGTCATGTCCCGGGTACACATTTTGAAGCCACAGAAGAAATTGCTCTTTCGTCCTTTCCCGAGAACCTCCCCAGCCAGCTAAGCCCGAGCCACACTACAGTAAACGATAAGATCCCTGTCCCCCACGCCTCGCCTGTTTGCGCTAGCCGGTCACCCCGCGCTTCTGCAGGACTTGGGGAGTATTTGGGACGAATCGTTTTCAACATAGCAACAGTCTTCAAGAGTAACGTGGAAAGTATGCGCTGCGTTAGRTTTCGCTCTCAGAATCCCTCCTAGGTGACACAGTAATTATAGCTACTTGTCTATAAATCTCTCCAAAAACTTCGGGAAATGTCCTCCTTGAGCTGTTTTGAAATTATTTGTAGCCTGGGGAAAAAGAAGAAAACAAAAGCAGGATGTTCTAACGAATTCTAATGTGCATGTGTGTGTCTGTGGGTCCATCTGCTTCCACACACAGATACACATATGCATTTATGATTCCTCGGGTTTATGTGGGTGTTCGTCTTTTTTTCTCTTCTCAATGGCTTCCTTCCTTGCTTGTTTTTGCTTTGATTCTTTTTCTTATCSGATTAATTTATTTGTTTATTTATTTTTAATTAACATTCAAGTACACACAGGTCTGTTTATGCTCTTAAACATACCTATGGAATTGCAAGTGCTCAAAGCAAAAGAATGCGCATTTATGTATGCGGCACACATATATATATATGTCCGTGTTTATATATATATGGCACATATGAAGACTGTATTTTTTTCTTTTTATACACCTTGATAACGTGGTACGAGTACATATGTGTGGCTGTGCCGAAATTTTTTGAATACAGGATTCACAGTCACACTTCGTGTGTTTGCTTCGCTTCCTGATGTGTTCGATAGAATTTATTACTCATATTTTTTTTCTTATTTTTTCTTTGTATGTGTGTGTGTGTGTGTGTTGAAAGGAAACAGCTCATTCCCAGTCCACCCTTTACTGACGCACGAGCAGCATAAAAACACCATCRCAAAGCAGCTGGCAGGAAGTGGCAGTGCCGGGGTACCGCTGGCACCGGCTGCCATTTGGGAAGTCAGGTTGGGCTCCCGCTTAGCTGCTGCAGGTTGCTTGGAAGAGAAGTACAGCCTCTGTTCCCCGAGTGTGGCAGGGCTTTCGTGTAAGGAGAGGRGGCGATGGGATCTGTGGACCCAGGAAACCCCATAAGACTAGGTGAATATATACACGTGGGTTTTGCGCTCTTAAGATCTGAAAATCCCGTCGATTCATTTTTATCCTTTCTCAAACAAATAAAATTCCCACGGGGTGTTTTATGAGCACTTGGGACAGGAAAAAATCCGAACAAAGACGGTATTTCACCCCTCGGTTGGCAGGCAGCTGTTAAAGGTATTTACTGCTCTACTGCAGTGCGGCACTCAATGCTGCTGGAGCGGGAGAGGAAAAAACAGGAAGCGAAAGGAAAAGATGAGGCACAATAAACATTGCAGCAGGTCGCGGAGGCCGGGCGGGGCGCGGAAGAAGGGTCTCTGCGAGAGACAAGAGGCTATAAAAGTGCATTCAGCGGCAGCAGGCTCTGCCCAAACCCAGCACTCGCCTCCCATCGCCCGCGGGGGAGGGGGCGGCAGGAACGGGAGGCAGCCCGCAGTGCCTCCCCCGTGCCCCGCCCCGGGAACCATCCGAGCTGGAGCCTGCCGGAGTGCAGGGCGCCGGGGGTCACCTCAGCCGCCCGGCCGACCCCGCCGTCGTGGCCCGGCTCCGCCGCCGCTGTCCGCGTGTGGGCGCAGCTCCGACGGACCGGGACGGGGCCACCTGCCCGCCGCTCCCCCTCAGGGCCGCCGAGCCGGGCCGCGGAGCGACCGCCGGGGGCGCGACAGGCCCCGGCCGCCGCCACCAGCCCTTCTGTCTCCACGGCCTCTTCCAGGAGAAGGCGCTGTAGGACAAGCCTGGCCACTCTCCCCTCGGCGGGGCGAGGGGCCCACCGCCCCGCAGCCAGCTTCGGGACCCGTACCCTGCCGCCCGCCTACTCATGGAAGAGGCCTGCCGGGGGGCGGGGGGCATGGGCGGGGCTTCATCGCCCTCTTCGGGCGTCTTCGGCTGCCCCCCGATTGTCCCAGTGCCTCCAGCGCCGCTGTGTCCCGTGTGACCCGGCCCGCAGATCCTGGCGCGCCCCGGTGCGCGCCCTCGCCTTCTCCCTGCCTAACCCGCGGAGCCGCAGGGCTCCCCTGGTGTGCCCCGCTGCCCTCCCGGTCACCAGCTCGTCCTTTGATGTCGAGCAGCCGCCTCTTCCCTCGCTGTGCCTTTGATGCGGGTGCCAGAGSACCCTCCTTCCCGCTGGCTCCCTTCCCGCGGGCAGAGCCCTCGGCCCCCGTACACCCTCCCTTGCCTCCTGCAAGCCGGGGCCCGGCACAGTTCCCTGCCTCCRCCTCATCTGTTGCCTGCAGGCTTCACCTTCCCCAGCCGTGCCCGAACACGACCCTGGCGACACCCACCCCCACGGGCCGTGCCTTCCCCGGCGAGACGCTCCCACGGCCCGCGGCCTCCCCTCCCTGCCCCGCACTCCTCGCCCTCTTCCCCCGCGGACCTGAGGTGTCGCCGCCGCTGCCCCCGTTTGATGTTGGGGCGCGGCTCGACGCCGCCCTGCCCGCTCTGGGCCTCTGCTGCCACCGGATTTGCCTGCGGGCGTGGGGTGCTGCAGGCAGGGGCTTTTGCATGCTCACATCCTGCTCGGCGAGGGCATGGGCGACGAGGTGACTGTTGAAAAGTCGGGGTTGTGATAAAAGCAGAAAGGCAAAATGCGTTGGACGCTATCAAGGTGCTTAGTAGGTCTTCAAAGTCAGAGATGGAGCCTGTAATTTTCTGGCGGTGTGGTTCTCGGGGTAGGATGCCAGTCGCCTTGTCTGTCAAGTAGCATTGAGAGTGATGGTGGCACACACATGTGATTCAATTCCCCCAACCTTTTTATCACAATTACCAGAGGGAAACCGATTGTTACTGTGTTATTCCATTACACCTCTTATCTGTCTTCAGATCGTCAGCCCCAAATATGAAAACTTGCATAAAAAACTAGAGAATTAACTGGCCAAAGCTTCAAAGTCAACTTTCACATCTGCATTTTAGAATAGGAAATGTGAAAATCGTTCTAATTCCCTCTTCAAAAATCTCACGTCTGGGATTACTCAGTTACTGAAGCATTCGTCTCGTCCCTAAATGAGACAGAGCTCTATCTCAGTCATCAATTTCTCCCTATCCCATAACCTCACCTTGCACAGCCCCGGTCTCCTGGACATGTGTGCCAGGAGCACATGCCCAGCCCAGGCCACCCGTTTTTCCAGGGGCTGTCACTTTGGCAGGCCAACTGCCCCACCACCTGCCTCAACATGGCTCCTCTCCTCCTGCACACACCGGGCAGCGTCTCATCTCCAAACCAGGGACTTGTCTTGCCCATGAGACTGGCCAAGAGTGACAGCAGACACTTCAGGAGGGATGTAATGCTCCCCATACTGGCACAGGGCCTGAAGCCCACCCACGGGCCCTGCTGCCTGGGACCAGACATTTGCCAAACCTGGCACTCAGTGCCAGGCCTGGAGCAAACACACTTGACCCTGCATCATAGTTCTTGTCCTAAATTATTTGCCTCACCTTTTATTGCACTTTCTTATCGCACCTTACCTCTCACAGCTCTATACACAGCCTTTTCTTGCACCTTCCCAGGGATGGCCACTTTGGCTTCCTGCAACTGTTTGCCACTGAAGCCCTTCTTCCAGAGGCCAGTGAAGGTGATGTGTTTGGGGAGAAAGGTAGCTAGAGATTACCACAAAACCTGATCCAAGGCCCACTGTGGCCGGGCCCAGTGCCTGAGCAAGGACTGGAGAGCTCCAGRGAGCTTTTACCTCTGCCTGCCCAGGACTGGGAGCATGGGGCACACTCCAGCTGAAAGAGACTCTGAAGTYGGCCCTGTGCAAGGGCACAGATGAGCTCACTCATCTCTTTGGGGTGCCTGGCCAAATCCCATGGGCCTGAAAAAGCTTCTCAGACTGTGCACTGTGTTTGAAATGTCACCTTAAGCACTGTCCCTGTCGGCTGTCCTGGGCAGGGGAAGGCGAAAGAGCTATTCCACAGCTTCAGCCATTAAAAAAGCATRAAAGTGATGCCATATGATTAAGACCTTGACAAAGAGCAAGAAAAATGTTGGATTGCAAATCACTCTGGATCATAAAGAAGGAACAGGGAAGGACCTCGGGATGCCTCTTGTTGTCTGAAGGGAAACGAATTGTTCAGCTGTGATTGCAGACATCACAAGAACGTAGCCAGAGCCCAGCTGCCCCTTTTGGGTGGCTTCATACTGGTGTAGCTGGACTCGTTAGGAAATGGACGAGTAAGAGCAGACTCTGGTGTTAAATAGGCACCACCCAGTTGGTGCCACCACCCAGCAAGGAATGGCATTTGGTTTTYCAGAGCTGAGCCCCCGGGCGGAGGCGCACTCTCAGCCGCGGGCCGGGCGAGTGGCCGGGTCCCCTCTGCGCACGGCTGGTCCCCGGCGGGGCTGACACGGCTCCCCGCCCTCTGGCGAAAGTACAAACCCTTCCTGGGMTGCACCGGGAGCTGCTGGCCGCTCCGATGTCCTCATCTTAGCCATGACAGATTGGGAGCTGATGCCCGGGTTTCTTCATGCTGTGTGACTGCCAGGGACATTTGACTTCCTGTGCTCGGGCTCCTTGAAATTCTCATTTGCTAACTCACACCCTGCTCCCTTCACACCAGGRCTCTTTTATTGCTTTATAACCGTCCTTAAACTTCCAATCCTCAAAGATCTCATTGTGGTAGGCTTCACACTTTCTCCCTTTCCGAAGCCCTGTGCCCTCACTGTTTGCAGCAGTTTGGTCACTTACAAAGATCCATCGGGTGCCCGGCGAACCTGCAGCCCCTGGCACAGCTCTCCCAAGTTTTGAGATGAGTGACTCAAAACCATTTTGCAGGAGAGCCTCTCCAAAATGCCATAAGCATCCAGGAAAGGGAGAAAAGGTTCCCTATTTCAGTTGGTTTGGTTATTTTTTTGTTTTTGTTTTGGTGGGATTGGTTTTTGGTTTTTTTT
>NW_026623262.1:1480833-1487686 GCF_030028575.1 Malurus melanocephalus
AAAAAAAAAAAGGAAATTAAAAAAGTCTTGGGAAGGTCTATGCAGTGAACTGTTGATACCGAGGCAATTGCTCTGTGTTTAACGCAATAACTCTCCAAGATATAGTAGGAAGGCAATAAAGGACGTAAAAAATCACTTATAGAAAAGAACCCCACCAATAGTACTTACTTTTAAATATACGACGCGTTTCAGGAGCATTAGACTAACTGTGTGGATTTGTTTCCTTATGTGATATTTGAATATATTTAATAAAATATTTGAAGGAAAGTTCAAGTCAAATCTATCCTTCTATAATGCAAACAAAGACGCATGTCTTGTGGTTACTGATAGGTTAGTTAGGTGATCTTAAAAGGGATCTATCTTAGAGTAATCAGATATTTATTCTAATAAAATTGTACGTCTTTTGTTCTCAGCACGGATATAATGCTCCATAGCGTATTTTGCGGGTGATGGTTTAGCAGAGGTGATCTGAATGTTTCGTTTGTGACTGGATTGCCACAGAACAAAAAAAAAGGCCTTTGTTATTCTTCTTTTCCATCAGTGAAAGAGGGAGGTCTGGCTCTTCATCTCTTTAGAAATTACCCGGTACAAAATTTAGACTATGAATATTAAAAGTGAAAGATCACACTCCGGGCACAGGGAAAGCATGTGTTCATTAAAAAACTGCCTGAATGCAACGTGGTCCTCATTTGGAAGGGGCTTCCATCCCACCACTCCGCTGCTTGCAGGATTTACCACCAGCTCCTCTCCGCCTTCATCTATCAAACGTGGTTTGTAACTGTTCTCCAGAAATATCACCCGTGTGTGGAATACAACAGTAACAAACGTTTTTATTGCAACAGGTTCGTCAGCATGGAAGAACATCTACAGTAAGTAACCTTTTCATTCTTGTAGAGTTTGCGTTGTTTGAAAATCCTGGGTCTTCTCTTCAGACTGGAAAAAAAAAAAAAAAAAAAAAAAAAAGGGATCCCTGATGAATATTGCTGCCCCCCGCCCCCATCGCTCCCTCCCAGTGTTGTCAGCATATGAAGGCTCTTGTGGTGTCCGTTTGTGGTACCATGTCATAATCCTGGCTAGTATTAAAAGCAGAGGTGCAGTCTCCTGGGGGTTTATTACAGGGCTATACAGGTGTCCCGCTCTTAAGCACTCCAAAACAATTAGCAGCCTTTCCATTTTAACTGGGCAGAACTTTACAGCGCCTCCCCGTGCGGAATCCGGATGGATCACGTTGTATCTCAGCACCTCATAACCTTGGCTACTCCCACTCTTTTCTCCAGATGGGATCCCAAGCAGAGCTGTGCCTGCGTTCTGATGTTCCCCTCGTTTGGCACGGGCTGGTGGCTGGGTGAAAGAGGCGGCAGAAGCTGGGGGCGGTCAGCGCTGGCCAGCCGGGGAAGCTGCAGCCCGGTTCTGCGGGCAGTAGAGCTGATCTGCTGGTGCTAAATGTTTCGGGGCAAGGGAGACTCTAATGTGGATTTAAATGCTGTGAAGGCACGGAATGGAATGGCTATCAGAGCTTAGGAGGGAAATCTTTTACTGTAGGGGTTTTCGCATCCCAGATGGTCTAGCCTGTGCTGCTCTGGGGGAAACCGAGTGGAGGGCAGAAGATCAGTGTGCATCAGGAAATGCACACTTTCTGGCTRCAGAGAGAAGCTAAGTGCATTGGTCCTGGTGTTCCACGCTGAGACCAGGCTTGTCCCTCAAAGAAGGAAGGAAAGCCTGCGATATTTGGCGATTCATTAGGTTGTACATCGCCCTTCCCGCTTCTGCCAGCCCCGCTATGACCGGGAGCATGTAAAGGAGAGGAGTGTTTGCGTGTGTGTTTGTTTGCGTTTCGCCACTTCCTCTCCCTGCTTCCTGATAAATAATCTATTTCACTATATGTACCACGCTTCTCCTTGTCTTTTTGTCGCACGTTTCAATATCGGTTTTTGAGCCCTATAAATACGAACTAAAGAATAGCCTCCAGCGTTGCAGTTTTAATTGTGTTCCGTAGGTAACTTTCCTCCCCCCGTAGCTCGGTCCTGCGCTACGTAGACGCCCTTGGCATTTTATTCCAGAGCCGGCCCTAAATGTATGGATTACTTGTTTTCTGCCAACGTACATTTAGCATACTGATTATGAACTAGAGTACAAAAAGCCTGATAGATCAAAAGTATTTTGTATGGGCTGTTGAACAGGAGGTGAATATATAACGCTTTTGTTCATCAATAACTCTTTGGCTTTGACCTGTCTGAGCAAGTCGTGCAATAAGGTGAAACGCAGGTCACAGCGTCTAACAAATATGAAAATGTGTAGTATTAAGCAGAACGGGAAGCTGCTGCTTCCCCAGCTCCACCGCTGCTCCCTGGGCAGCCCTCGGCGGGCTTGTCCGCTCCCGTGGGCTGCCCCAAACGATAGCTCGCTTTGGGGAGCGGAGGGGAGTTACCCTGCCAGTTCAACCGGATGGTTAATAACCCCCGAGAAGGCGGGGGGGTATCCCCCCTTCCCTCAGAGAAAGGATGAGAAAGCGGGGCGAGATGCTGAAAATAGCTGGGTGGAGATTTAAAGAATCCGGGGGGAGATTAAGGACATAAAGTCGTTTCGAGTTGCACTTGCTGTAAAGAAAGGCACCACCGCAGTGGTAAGAAGGCAGACGTTCAAAAATAGCATCTCCCAGATGAGGCAGTTGGGAGCTGGAGCCAGCCAAACAACCCAGTACACATTGCTCGGATAAGCGCAACACCCCCAAATCTGCCCTTCGCAGTGGCTGGATGTATCACACCCAAACCATTATTTGTCCTTATGGTGCCTGTTTTAAATAGTGGAAGGAGAAGAGGTTGACCGCAGGACAGCAGCGAGGAGCTGAGTCAGACACAATTCATGAACTTTTGTACTCCTGTGTGCCGCTGTCGACAAAGTAAAAATAATGAAACTTTGTGATATGTTTGTAAATGATTTCGGCTGACCTCTAGCCCTGCCCTTCA
The DNA here is from genome assembly GCF_030028575.1 of Malurus melanocephalus. Classification (NCBI taxonomy): domain Eukaryota; kingdom Metazoa; phylum Chordata; class Aves; order Passeriformes; family Maluridae; genus Malurus; species Malurus melanocephalus. The sequence continues at coordinate 1,483,800 of NW_026623262.1, forward strand.
CCATAAACGCTACGGCGGGGAAAACCTGGGAGGGTGCGAGGCTGAGGCTCGCAGGCAGATCGCGGGGATAATAGCTAGACCAGCATAATAGGATGAAGGTAAATTTGGAAACTCTTTTTTTCCCGAGGGCAACTAACTCCAGCTTTTAATCTCATCTTTTTCACCAACCGCTGTTTCTGTTGTCGGCTGTTTTACTTCTGTTTCGATTTTTTTAAGTTCTTTTTTATTTTGGGGGGATTACTAATAATGGAGAATCTCTTCAGATTCGTGTTAGCCTAAATAGTTAAAGCCTCCTTCCTAAATTACTTTAACCTTTATTATTCTAAATAGCGCAATTCGACCGACCAGGTCCATTTTCCATAGCGAGGAGGTAAAATGGCAGAGAATTTAAAGAGAACGGCAGGTCTTTCTGAGAATTTGGTAGACGAAATTTGTCGTTATGAATTGGTGGAGAGTCGTATAGCTCTATTGCAGCAATGATAACAAGCGTGAATCTTTTCTGAAATCCCACCTTCCTGCAAATCTGTGTTTCAGAACTGAGTCCCAGCAGAATAGTTTGCATTCCTCAGAAGACAGTGAGACACTAAGAGAATTGCAAAGACCTGCTGTATTGTAGATGAAAACAGAATGTTATTACGTTGTCTATATATACCCTGTAGAACCGAATTTGTGTGATATTCATATAGTCACAGATTCGATTCTAGGGGAATATATGGTCGATGCAAAAACTTCACCTTTCTACAAATGGTTAGAAGTTAAAATACTGGCGGAATCAAGAGGCATGTGCGTGATCAACACTCAGAAATTATAAATTTTGCTGCCTCGCTCCTATTCGCTAGGTTTTAGGACGTTTCTTAAAACTTCAGYTGTCGTTCAGTCCTAACTCTTCCTGACAATCTGTGAATTTAAACAGTTAAATTCACCAGAAGTAACAAATTTTCTGGGGGGGGGAAAGAAATTATCTATCAATCAGTGAATGAGTCTTTTGTAAGATACCCATAGATTAGCTAGATATGCCAGACTTTAGCAAAAATTCCCTGTCAAGGGTCCAGATCGCATCAAAATATTTATGAGAGCAGCAAAAGCAGCATTCGCCTCACTGGAATGTATTTACTTGTGCTCCAGGAATGATATTGATGAATGAAGACCCAATTTATCCCATTAAACCCGTGATATTTTTAACCTAATTAAATGACGTCTCCAGTTCAATTGATTGAACTTTAGTGGTTAAAAGTGAACTGTTTCTTGCCATCTGTATGATTTTACATACATACACGTATAGATTTATAGATRTACATTGGCGTTTGTGTGCGTGCACGCATATGTATGCACACGTATATTTTGAGGCTTGGAAGTGAATGAGAAGTTACTGATTGCCTAATTTTATTCAGCAGAACTAAATTCTGGTAACTTTTGGATGACCTCTGCGAGACAAAGACAGGACAGATCTATTGTACATCATATTACCCTCTTCTTTGATGGCTTTTCTTTTCCTCGCCTGCTTATCAGTTTCTTCCCTTTTAACCCCGCTTCAGCTCATCGCTCTATATATTCCTTTCGATTCTTTTTCTTATTTTATTTAAAGCGAGGTATCAAGCCCCGGTGGCTATCCTGGCTAGTAGATCAGACGGCAGGGCAGCATCCCCCGGGGCTGGGGGAAGCCGGCTCAGACAAAAGGCTGTGGGCAGGGCAGCGGCCGCCGCCCCGGGGTACCCCTACACCTCCGGTACCTGGTTTGCGGGTGCGGCCCGCCGGAGAGGGGGGTCACTCGGTTAGAGGGATGTTATTGAGTGGAATCGCTGGAAATGCGGGGAAATGCGGCGGTGGGCGCCCGGCTCCCCATTGGCCGGGCCGGTCACATGCCCGCCTAACTTTATTCAGTTGACAGCAAGTAGGAGGGCTCTATGGCAGGGGAAAAAAAGACAACACGAGAAAAATTAGTATTTTCTACCTTCAGAAATTAATGGCCATGAGTTCGTATATGGTGAACTCTAAGTATGTGGATCCCAAATTTCCTCCTTGCGAGGAATATTTGCAGAATAGCTACTTAGGCGAGCAGGGGGCCGAGTACTATAGTGCCTCGCAGGGCTCTGATTTCCAGCACCAGGGACTCTACCCACGGTCAAACTACAGCGAGCAGCCCTTTAGCTGTAGCAATGCCCAGGGCTCTGCCGGGCAACCGCGAGGTCATGGACAGGAGCAATCCGGCCCGGCGAGCCACTTCCCCGGCCCAGCAGAGCATTGTCCACCGCCTCCAATGTCCAACTCGCGAGCCTGCAGCCAGCAGCCGGCCCTCAAACCCCCAAACGGCTCCGCAGTTAAGCAGCCAGCAGTAGTTTATCCCTGGATGAAGAAAGTCCATGTTAACTCGGGTAAGGATCCTCTTCTTACTTTGCTCTTCTACCCTGCTTCCGATCGTCCTCAGCGGCGCTCTCCCGAGCCCCCGCCAGGCTCGTGGACGAGCTTTTTAAGCCGAGTTGGCCAATTACACTCGCCATAAATTTTTATTGCTGAGGAAATAGGCCGTTGGCCATGCGGGGCTTTGCCGTGCAGGATAAAACTCCATTTTAGGAGCCTTCTAGAGGCTCCCAGCCTACCTAGCTGCGTGTGCCCGTAGTGCCTGCCTCAAACGAGGGGGAAAGCAGCCCGGCCATTGTAAGCAACTGGGACGAATCCAGCTCGGCCACATGCTCGCAGCTCGTAAGGTTTTTCTTTTGTAAAGTCGGACCGGCAAGTCAAGATTAGCTTTGTAAAAGTTCTCCGTATTTTTTTCCCAGTGAATCCTAATTACAACGGAGGGGAACCTAAACGCTCCCGCACAGCTTACACCAGACAGCAAGTCCTAGAACTGGAAAAAGAATTTCATTTTAACAGGTACCTGACCAGGCGCCGCCGTATCGAGATAGCCCACACTTTGTGTCTCTCTGAGCGCCAGATCAAGATCTGGTTTCAGAACAGAAGAATGAAGTGGAAAAAAGATCACAAACTGCCCAACACGAAGGGCAGGTCTTCTTCCAATGGTTCAAACCCCCATTTACAAACTGGTTCCAAGGACCATCAGACTGACTTGACAACTTTGTAGAAGAGGTGAAATTTTCCATTTCATCCTTCGCTTCTGACCAGTACTGTACATAACAGACACTGCCCAAGCAGAACCTGCATGTAGCAGCTAAGGACACGAGAAACTGTCATCTTTCTTTAAGGTACTGTTGTACAAAGGAGACAAAATGACGCTACTTTGGACTTTATTTTATTTGCCTCTGCTAGCACAGCCTAAAAAGGAAAACAAAAAAAAACAAAAAAAAAAAAAGGGGAAAGAAAGAGAGAGGGAAAAGCAAACAAACCAACCATCATGCAGGCAGTGGGAATTGGGAAAATATTAAATGAGATCTTCTGTCCTTAAAAAATAATAAATCATTGAAAATGAAACTGTTCCGTCTTCCAGTTTTGAATTCGAAAGTGAAGATTGGATGCTTTATTCTGGGATTTGTACTTTTAATTGTCTTTTTATCCCATGCAATTTCGGGAGGATGCATTTTGGGCAAGTTGAGGAGAGGAAATTCATAGCATAGCCTTTTATTTGAACATAAAGACTAGTAATTGTGAACTCTTTTTTTGTGCTGCTTTACCTTTCTCGGTGTAATGAAAATACTTGCTCATTTCCATAATGTCTCAGAAGGTGTGCATAGAAATTAAGTGAAAACGGGTTATTTTATGTCCTGATAGTGTTAGTGTATTTATTTATTTGTTACATAGAAGAATGAGGACAAAAAGAAAAATAGTCAAACCAAAAACGAGGAAGGGGAACTGAAATCCAGTATTTTTCCTTCCCAGTCTCATGAACACATATGTAATGTTTACTTGTCTTGAACGTACACAACTTTTTT
>NW_026623262.1:1487931-1664993 GCF_030028575.1 Malurus melanocephalus
AAAAAAACAACCAAACCTAAAAAACAACAACTCAAACCAGCAACCCAGATTGAGAAATTAATGCAATTTCTGATATAAACTGGGCCATTCAAAGATGAAAACTGAACACATTCTAACAATCAGATTTTAAATTTCTTTTCTGAGAGAGACAGTCTATGTGGGTTGCTGCTTTGTTTTGTTTTGGGTTTATTTTGGCTGTTGGGTTTTTGTGGGTTTGGTTTCTCTAGTTTTTAGGTTTGGGTGGATTTTTTAGATTGGGTGGATTGTGGGCTTTTTATTTTATTTTTTTTTTGTTTGTTTCGTTTTGTTTTTTTAAAGAACAGTGATTATTTTTTAAGCAAACCGTGACAGATGACTGCAATGGTTGGAAATCTCAGTAAGTTGCTTTTAGGAAAGAGGGAAGGCTGGGATGGGAGCATAGCTAGTCTAATACCCATGAATTTATCCCTAATTGCTGGTTGCYAAAGTTTTAGTGCGCTGTAACTACAAAACCAAGCTAAACCAGCTCTCTGAGCCATTTACACCTTCGCTCAGGCGATTTTAAAGCTCAGCCCTTATCTCCTGTACTCTCAGGGCAGCCTAGGAGAGGAACCACCTCGTCGAAATTGTAGCGAGGTGATTCCCTTATTAAAGAGAAAAGTGYTAAAAGAAGGAAACTCCTGGCAAACACTGAAGAGAGGTAGAAAGAGCAGGGGGTGAGTGAACGTGCCCTTCTCCAGGCTGGATGCTTCCCACTGAGAACTCCCGGCTTTCTGGGCTCGCTCGGGAAAACACKAGCCAAAATGGGCTTAAACTAATTCGAAAATAAAAGGCGAGCTTTTCAACAAGAGTGTATTCGGCAACTTTAACTCTGGCCAGCAGTTAATTTCTGCCCTTTTCTCATCCCTTGAAGTCCGCAAAGTGTCTTTAAGACTTGGTCTTTTGTTTTAGAGCCTGGAGAAAACTCTTTGTTCTTCCTTAGGGTTAGCCCAGTTCTCAGACTTGCACATGGCAATACTTGAATATCTCCACGTCGTGATATTAAAGATGGATATTCCCGCATTATTCGCATCATTGTTTCTATGACAAAAAGCACCGAGTTCATACATAGTAAAGACGTCTTTTTTCTGACGCCTTCACGTTGAGAAGCTGAAAAGGTATTTTACTGAAGTTCGGCTAAATTGCAGGAACAGGTTCACCCAGAGGACAAATTTTCTATTCGATTAGTTGTATTTCAGCCGGGAAGAGTGACCTCTAAACCCTTAACCTTTTGGACCCAAACTACCCTTCCCTTTCTCTGGCATGGAGAGCAGCTAGCAGCAGCGCTTGAGGAGGGAATTCCTGAGACAAGTTTTCAACTTTCGTTATACCAGTTTCCCGCAATAGTGGCCTTTCCTCTCCAGAGCTGCTCAAAGTCATCCTTTTGCTCTTCATTGGTGTCTATTGAAATAAAGAAGAAAAAAGAATGTGGGGAAGTTAAACCCCTCTAGCAGCTCTTCTTGGAAATCCTCCTCCCGGACCCCTGCTGTTGTCTAAAAGTCTGATAAGTTGGCTGAGAGCAGGGCAAAAATGTCATTCGAGAGAGACCTACCAACTTTGGCATCCGTGGCACAGTTCTGGAAAATAAAGGCCTTGAAAAAGAAAATCCTTGCTTTGTGCTACTAATCAACCGAGATGGCTCCTTAAGTTAAAGGACCAACTTCTGCTCCCAGATTTCCTTCCCCCGCCCACTGAAGTCAAACAAGGATGTAGCTGCGAGCAGAATTTGTCTCATTGTCTTTTGAAATGTTAATAACTCCAGGACGAGTGTTGGCTTCAGCAGGCACAGCTCTTACAACCCTGTTTGCAAGTCCCCTTTGAGCGAGGCCGGAGCACTATAGGTCTACATAGGTGTAATTACACCAGAAGAGCGGAGATTTTGTGGAGACAGACAGTACCAAAAATAAATAGTTTCCAGCTGCTATTGCTCTGAATGATCAGGAATGTCTGTAATAATGACCAGGAGCACCCACTGGTCGTTATCTTCCGTGCAAAACGAACCTGAGGTTTATTTTTTAATGGTTTTAACCCTCCTCCAGAGTTATTTTATGTATGAAGGGAAGCTTGTTATTTTGTTTATCACGGGTGAACGTTGTGAGCCTTTGTTAAACGGTGCCATTGTCCAGCACTACTCTCATCTCTGTTCGAGTGTGATGCTTTTTATAGACTTCACTGATGTTTTGCTGCCATTGATTAAAGCGTTATTTACACTGACTGTCGCCTGTAGTTTTGATGTAAGCCCTCCACACACTTTTGAAACAATAAAAGGTGTAGTGAAATAGATTCTAGTTTGTACCTTGAGCGAGTAGTCCTTACAAGGTGGGTCTCTCTTCTGTGAAAATGCTGGTCCCTCCCATCATTACAGTGTTAAAAGATGAGTGACTCTGCATAGCATCCTTCCAAATGTCCCTTTGAACAGGTTTGCTGTTTGCCTCAGCCATAATGGTGTGACTCTAGGTCAAGCTGGAGTCTATATTTACTTCTAGGCTGCAGTTAAAAGTGCCTGTCATCCATTTGCTGCTGCTTTGCATTTAACAAGCCCTCCTAGAATGACTCCCGGATTTCTGCATGTGTGGTAGGAGGCAAGGAGCCACACCTGAAGTCACCTCGATGCCCACATAGATGTGTGTCTTTTAGGTGAGTCCTGGAAMGGATCAATTAAATAAATGGAAATTTCAAATTGGCATGCAGAGAGTAGCTTTTCCTGAGCAGTAACCCTCACTTTGACAGCTGATACAAAAGAAAGATCACAAGAAAACACAACTTGGAGGCTTTAAACTTTCCCATGCACCTACGGCAAATATTTTTTTTTCCTCCGTGTGTAAGCACCTCAGACAATAACACATACAAGTAGCCAGGAGAAGTCGATTGCACTATTTTTGTCATAAGTACTTGTCAGTGAGGGCTTGTCCTCTCCTGGAGCGTGGTCAAGGCACGAGTCCAAAAATACAGTCTCTGGCTCAGCCCAGGCAAGGAGCAGGGTGCACAGCAGAAAGCATGTGCCCTTTCTGCCCAAGCGCACCGAGGGGAGGGTGAGGTTGCCTTTCTAAGCACACACTCTCTAAGTTTAAATATTGAGGCATATCTTGTGATTATACTTTCTCTTTCTGCTGCTTAATGGCTCCTCCTGTTACTCCCGATACATCAATACAGTTCTGTATATTATATCACCACTAGTCGTTAAGGTAAGAATGAAGAGGAAAGGCAGAGTCAATAGCAAACCCCACTCACTGTAAAGCACTGTAAATAGGGACCTCTCGGTGCAGAGCCACACCGCTTCCAACGGCCATGTTTGTTAGCCCTTTCCCCTGATTTTTTTCCCTTTTTTTTTTTTTTTTTTTTTTTTTTTTTCCTCCTTCCCCCCAAGCCTAGAGACCAAAATAATCTTGCTAGGAACAGTCATAACAGGCAGAATTTCAAAGTGCAAGGAAGATGATAAGAATAGATCTCTACAAGTCCTGACCACGTGATTTGCGAAATAATTAATTCAGCACGTCCCTTAAGAAACACGGAGTCGTCATTAATCTGCCAAGCAAAGGACTCTATCAGACTTGAAAACTGAAGAGATCCCAAGAATATAATATACAAAGGGTGCAGTCCCTCTCCCTGCACACCTAGCTCTTTGGTAGCTGCTGAAAAAGAGACGCCTGGTACGTAAATAATTTTTACTTTTATTCCTCCTTATTTAAGCCTTAATGAACTCAGCTGTCAAACATTTGACAAATAGGGCACGCTGCTTCCTGATTTCCAGCGCGGCAGCGGCCGGGAACCGGACCGGGCGCAAGCGATGACCTTTGCTTCCCAGGGAGCGGGGGAAAGAGGACAAGCGCGGAGCGCCGCGGAGCAGGGAGGCTGAGCCAGAGCGCCTCCCGGAGTGGCGGCTCCGGCCGCGGCTGCCTGCGCGGAGAGGCGCGGAGCGGAGGAAACAATGCGGCTGTCAGGGCAGCCGCTGCCCGGTCCCAGCGGAGGGGAAAGGCGCTCAGCTCCTTCGCAAGCGGGGTCGTAAATTTTGCCGTGCATGTTTGACAGCGGGGCCGGAGTCAGCGCCACTCGCGCTTTTCCTCCTCTGCCCGCACAAAGACCGCTCCGGCCCCGCTGCCCCGGCCGCTCCGGCCGCTCTTGCCTCGGCCAGCCGAGCCTCGCCGCCCGGCGCGGGGCTGCGGGGAGTCCGGCTGCAGCCAGCCCCCGAGGCGGGCATGCCCGCTTGCAAGTTCCCGATCAATAGCCCGGATTACGGAAAAATAGCATTTGTGGTTTTATACAAAGCCACTCTGTATAAACTCCATAGAATACGGACGAGTCTGAGATTTCTCTGTGAAATCCCAGTCAGCTGGAAATACCTTCTGCAAACAGGATATTCTTTATTATCCCTTGCTGGAGTAATTTCTAAAAAACCCTAGATTGTAGCTTTTTATTGCTTCCGTTTTGGTGGCAGGACAGAGACAAAGTTTCCTATGGTATGAATTATACATTCAAACAATAACACATTAATTCAATTATTCAAAGATGACAAATGTTTATATGCTTTGGTACTGACTAAGGAACAGATTTGCTACTTCACGAGAACTCCTACATTTTTATCAATGAAGTTTTATATTATCCTGTTGGTCCGGGAAAGAAACCAAACTCCACCAAGACAYGCAGTAAAATGGACCTGAACATAAATCGCAACCCTTTCATAAGAGCGTTTATTCTCGCATATAGCCCGGGCTATTTTATCAGTTTGACAATTGCAGGAGTTGTTGTTATAAATCATCATAAGTAATTCCTGAAAGGGTGCGAGGCTGCTGGGGGGCGGGCGGAGACTGTAAATCTTTCTGTTTTATTGCTCTATGAACATATGCTCCGATTGAAGAAGTCTTAGATCCTTTACTGGAGACAAATTCGCGCAAAGCTGGAGTCCCACCAGCCAAAGGATTAACATTTCCTTAATACTTTTTCAGTCCCCTTTACGATATCTTAATTCTGGCAAAGGTGGTGGCAAAGGTTCTCCTTTCTTTCAGCCATCCTCCATTTTCACGTTAAATTTGCCGGGGTGTTTTTTTTTGGCTGTGTGTGTGTGTGTGTGTGTGTGTGTGTGTGTGTGATTTTTTTTTTTTTTTTTCTTTCTCTCTCTCTTTTTTTTTTTCTCTTTTTCTCTCTATTTTTTATTTTTTTTTAAGCACTAGACTCTCAAAAGACACCGAAGGGCTGTGAGGCTTTCTCCGGGGGCTTCCGAACTGCCCTCCAAAAAGGCATTTTCTTCTGATTCCTCTTCGCGTTCTTTGCTCGTGTCCATCTTTTCCCCTCGCACTTTTGTGTAGGAAGCTGAAGACCTTTCCGTCATCCAAAATGTCTAAACAGCGGCCAGAATTATGTTCGGCTTTGTGTGCATGTACACAAGTATGCAGAACACGCTGTGCGTGTAGGGGTTCTGTATGTACACACAGACACGCGAGCGCGGGGGGCTCGGCAAAACTACCCAGACACCAAAATATATGGCTGACTGAAAAGGATATAAAGAACCATTACCTCTTACTTGAGGCGAGATTTAAGTGCATCATTTCGAAGAAATATGGGATTATAAATCCGAAGCCGTACACAATAATTTACATTGAACTTATGTTTCCATCGCTGGACTCCAATCTTTTTATAACTGGTTTGCAAAGTCAGGAAAAGCAATGTAATTTAGATAAATGTTACAATGCACTTACGGTTAGTATTGTAAGGTAATACATTACTGTCACATCCCCATGCTTTGGATGGTAATGAAATCATAGCAGATGTTAGATTAGGTGCGGTGTATTTATAGCTACAGATATGTTACCAAAAAATCAAACAGAGAAGCTTACATATATATATATATATGTATTTCTTTTGCTTAACTGGTATTGTTGGGGAGCTTTGTGGGCACACATGGCAGATATACCCAGGGTTTGCTTCATGTCTCTTCATTCACACAGAACAGGGAGGCAGGCTCAGGGCAGACACACACAGACACAAATGTCATGAGGGTTTTTCTCCCCAACGCTTGTTTAGCCTCCAGACAGGRGTAGTCCCCGCTGCCCCTCATCTTCCCGGTCCGCAGAAGGAGAAAGCAAAAAGTCGCGCACGCCAGTGGGCCCCGGCGCCTATCCGCCAGAGCAGCGTTGCTGCGGAGCTGCCCCCAGCACAGGCTCCCGGCCGCAGCCGGTTCCAAATACCTCCTCTGTCTCCGCTGGGAATTTCTGCACGCTGGGATCATCACGCGGAATTCACCTTTTTCCCCTGCTCCGCCAGCCCCGCGGGGCACGTAAGTGCGGGGCCGCGGCCGTGGTGCGGAGCGGTGCGGAGCGGGCTGGGCAGCGCGGGCGGGCGCGCAGGGGAGCGGGGGCCGCCCGCCCCACGGGGCCCGGCCAGGCAGCCCCGCTGCGCGGGGGCGCGGGGAGCGCGCCAGCCTCGGCCCCGGCGCGCTGCTTTGCGATCACGTGGGCCAATATGCCTGTATTTTAAGGCAGTGCCTATATTTCTGATTATAAAGGGATTTCTCCTGCTCGCCCCCAAAATTCATCAATGGCCGCACGATTTAAAACCAAAACAAAACAGGAGCCGGCCAATTGCCGTCGTTGGTTCCAGGAGGCTGATGGCTAAAGGGTTGTGTGTTTATTTATTTTTTTTTTTAAAGCCCAACAAATTCCGATTTCCACTCGCTCTCTTTTATTGGTAGCTGAGCCTGAGCCTGTTTTTATTCTATCGGGAATTCTGGTGTATGGAAATATTTGTAAAACCGCAAGATCAGGTTTAGGAGAGTATTGTCTGCAGACAAAGGGTGRAGGATATAAGAACTGCAAGCGCAGATCCTGAAAAGTGAGGAACCCAGGTTTATGATAAATTGATACACAGGTAAGCAACTGCATGACAAAATGGGACGTTTAACCGCAGGGGCTGTATTATCTCCTTTACTCAGAGACGGTCTGGAATTTGTTTGCAATCTGCCCATAGAGGCTGCGAATGTATGGACTGGTCTCCACCTACTTGAACTGTTTTAAGCTGTAACTTCTTTTTACTATGTTCTTTAAATAAAAAGTGAACTCCTTTCCAAAGGCTAGGGGAATACGTTTAACCCTATCCTTTCCTCAATTTTCGGTGATTTCAGGAAGGGAAATACAAATAAGCAAACGAGCAAACAAACGAGGGAGAGRCAACTTTGCTAGATGCTCCCATTGCCAAAGTGAGATTGAGCATCACGTTAATGCGTTGCCGTGGTTAGCCGCGCAGGGGGTAGCCGTGTTGATTTGTAAAGGGTGATTTAAAATAGGCTCATCGGTTATGTAGCTCCTACATAGGATCTCTTAAATATTCGTGCCAAGTGTCTTCCCGAACCTTTTTCCCTCGCCGTGCATTCGTGTTCCTTAGTGGCTGTTGTTTTCCTTCCGCTGCTGTTTTAGTACTGCTATTACCGGTATGCTCATGCCTTCGAGTTACACACTTGATATTTATCTACCGAGAAGTTTCTTGCCCTGTATTTGTGTGGTTTGATCAATAAGGCGGTGGGAAGATGCCTGGGGGGGATCAGTGACTCTCTGGACGGACTGGGTGTCTGGAAGCGACCACATAGCCTCCCTGCATACACTTACAGCTCAGCTCTCGCTTGGGTTGTTGCAACTAGCCCGATTCTCCCAGGAACGCCTGTTTCTACTGACTGGTGGTTTGCCTGGAGCCGGGTGAACTCTCGGTTATGTCTGTTGTAAAGCCCCTGCGTAAAGCCCGGCGTTGTGCTGTCGAGCATGGGTGTGTGTAAGGCTGGAACGGACCCTGCCCGCCCCGAGTCACCCGGGCGAGTCCTCGGCGGGGGTCGGAGTGTCCCGAAGGAAACAGGGTGGGAGGCCAGRAGAAAAGGAGGAAGTTAGGGTGATTATTTATTTATTTGTATTTTCTATTGCGTGTTGCTCTGCTCGATCAAAAGTTAAAAGCAGTGTACATTTTTCTTAGCTCTATGCCTCCAAGCTGCTGGCCTGCCAAGTTAGTCAGCTGAATCCAATTACTACAAGCAGCATTTCATTTGGCTCGATGGAAGCACTCACTTATAACTTCACCTAAAATTTCAATAATACCTATATTGGTCCCACGCCTGAATAATTCTAAAGATTTCCCTGGGTTCAGCTCTGGCGATGTCTTCTTTGAGTGCTGGAAGCCGAGCACAACCCCAGCGTGCCCAGACTCCTCTCCCTGCAGTACAAACTTTGAGGGTTATTCCTGTGGCCGTGGAAGTCTTGGTATTTGGCCAAGCTCTGGCTAAATAAAGCATGTCTAGAGCTAGAAGGCTATTGCTTGTGAGGCTGAGAAGCTGCTTCGGAAAGGGATGAGAAGTCGATAATTAATTAGGCACAAAATGAAAACTTACCGTGTTAATCAACAGCGGCTAACAATGGCTCGGTTTGCAATATTATGATCTCTCCGCTCAGGGGCTATAGTGCAACCCACCTTAGGTTGCCTTCAAACACCGTGTAAAGTGCTATTTCTAATGAATTCTCTTAAAAAAAAATAAAGCACCTAAAGTTGACGTACGCCCACGTGAATACATTATATAAGACGTTACTGGGACAGGCCCGGGCCAGGAACCTGAGCGAGCATCATGTGTAATCATGAAGCTCCACTTCCCTAACTCCAGTTTGCCAGCATAAATTAAGGTGATTTGGAAGGGGAATGTAGCATCCTACTGAGTTTGTTTAGGGAGACAGAAGACTTGGTGGAAAGTTGTAAGGTCTGTTGTGTTGTGAGCTATCGGAGGCGCTTCCGTTGGTTGTTCATTAAGTGGTGAGTTATTGCTATATGAGCCAAAGGTCATTTCAAAGGCTTATGGTGGCTAGATATCGTCTTTATAATGGCCTGGACTTCTTTGTGGGGGATTTTCTGACACTCTTAAGTTCTTAAAATCCTGAATCGACACATTGCATAGACAAAGGCAAAATACTCATTGCGAGACGCAAATGTTTGCAGCGTRTTTTCAATGCTGGGGCTTCTTCGCTTATCTTTCTCTCTGTATTATTCGGTATCTGGGGGGAGAAAGGGAGAGAGAACACGCGTTAACTTCGTTTCCGCGGAGCTCCTTGTGGGCCGTGGGTGCAGACGTCGGGAAAGGTGCTTGTGACCGTCGAAGGTGCCCGCAGCTCCCCTGCAAAGGCGCTCCCGTCCCCGTGCGCTGCCTCCTCGCACCCCGGCCTGTGCTGGACTGGGGGCTCGGGGAGGCAGGAGCGGTTCCGCGACCGGTGCGCGGGGCCCGTCGGAGCGGCTGCCACAGGCCGCCCTGTCCGGCTCCGACCCGCAAACGGAGTATTTTGCACGTTTGTTTGCTCTACGCCTTTCTCAAAGCGCTATTAATAAATGAAGAGAAACATCTGCCCTTTGTCTGCCCAAAAGATCTGGCGCGGACGGAGAGACACGGTGAAGGGCTGCGGATGAGATGTGCATTTATTAACAAAGTCCTAAGGAAGAAAGTCCAAAACAAAGCAGTTTCCGCTGAGAGTTATCACTTCTGTTGCAGGTCCGTGCCCACGGATTATCCAAAGGAACCTGAAGATCCTACTCACACAGTTAAAGTCAAAAATCAAGAAAAAACGTAAGTTTGGTGAGTTCTCTAAACTTCCTTTTCCATCCGTCTCTCGCTTTCCCTATAGCGACAGGCCCGTCGCAGGGAGCGCAGCCCGGCCCCTGTCCCTGGCCCTGCCCCGGCCCCGGTCCCTGTCCCTGTCCCTGTCCCTGTCCCTGTCCCTGCCCCGGCCCCGGCCCCGGCCCTGCCCGCCAAGCGGGGAGAGCTACTCGGTCGAACCCGCCGGCGGCAACCGGGACGCGCCGCCGCCCCACACGTTAGATAAAGAACAGCCCGCAGAAAGCCCCGCTGAAAGCAGCCCCTGCTCCGCCGAAGCCGAGCTCGGCTGGGGAGYAGCCAAGGCCTGGACCCAGCCGCGGGGAGCGGGTGGCTCCCTCGGGGGCTCCGTAGCTGATTTAAGAGACCCCACAGCCGCCACAGCTCCGTATCTCGCGGCCCCTCCGCACTCCCCAGTGCTCTCAAAGACGAGACATCCCCCGGCTCWGGCGCAGCCCCAGCGGCGGGTGCCCAGCTGCCCTGCTTGCGGCCGGGTCCGGCGGCGGCTCCAGCGCTTTCCTTATATACGGGGCTGCCCCGGGCCGGCGGCCGAGAAACGTGCCGAGCGGGGGATTCTTTTGCCGGGCTTCCTCCTACGCACCGGCTGCTTTGCACTTCTGAAAGTGCCGGGGCTTGGGAAGTGTTTTCCTTTTCATTCCTGGCCGGAGCGTTTACTGCCACGGCGCTAGCAGTCATAAATTTTGTTACAACCGCAATGACAGGTGCATTGATATGCACCCTGAGAGCTCCGGCTGCTTTAATAACCGCTTCGCTGGCCGCTCTCACCGCCTCTTATTTATTCGGTATCATATTAGATATTGATCCGAAGCAGAATTAAGTGTAGTGGAAGTTTTAGTAGAGAACTGCTTAATATGAAAGTGTCGGGAGGAAAGCGACTGGCAGTGCGGGCCGGTGTCAGCCTGGGCCAGCCGGGAGCCGCGCACACGCGCGGGTGGATGCTTGGGCTCCCAGCTGCTCTCCAGGCAGAGCCGTGAGAGGGTCGGCATCCCCCAAAAGCGATGGAACCAGTGGCAGGACAAAAAGCCCCATTCTCATGTGCAACGYCTAACAGTTCAGATGAGGTTAACCTTTCTGGAGAGAAGGAAGGGAAATCTGAAACACAGACATGGATACTTTGCGRTTTCCTACCCTCGGTGCCTTCGAGCCCACCTCCCACGGTTCGGCCTCACCATTTGGATGTCACTTTTTTTTTTTTTTTTTTCCCCTGGAGACTCTTTCTGACCAAACCACCAAGTGTTGAGCCCCYGCTTTGGTGTTACCTATAAAAACATCACCCCGGGCCTTTCACTCGTGGAAAATCAAACCCTGGATAGGTCTCCCTCTCCCTCTTTCTTTCCCTCTCTCTCTTTTTAAGATCTAAAGATGAGCCACCAAACAGTTGAGCATTGTCCATGTGATTTATGGCCCATAGCCTCCTTTTTAGGTTCAAGCAGAGTTCACAAGCAGTTGGTATTTCAGAAAAGAAATAAGGCTTTTAACAGCTTAACAGCAATATTCTTTCTTAAGATTCTGTGTATTCTTTTGGGAACTATATTTCACAAGGCATATAAAAGCCTACGCTTAAGGCAGTGTTGTGCTAACAAAAGTCCTCAGTCCAGACCGGCCCYGAAAATGTAGATGACAGAAGCGGGAAAAGAGCGACAGAGTAATTTGGACAAAAATACTTCTAAGACTCGTCAAGATTATCACACCATATTAAAACTCCTCCATATCGCCACCGTCCATTTCTGTAGACTTTTTAAACTAAAAATTTTCAGGAGAGAAAACAGTTCCCGTTTCCATCAGCTTCACAGATCATCTCGAGCTTTTGTTTAGGAAAGAAAAGGACCCCGGCARTTTGTGTGACGGGATAAACCGCCGAGAGCGGCCGTGGATCGCAGCTCGCTGAGGTTATTTTGACTTGCAGCGATGGGTTTCCCGGTGAATTTTAGAGAATAGATCAACGGTACTTGGCGGGACCAACGCTACTTGCGAGAGAAATAGGAGTAGTCTCTTAGTATTGCTTCAGTATAGGCTGGTGAACTATAATTGTCGGACACCTTTCAAAAATTTCTAGCTAATTTTTGGGTATGTTAGTAAGCTTAAATCCTGCAGAAATACAACGAAATCTGACGGTATGTTGAGTCACAGACTTACATTGCCAGGTGAAGTATATACTAAGTTGCAAAATTACCAGAAATGCTGGAGAAAACCATTCTTTAAAAAAAAAAAAAAAAAAAAAAAAAAAAAAAAAAAAAAAAAGAACGGGGAATAATAAAAAACCGCACCAAAACTAAGGTAGTTTCCATCTTGTACTAAGCACACAGGAGTTTTGGGAGCAGCAAGGAGAAAGGTAACAGCACTCTGCCTCAAAACATCTGCCCTAAGGGAACCATGCGTTTTMGGTGGGAGCAGCCTCATGTGAGAGCCGTGGGGCGGGGAGGGAAGAGCCGTAAGTTTGCAGGCTGAAAAAAGAAAAGACCCCTCTAAAAATTATCTCARATGTCTCAGGTTCTTTCTACTGCGTACAAATAAAAGGAACGAGAAACGTTGGGTGAGGGAATTTAATTCATCACAGAATTAAAATAGAGGAGCTGACCTGCGATTTCCTTTATAGTGCAAAGTGAAATCAGTGAATGGCGCCGGTTATACTTTAACTCTGGAGGAATCCGGRGAAAGAAGAAGGGCGGGTTTACAAAGGGGACGGGATTTTTCTGCCTCTGCCCGGCCGCAGCCCGGGCTCCATCCATCATGTCAACCGTGCACAGCCGTGCGCACGCGTGCCGGGCGGGGGGCCCGGGTGCTCTCGGCCGAAATGGGCCGATGKGTCTTTGGGGACACCACCCAGCACAGCCGCTCACTGAGAGAGAGCCCTTGCCTGCAACCGTGGGGGCTGATCCAGCCGAACTCAAGCGGGAACGGCCCAAGACAAAACACAGCAACAAAACCATCCCCCAAAATGCTTCAAAAGGTGGCCTGTATGGATTCCCGCCAATGTGTTTCCGTTTCCCCCTGTACCATCGCTCTCGAGTGGCTCATTCCCCGCAGTACCGTGGTCGTTCCTCGGTGTTCTCTGCGCTCTCCCTGGTGTGCCCTACTTTGCCCTGACTCCTGCCTGGGGACCCTGCTCCTCCCCTTGTGTCCCTCGGTTCTCTGGTCCCCTGCTCCTTCCTTGATGTCTCCCAGCCCTGCCCAGGTTGGAAGGCCGAGGCTGAGGGTGCCGGTGTGCGGGGGACGCCGGGGCCGGTCCGCGCCAGGCGCTACCAGCCGTTTTCCCCTTCTGAAAGTCTCTTTTGTGTCCCTGCTGTTTCCCTCCCAGGTGGCTGCGAGTGGCCCGGGCCGACGACGTGAGGCGCGGGGCGGCGGTCAATGTTATTTGAGCGGGGGCCGCGGGCCTCGGCGATCGCAGAGCAGAGGATGCAGAAAGCCGCTTACTATGACAACGCGGGGCTCTTCGGGGGCTACACCTACAGCAAGGCCGACGCCTACCCCTACGGCACGGCCCACCAGCCCTACGGCCAGGCCGGCTTGGACGGCGAGTACCCCGGCTCCGCCTGCTCCGTCCAGAGCTCGGCGCCCGGCCGCGCCCCGGCCCACAAGGGCAGCGAGCTGAGCGGGAGCTGCATGCGGCCCGGCGGGGGCGGCCCCGGGGGCAGTCAGCCCCCGGGGATCGGCGACCATCAGCCCCCGGCCCTGCCGCCCTCCTCCCCGCCCAACCCCCCTCCCAGTGTCCCCCCTCCGAAAAAAGCTAAGGGGGGTCCCAACTCCTCGGGCTCGGCCAGCGCCACCCTCAGCAAGCAGATATTTCCGTGGATGAAGGAGTCCCGGCAGAACTCCAAGCAGAAAAGCACCTGCGCCCCCCCAGGTAGCCCATCACCCCCGCCCCGACCCACTACTCGCCCGGGGAGCCGGGCTGGGTCCCTTGGGCTCAACCCTTCGGCCTGAGCCCAYTGGCTCCGCGCCTTGTCCCCTACTCGCCATCTCCTTCSTCTCCCCCACCACCCCGCTGTGGGGTCCCAGCCCTGCYGKGCGCTGCAGGCTGGGGGCGGGTCCYGAGAACGCCCGGACGGATGGCCGCCGGTGGTCTCTGGGGGGAGGCATTTGCGGGAGGGTGTGTATGTCGGGCAGGCAGGAGTGGGAGGCCACCCTCGGGCCCTCTGCACCCCCTCCCCGGGTGTCTACGGAGCGAAAGGGGGTAGCAGGTTTCCGAGGSACCCCGGTAGGAAGGGGGAGGGTGTCTTTCGGAAGGGACCAATGTCTCCTTGTGCCTCTTCCCTGCAGGAGAGAGCTGCGAGGACAAGAGTCCCCCCGGGCCGGCCTCCAAGAGGGTGCGCACAGCGTACACCAGCGCGCAACTGGTGGAGCTGGAGAAGGAGTTTCACTTCAACCGCTACCTGTGCCGGCCGCGCCGCGTRGAGATGGCCAATCTACTCAACCTGACCGAGCGGCAGATAAAGATCTGGTTCCAGAACCGCAGGATGAAGTACAAAAAGGACCAGAAAGCCAAAGGCATCATGCACTCCCCTGTCGGACAGTCTCCGGACCGCAGCCCCCCTCTGAGCGGCCCAAACCACGTCGGCTACTCCAGCCAGCTCCCCGGCGTCAACAGCCTCAGCTACGACGCGCCCTCGCCCACCTCCTTCGCCAAGTCCCAGCAGAGCATGTACGGGCTGGCCGCCTACACGGCGCCGCTGAGCAGCTGCCTGCCGCAGCAGAAGCGCTACGCGGGCGCGGAGTACGACCCCCACCCCATGCAGAGCGGCGGCGGCGGCTTCGCCAACCCCAGCCTGCAGGGCAGCCCCGTCTACGTGGGGGGCAACTTCGTGGACTCGATGCCAGCTTCAGGCCCTATGTTCAACCTGGGGCACCTGCAGCACCCCTCCTCCGCCAGCGTGGACTACAGCTGCGCCGCCCAGATCCCGGGTGGCCACCACCACGGACCTTGCGACCCCCACCCTACCTACACGGACCTTTCCTCTCACCACACCTCTCAGGGACGGATGCAGGAGGCGCCCAAACTCACGCATCTGTAGCGGGGCGGCGGCCGGCGGGCCCCGCTCCCCTCTCCATTACCTCACTTTTCTGACGGGACAGTATTACTGTGCTCTCGAGTGCCAACAGTGTTAGTGGATTTGTCTCCCCTAGCAGCTCCCTTCTTTCTTCCGCAGCCCCGAGTAGGTCCGTGAGCAGGAGCCTTTCTCTTAGAGCTGTTTTAAGCATGACAGTGCAATATACTGCCAACCGAGGGACTGATAAGCTGGTAATGATGTACTTGAAGGTAAGTCTTAGAGATGCTGTAGTGTTAGCAGCGCGTCATGCTGAGGTATTTTAGACCAGTCGTGAGCCGTCGGAACTCGCCCGCGCATAAGCTTATTTCAGAGAAGTTAATTTATGAGTTCTTCCGTAACGTAAGGATTGCATTGGACAAAATGATATGTATTTATTGTTTTCAGCGAGACATTTTTTGTATCACTGATTATTTATCCTCGTCTTAATGTATTTATGTGGGTATTTGTAGAGTTTCTTCACCAATACTTCGGGAGAGGGATTCAGGTCCGTGGTGAGTTACATTTCACCTATTTAGTATAATCGGTCTGAACTAGTTGAGAGAGTAGTCTTGAACAGTTGTAACAGTGGCTGGTGTTTGTAGTTTATGTAAGGATTAATTAAGACAGCAAGTCGTAAATCATTAATAGAGTAAAACAAACTATGACATCACACAAAGAACCGTTACACTTTAAAAAATATTGAAAGTATTTTTAAAGTATTTATTTCTAACTGGCTGGCCCCACTCGAGCACCTCGGTGGCTTGGCTGGCAGCTGGCTCAGCCGGGTGAAGCCACCTTTATTTGGAAGCGCAGCCGCTTTGAGGAGGCGATCTACAAAGCGGGGCTCTTGGCCATCTTGTTTCAGATCAAATCCTGCATACAAAAACCTCGGTGAGGTTAACATTTATTTATTGGCTAGGTATCTATCGCGCATATTATTATTTTGGTGGGCTATTTTTTTTTCCTTTAAAAAAAATTACACTCTGGTTATCCAAAATAGAAATTAGAAGCTTAGAAGGCAGAAAAATTAGAAACCCTCTGATAGTGCTAATTTCGTTAGGGTCTCCATAGCAATCCGCGCAGCAGCTGCCGCCTCCTTTATTTTTATACTGTTGTCTTTATACTAACCATAAATCAATTTTTAGACATCTTTGGGAGCCCGAGCTTTATATCTTGGTTTTTTTTTCTTTTTTTCTTTTTTTTTCGTAAATAAAAACTTAGAATGAAAATTGACAATCAGATACACACAGTCGAAGGGAGACGCTGAGACCGGGTGCTGGCTGTGGCCGGGCGGTGCCGCCGCGCTCGCCCGGTGTCCGGCAAGGGCAGTCCCATCCCGCCTGATCGCAGCACAGGGGCACCGCCACCTCTCCCTGCCACAAACAGGACAGTTAACACGGGGAAAAAAAAAAAAAAAAAAGATAAAAAGATAGAAAAAAAAAAAGAATGGGAACAATGCTCTGAACCCTCGTGTTTCCTCCTCTCTGGTTACACGGCTGTATTGAACTCCTCGCTCGATTTACAGAGATACTTCTTTTGTAAACGCTGTGATTAAAGTCTCTTCCTGATAGTACATGTTGCTCTGAGAAGACTATTCTTATCCCTTTCTAAACGAGTCGAGTTAAATATTAATCCAAACTTCTGTATTCYCCACCAAAGCGTCTGAAGCACCACTTTCCAGTTTGACAAACACTGCAGCTCCTACTCCATCCTCTAATGACAGAACTGGCATTCCTATTGTGAGAAAAATTTTACCACCTCCAATCCTGGTCGACACAGACAAGTTTCTTTTATTTATTCTTCTTTTCTTTCCCATCCTTGCTTTCTTGCTCGCAATTTGGTATTTATGTTCAGCTGAAGGCTAACGATTTGAAATACTACTTAGGGTTTTATTTTCCCCATTGTGGGATTTCAACAATACACAGTGAGAAGTGTATCTTTTGTTAAATTTCACTTTTAACCAAGCAAATTTGGACATATGAGTTACAGATCTGTAAACAAAACAGAACGGAATAAACGGCTTTGTTTGGAAAAATATTTTAACCCTTTAAAGCCCTAAAATTGTATTCTATGGAAGTTCCCACACAAACTGTTTCTTGGAAGCGCCACCCAGGAGTAAACAAAACATGCAAACACAAAAAGTAATGCTAGACACTACTTGTGATTTAGACTTCTGTAATAGTCCATAAATATATACATATGCTTGTCTCTCCGAAACTTTCTGTAATCAATTTACCCACAACTGAAATTGTCCATGTAGGTTTTTTGTGTGTTCTTGAAACACAATATATTTCACATCACCTGCTCCTATCTGCGAAACAGCAAAGCACCACCATTTCTGCAGGACACCCAGTGTCCTTTCCCCTTTCGCTTTGTGCTCTGTWGGTTGTTAGTCAAACTGCTACAACTTAAACTGTAGGTCCTTCATTACATTGTTTAGAGATCGGGAGAAGGAAGGGAGTTCAGAGGAACTGTGACCACAAACACAGTGTTACTAGGCACACTGACCTGATTTACTTTAATGTTGCAGAAAGACGGGGAATGCAGACATGATTTCCAGTGGGGGAGGAGGAGGAGCATACATGAGGGAGAATCTTCTTGTAAATAAATTCACTTTCTTCTCCATGACTCTGGCAGAGGCGTCTTGTTTGTAATGCAGTAGAAGTCCATGATGATAACCTAATTATTAGAAGTAATGTAACTTTAGCAAGATCAGTGGCATTTTACAATGTATGTACAAGCATCAGCARTCTAGAAGAGAGATATACTTTGGCACAAACCAGACTTTTTCTTGGCCCATCATTTAAATTCCATAAATTATAAACAAACCCCTTTCACACTCAATAGGAACTCAGCTCCTTTGCAACAGCATCTGATGTGATGAACTCCAGTCACCTATTTAAAACACAACTAGTCAACCAGGCCAAGCCTGRGGCTGACCTTAGCCTTGCCTTCTTTACAAATAGGAGGCATAGCACCCCTTCCTCTCCTTCYCTGTTCCCTCCATCTGCTCCAGAACCAAAGGGTCACTGAGCCAGGGCCTCTAAATGCCAGCATTGATGCTGCACCGTTTGCCATGGGGAGCTGCTGACAGCACTGGTTGAGRGGTGTCGGGTGCACCGAGCTTTAGTGAGGCCATGGAAGTTCTTCTGTTCAGATCAGTGGAGTTGGGGTCTCCACTTGTTAGTTTGGCCTTTACAGTAACACACCATTTAATGGCATTGYAGCTGTTACCCCACTGCAAAAAGGAGATGAAGCTTTGTGTTAGCACCATGCAGTCAGTGCAGCTTGAACTACTGTTTTGCACCCTGCTTTTTTTTGAAGGGGGCTCCATTAATGTTCCACTGTCTAGGCAGCACTGAGGCAGGGGAGCTGCCTGGTTAGCAGCACTGAGACAGGGACAGCCAGGGGCTTCCAGAGATGCCACAATCTTGTAGGTGCCACTTGTGTGGGGCTGGGAAAACAGAGCCAAATACCTCCTGCTCCATTAGCAAGCACTTCCTGAGCAGACACCAYCGGCTCCCAGCCCTGGTCCTTGGCCTGGCCAGGGAGGGACTCTGGGGCAATTGCCATGGCTTTCACTATGAGACCACAGCAGGGTCATCAGAGCTGCAGGCAGCCTTGTCCAAAGATGAAGAGGAAACAGCTGGCTGCACACCCAGGATGGAGGGGCATGCAGGGAGGAGGTTGGCTGAGAAACACGTATCCCACCAGCATCAGCTACAAGTACCCTGACTTTCTTGAGGGCCAGCTGGGTCATTTGGGCTCCATGGCTAGAATTCTGAAGGCAGAACCCACCACTGGGGTCTCTGCAGCCCTCCAGCCCCATGGGAAGCCCTTTGAAACAGTCTACAGGGAGGTCCAGGCACAAAAGAGACTACTTGACTGGGGGGRAAAAAACAGGGTAAAGTGGGTGGGGTTGCTGGTCTACCACTGGGTGGGTGCCTTGCTGACAGCAGTCAGCTGAGGAGGGAAGAAAAGAGCTGCAGGTTGTGACGCCATCCTTCTGTGTGCCAGGYTGCTGTGCATGCCCAGTGGCCATTAATGACAGCCTGGCGAAGGCAGTGTGCTGCAGGGTGGACAGGCMCAGATGTCCAGCACTCCACTGCAGAACTGCCTGGGAGCAAAAACTGGAGTCAGACCAGCGGCACAAAGGGGCTGATGCTGCCAGGGCAGTTAGGGCAGTGGTGGCTGGCTGGGTGTCATGTGATTTATACACTGATGAACAAGATACCTCTGCTTTTAAAAGGTGCGAGACAGGCTGGACCAGAGCTCTGCTGGCTGCAGTCACTTTCCAGGGAYTGAATGGCAAGTTAATCCCTGAATGGGCAGCATCTCTCTGTTCCCATGTGAGAAGCAGCAGTGGGTGCTCCATGGCCCTTGCTTGGAGTGGGGCTGCTGGGGGAGTGAGAGAGCTGGCTCTATTAAGGGTCATCAATCACACAGAGAGCACTTTTTATGTGACAGTGGTTCCTCCTACTTCTCCTTGGGCCTGAGCCAGTTGGGACCCAAGCAGAAACCCSATCCAGCAGAAGCAGAGCCCAGTCCCAAAACCTGAGAGACATGGAGTAACAGGACTGAACCCCTTTGGTCACAAGGGCTGAGATGCAAAACAGGACAGAGTGAGGTATCTGTGCCTGCACATCCCCAGGCCTCTGCAGATGCTGCTCAGGAGCACAGGTGAGTCTTTGTCTCAATGTTTGGAGCCCAGGGTCCCAAAGCTTTCCGAACTTTCTGGGATGAATTGCAGAAAGGCTCAGCTGCAATGCCCATAAACACAAAGCTGAGTGAAAATAGCAAAAAATTTGTGCTGGACAGGATGGATGTCTTCTGGGTAAAAATACTCATGAATGTAGAGTTTGAAGACCAGGGTTCATTTTTTTTCTTTATTTGCTGATGTGAAATTTTTCTTGCAGCAGCTGAAGTTTTGGGAGTAGTAGGCAGCCCCTTGCTGAGTGAGGTACACTGCCTCAGTCCTTTCTCCAAGAAACCTGGTCCACATTTTAGGATCTCTGGGAGCAAGAAAGGCTAGACAAGAAGAAATCCTGGCTGCAAACTCATTGACACCTCTGTCTTGCACACAGCAGCATGGCTTCCCTTGATACATCTGGGTTATCAATATGTGTAATATTTCCTTCCCATCAAATTCACAGCCACGAGACAGGAAACAGGGCTTTACATGGCAAAGGGCCAATGTGGAATCACTCTTCAGAGCAAATCTTTACAAAAGAAGGGATAGATTTTCCTCTCCTCTGTGTCCATGTAGAGCATCTTTGTAGTTAATCCCACATACTGGGAGAACAGAGATGCCTGCCCCAGGGGTCATTTGGGAAAGGGGGACTTGTGGCAGGGAAATATTGATGGCAGAGGGAAACAMACCTTCCTGAGGATTGCAGTGACTGCCTGAGAGGGCTGTGCTTGTGTGAGAGCTGAGGCTGGCTACCTTGGAGTGCCAGAACAATTCTCCATCTTGGCCTAGAGTCCCTGTTCATCCCTGGTTTTATTCATATTTTACAAAATAAACCCCCGAGAGCTTCTCCTCCTTCTCTAATAGCCGTTCTCCCAGGAGTCTTCGGTGGTTTGTTTGTACTAACAGGGCCACTGCTTAAATCTCAGGTTTGCTCCCTTCCTTCAGGATGCCCACCCACACCTCAGCTGTCACCATACCATGGATGGACATCCCCATTTACCCCTGAGAACCAGCAGCAGAGGGGCAAGGACAAGCTAATGCTCGAAGCAGACCTTCCAGGCCTAGGGGCTGGAGAGGGATCTGTTTGGTCTCCTGTTAYTGTGACAAGCACAGAGGGTGGAGTCTTGTTCTAGGGAGAAAGGCCACATGTCCCAATCTCAAGGCAGTGTCTGTGGCTCAGGGCTGCCATTGCCTTCAACACACACACTGCTCAAGCAGCCTCCCCAGGGTGAGTTGCTGTGTCTGCAACTAACAGGATTTAGGGCTTTTTGGCCCGGCTTTTTCCTACATCATGTCTTGTTTCCATAGTGGCTTTCTCAGGCTTTGCAGAGGCCCACATGTTTCCAGAAGCGTGGTGACACAAAGACTCATTTGGTCCATTGTTCTCACAGGGGTTTTCCCCCCAGCAGCTCCCCGGTCTCACACCATCACTGGACTACTCACACAGACATCCCTAAACCTCCCAGCCATTCTCAAATTGCCTTTCATAGCATCGTGTTCTTCACATTCTTCTTTTTCCCACTCTTCTTCTTCCTCCTTTTGACTTCCAAGGAGTCCTTCATCTTTCCCACCACAGGACTCTTTGAAAAAAAAAMCAGCTGCAGTCACTCTATTCCGGTGGTAACTGGAAAAGTCTGAACAGTGTGAAATTCCTGTGTGTAGAAAAAGTCCTCCCTCAAAAGCCAAAGCATCAATAAGAGATGCTTTGCCTGCATTTAACCACTGATTTCTGCATTTGCCACCCCTGAACAGCCCTGCCAAAACAAACAGGTAATGAACAAGAAACTTGGTAACATAATCCAGCTGGGTAAACGGAAAGATGGTATGTTGGTGTGAACACAGACAGCTCTTCTAGCATTAAAACAGTCTTAGGTGTAATTAAACCAGTTGCATTCTGCAAACACAAGACTCAAGCAAAGYAGCAGCCCTGCTCTGGAGCCAATTTTCTTTCCTTCCCTGCAGGCAGGAATTTTTACAGCCGGGGAGACAGAAGAGTACAGATGCTGTCCCGTGTGGACAGCTATTCTCTGCTAAAGAGAAAACCTGATGTTCCCAGGCTTCCGAATTTTCAGAAGATAACATTTTTCCAAACGGCTCTGATTGCCATGGGAGCACTGAGCAAGTCTGCATCATCCAGAATTTAACCCCTTCCTCAAAATGCATGTTTCCTGACAAAGTGTATTTGATTTAAATCTGTTCTTCAAATTTATGCCCATATCCTCTGAAAATAGAAATTTAGGTGATTCTTCAGTATTAGCGTACCAGGGCATCACAGCCCATCAGAGGGAATGAGTCTGTGTCAGGAAAACACTGAAATTTAAGGTTCTGAGCTTTCAGTGACTGCTCTGTCTGTAGATTCTAAGTCCAAGCACCTAAAATGTGTTACCTATACAGCCAGCCGTTGCTCTGTAATAGCTGTTTTATAGTAGACAGTCCACATTAACCRGGGAGAAATCAGGGCTGATCAGTGTTGCTGATCAGAGTCCTCATGCAGGGAAACCCTCCTGTACCTTTGCAGGCTTCCATGTGCCCATCCCAGCAATGCGTCCTCTCATGGCCCCTGCAGGAAAAACCGAGACAGATCTGCTCTGAATTCATCAGCTGGGTGGGGCAGGTGGGGCTGAGCTGCAGAGTATAAATCTCCACGGGAAAGAGTGGAGATGCTCCATCAGTGAAATGGTCTGATTATGTCTCCCCATGGCATCCTCTCCTGGTCACTAGTCCAGCCCTCTGAAATCCACAGAAGACCCAGTGGAATTTTTCCTTCTCTGGGGATTCTGGCTGCCTTCGTGAGGTTGGCATCATTCTCAGTCCCTGCAAAATTTGTGGCCTCTTCCTGATGACAGCAAATGGCACTTTGGCCAAGAGCTTGTAGACCTTCTTGAGTTGTTGAGTGGAAGGCACTGGATAATGGATGAAAGCATTTCAGTTTCATGCTTTTATTTAGAAATAAAATATATTTTTACAAAAAGTACAATCCATGCATTTCCCAGCTGACTCCATATCTACCTTTTAAGAATTAGAAGTCTGGAGGTCTAATTCAAAGCAGCATGATGTAGAATGATTGTCTGTCCAGTCCCAGGTCACCAAAGCCCAAGTGTGCTCTGCCCAGTACACCCTTTTGCTGTTCTAAACTGCACTGACACACACTTATCAGCTGAGGCTTTGGATGAAACCTATCATTATCCACATSAAATATAAATATCCAGACTCAGGCTGGATGGTCAAGTGTCACTTGGATACATTTCAGGAAAGAGGATCACTTTGGGAGCTCAGATTTTGCCTCTTCCATCTGGTTCCTGTTTCCTGCCATTCCAGGGGCATGAAAACCAAAACAGARTGGGAGGATTTGGCTGGGTAGAGCMACTTGCTGCCCTCTGCCAGCTGCAAATACTCAGTAAACAAAGCCGAATCGCCAAGGGAAAAATAAAACTCCATTAAGCCTGCTAACGGTGCGGGGATTCACTTTTGAGAGGCTGGAGAGCACTTACCTAATGGAACGAGASCATTAAATGAGGTGCAGTAGCTTCCAGGAGCCCGGCCGGCAGCAGGGCAAGGGCAGAGCGCAGACCTGCCCCTGGACAGGAGTCCGGATTGGGGGAAAGCGCAGGCTCACTCACCTTCCAAACTCCGGGCAAACGTCCTAAGTGTGCGGCGACGCCGTCGAGTCCAGAGGGAGCGGCCTGTCCAGGGGGAATCCCGGGACGGCTCGGCGGGAGCCGGAGTCTCGCTGCAGCCCTGGCTAGCCGGGCGTGGACAGGGGAGCTGGGGGCGCCCGGGACCCTCGGTGCGGGATCCCCGCTCCGGGCTCTCATTGGCCGCGGGGCCGGACGTGCCGTCCCGCTCCAGGGCCTATATTAGGGCAATATTGCCCCGGCGGGACGCGGTGCTGCCCCGTGGGTCATGGACCTGGGGTACTTTGCTCTCACCTTCCCGCCGGGGCTGTGCCTCGGGGCCCCGCAGGCTCCGTACCCACGACGAGGGGACGACGCTTTCCTGGCGCTGGGCACCACGGCCAGCGCCGCGCCCCCGTCGCAGGCGCTGGAGTACGCGGTCTCTCCCCCCGGGGAGCTGGGYCCCGGCTACCGGCCGTCCCGGGGAGCCGGACCGCCGGGCTCGGCTACGTCCATTCTTCCCGGGAGCGGCCGCCCGCCGCCGCCGGACCCCGACGGTCCTTGTCCCGGCGCTGGCGGCGGGGGGCTGCGGCACCTCTCGCCCTGCCCCGCGGCTGCCCCCGCACCCGGCTCCCCGGGTCCCGCGGCGGCCCCGACGGCGCCCCGCACCTTCGAGTGGATGACAGCGAAGCGGAGCCCGCCCGGGAGAAGTGAGTGGGGCGGCGGGGAGCGGGCGGGGGCTGCTCGCATGCCGGCTCCCCTCTGCCCCTCTCCTGCCTCGACCCCSTCCCCGCTTCCTCCCCCTGCCTTTGYCCCCGCTGAAGCGCGGTSTTTTTCGGCGTTGCAGGCGGTGCGRCGCCGTGCCGGGGGGAATCTTCCGCCTGCCCCGCACGCACCAGCTTCAGCACCCGGCAGCTCACGGAGCTGGAGAAGGAGTTTCACTTCAGTCGCTACCTGTCGCGGGCCCGCCGCCTCGAGGTGGCCCGTTCGCTGCGCCTCCGCGACGCCCAGGTGAAGGTCTGGTTCCAAAACCGCCGCATGAAGCAGAAGAAGCAGGAGMGGGAGGCGCTGGCCGTCCCCGCCGCCGCCCCCGCGGCTGTCCCGGGTGTCCCCGCCTGAGGCTCCGCCGCCCGCACGGAGGGACCGTGGGGACGTCGGGGCTGGGCTGGAAGCTGCAGCCGGCGGGGCCGCGGCGGTGCAGTTCCGCTGCTTTTTYTTTTGCAACTTTATGTACAGTCTCATTTATGAGGATTCAGGGAAACCCGCCGGCCCGGAGCGCCGCTGCTCGGTGTCGGCCCGGGCCGAGGCAGCTGGGGGTTAGCGGAGAGGGCCGCTCCCCCGGGGTAGGGCATTGAGCGGCTGCGCCAACTCCCCTGGGTTCGGGGGGCGGTGGGTGCGTGAACGGGCTGCCGCTTGCTCCCGACCTTTTCTTCGTTTTGCATTGAAAAAGACAGATCCATAGGTTCAGGCAGAGTTGGTGCAGAAGGGGAGAAGCCCCGAGAAGCAGAGCAGGGGTGAGCAGGAAAACTTTCTCTTACRGGAAGGGTCAAGGATGGTCATGGCAGGAGTCCAAGATCCTCTTTTGAAAGAAGTGTCCTTGTCTTCTGCCCTACCCTTTGCAAAATTGCTGCAAGAAAGAGGCTGATTTGCTTGTATTTATTCATCATTCATTCATTCATTCATTCATTCATTCATTCATTCATTCATTCATTCATTCATTCCCATTCCTTTTCCTGATGTGGCTGATATAGTAAAAAATATCTTTTTGACAGAAAAAAAACTGTGAGAAAAAATTTAATAACAAAGTCTTCAGAGGAGCACCTCTTCCCTTTCTAACTGCAGAGGTGCTGGGATTTCCTTTGCAGTGGCTCTGGGCAGCCTAGGACTGGCTGGCAACCACTCTGTTGACTCCCAGCTCCCCTCACATGTCCCTAGACAATATAAACCCTCCTACAGCATCTGGGGCCAGACTCTCAGTTCATCTAGCTCTCTCTGTCTTCATTGTRTCTTATAGTTTAAAAATTGCTTCATATTAAATCAGTTTGCAACAGATCTTACCACATGCAAAACCTGAAGCCSTGTTAAAGCTCAGAAAGTTGCTTGCCTTTGACCAAAGACTAATGCCAGCAAATGGAGAAGAGGATTCCTGGGTCTTTTACTTGGAYACTTGCACAAAAGAGATTGGCAATGTTCCCACACATAAAATAACGATATCAAAGTGGACAAACGAACCGAGTTTTTTCCCTTTGTGACTGGGAAAGCATAACAGCAATGTGGAGAGGAATGACATCTAGATTTATGTGCAGGTGATGTTATTTATTTGTGGAAAGGTCTTCTATTTTGGACAAGTCTCTTTTTGCCCTGGATTTCTTCTGCGTGTTGGACTTTGGGGTGAAGAATCAATTACAGGGCCAGAGGAGACAGACTTGAAATGCACTGGGTCCCTGTCTGGAAACCAGTCATAGACACAAACAGCTGGTTGTCTTTATTGGATGCTTGTTGGGTAAAACAAACACAGAGAGAATATGAAGTCGAATGTCTCAAGTCCAAAAGTCTGCAATGTAGAAGATTGTTACTCTGTGTAACACTTTCCGTTCTCCCATCTGCTTCAGGCTTTCTTGCGAAGACTTCTCTCCTGCTGAGAGACTGGGAAACCACTGCTGATGGAAGCTTCAGCAGAAGTTGGTGGRAGCCCTGCTCCCAAAAGCTGGGCAGGCAAATTGTGATGATGTTGTGGTAAYGGGTCTACAGCTACATTGGGGCAGGAGCCTCCGTGGCAAGGAGATGGGTGTTCCCCTCCAGTGAACGTCTGAAGGAAGGGACTTCCCAAGACAAAAAAAGTTTGGTTACATGTCATAACCTGACTGTACTGGGAAAGGACAATAATGCTAGYGGCTCATGGTTGTGCATGCACACAGGCACATTTTTGTTCTGTATATAATGTCATGGTTCATGTCACTTGGGCTGATTCCCTTCACGGGATAGCCCTAAAAATTCCCAGGGCTGAAGTACTTGTGTGAAATTAGTTGTAACCAAAATGTGTGGCTTGCAGTTCTTCATTAAAGTAATGACACCAAACAAGTGTTAAAACTGCAGGCTGATTATTCATTAAAAAATATTCCTGCCCCGCCTTTTTTTTTTTTTTTTTATTTTGAACATGCTATTTAAAACAGAATAAAGCAAAAATCTGGTGAAATTAATGAAAAAAAATGAATAAAACATCTTTGTTTTGCAAGTTCAATTTTAAAGGCAAGTAATCTACTAACCAGACCTTTTCTGCAGCTGTTTTTAAGGTGCATTTTACCAACTCCTCTGTTACTACTCTGGTTGKTTGTTTTCTTTTAATACTACAAATGAAAATCGACATATAGCCAGGATAACCCATATTTCTCAGAACATATGTTTCACGTACAAATTTTAGAAAACAGCTGTATTTTTAGGTGCTTCCAAATTTGTTGCATGTCTGTGGGGTTGCTTGTTTGTCAGCCTTTTATTTCCCTAATGATTCTGACRTTTGTGCCAGGCACTTTAGGCCAGAGGAATGTTTTCCATACTGCTGGCCTGCTCCTGCACTAGAAATGGAAAGAAAGATTCTTATTGAATTCAATGGTGCTGGATCAGACCATTAGAGCACACGAAGTCTTTTATAATGAATGCGTTTGTGACAAATATTTTCCAGAATAAATAAATATTGTGCTGGTCTTGTAGCAGTGCACAGTTCTGTATCCATYAAAATGACATAGACTGAAAATACAGAGATTTATTCTGAAATGAAGATGAAACCTTACAACTCTTTTATGGCAGTTTGGAACAATTTGGTAGTATGAGCACAACTATATTCTGTTTTAAGAACCAGTACTTAGTATTAAGTGTAATTTCCACTCACATGACAGAGCCAGTTTAATAGGATCTTTCTCTTCACAAGCAGTTTTAGCTGTATGAGGATTAGATATTGCTCCTTTGCACTGTTCTGTCAGCAAGATACTCAGAGGAAGGAGCTAATGYAGGTCACGTGCCAATTCTTGAATAATTAACTAAAAATCCTGTGATATCCATGGGTGCACACATGAGACAAATAAATGATAGATAAGGTCTAAGATTCACTCATTTAACATTAATCCCAAGAGTTGCRTCTCACACTTGCTCAATTTGGTGCCTAGCAGTTGGAAACATGGTTTTAGATTTGGCAGCTAGAACTAAGAGTACAAGCTGCAGTTTTCACTGCAATCGGAACAAAATATTCCAGACTCGACTCAGTAGATACCCACCACCATGTAATTTATCACAAATTATGAAACTACAGTTTCCTGGCCTTATTTTACCTCAGTCATCATCAGAAACCACAGAAAGACCATTCCCTTTCAGTCATACATTAATTTCTGCCTACTGACTTTTGCTCAAAAGACCACAGGCTACAAAGGGACACAAACAAAGTAATTGTTTGTGTGTTCTGATTTTGCCTGAAACAGAACAAAAATATTGATTTGGAGGGCTTTCATGAGGAAAAAAAGTTCTAAAATTATTGTTCCTAAGTGGTATATGTGAATGTAGAGATTTCATATACCTTCGATAGGTAAATGATAACAGAAAATTACACCTCTTTGAAAACCAAGCTTAGGCAAGAGCCAAGGCTTGCTTGGGCTTCCCAAGCAGAATAAGCTTGGAATTGCAGCACAGGGAGCACATTGCTGAGGGCCAGACCAATGACTGGTTTATGGTATGAGCTGCATGTGCAAGTTTGTTTTGACCATGCAAGAAGCCAGCAGTAAGCCAGAAAACAAAAATACCCAACTCAGTTCCCACATTTTAAAAGTGTCTCTCTCCTTTATTAATTGGTATAACCTKGAACTGTCGCTTATGCAAATAATGGTACAGATTACTTACTAGCAGAGGAGAACAGACTAATATTTCTTTTAAGAGAAATCTTTGCAGTCAAAATTACAAAATGTAAACACCTCCTTGGAGTTCCAAGAACTTGTCTCTAACAGCTAAGAAATCATGATTTGTCCCGTCCTGCTCTGTTAGCCTTAATTCCAAGGAACTCCCAAGAATACTTGCAAATCCCTGATGACTGAAGAGAAATGGGTATGGAGAGAAACCTCAAATGAGACATGGCTTTTACCAGTTTATCATTAAGAGGTGGCTGAAGTCTATTCATTTTGCAATATATTGCTACATAGASCTATATGTTTATGTGATTCACTCAATCTTAACCATGTTTTTTTATGGCTTTTCCTACTGTCTGTGAACTAARGTGTCTTTGGCCAAGGAAAGTCACCCTGATAAAGAAAGGTGAGCCAAGTGACAAATCATTCTCTTCCCTATCAAAACATCTGTTATTCAGACATCTGCTTAACCACATCTCTAAAGTGGCCCCCAAATAATTCTGGGAAATATGTAGGGAAAAGATGCTTCACAGAACCTGTGTCTTACTGTAGCTTAGCTTTTTATGGAAGTCTTTTGCTGTTCTTGATCACYAGCCAAGTGAACAAAGTAACCCTCAGCTGTACAATATGTAAATCTTCCTTGGCTATTCAAGCCAATTTACTCTTGCATAGAGCGTTAAAATCTCAGATGGAGAYACAGTCTTGAGACCTTGTTGTAAATTGGACAAGGCTTCCTTTATACAGGAAAAATTTAGACCACTGGCCACCTAAGAGCTTTTCATAAACGRTTTTGGTACTCCTGTGTTTTTGTTCCCTCAAAAGACAACAGACGCTGGTGATTAGCAGATTGAAAACCAGCAGTTTAAGTAAACAAAAATACAGGAACAAATCCAGTCAGTTTCTTTTCTACTAGCCTAGCAGACTTCCTACCACCTGGAAAACAGATCTTTTTCACTACACTTCATCAGAAAGCATASTGTTGCAAATACTAACTCACAAAATTTTCATTTTATTCTGAAAAGTGTGGCATTTTTAACCAGCATGGCATATCATGTCTTACAGAAGTGTTTGACAGGTCTAACTCRATCAGTCTGGCGCTGACCTTAGAGTGGGACCCCTACACCGMCCAGCATGGGGGACACACCATTCCTAACCTGGGTGCTTGTRCCCTTACACAGAGAACAAAGACTTYTGTGATGCATCAATTCMTGCTGCTGTGCTTGTACATAAAATTACACCCATGTGTGAATKCAGTGGACCAGGAGACCTTTTGAGGGACAAAAGGAACCATTCCTTCTGCCCATACAGCCAGTGAAAAATACCTGTAACCCGGTACTACGCTTTTGGTGACATTAGTAGAGCAGGAGAATCTGAGAGCTAAGGCTTTCCTGCCATTACTCTTCATCTTAACGGCTGTGCTACACTAAATCTACATTCCTAATGCCTCTTTTTATGTTCCTTTAACAAGTAAGCKAGATTAAACACTATAAAGTTTAGAGTGGTATTTGAAAATAGATAAAAACATCACTAAATTTTTAATGACTACTCAGATCTGATTTTGCCCAGTTACTGTTCAGATAATGGAAATAGTATCTAATCCTGGCAAGCTCTAGTATTAGATCCGTATCTTAAACATAGATATTGGTATAGTTATTTTTAATACGCAGGCATTTATGGATTTATAAATKACACAATTTATGTGGAGTGATATTTCCTTCAACATCCAAGTGTATCAAATCCAATGGTAATTATCAAGCAGTGTTAAAAGCCTATCGATAAAATAATCTATTTTTCCCGTTAGAAATCCATCTGAGTGAAAGTGTAGTAGCTACATGACATCAATGAGCTATCAAACCATGCTGGAAAGACTAAACCCCAAACAGTGTATGTAACAGGGTGACATCTTCTAATAGGTGCAAGATTTTGTAAGATTTTGTGATTGCAACCAGCATTGTGAGCACTGTGACTTTCATTTCAATGTGATCGGGCAGAAAGTTAAAAAAAATGGGCCAGGACTAGCTGAACACTCTTAATGTCACGTCTCACTTAAGAAATGGACCACCTGGTGCTTCTGGTTCCTTTTCAGATGGTTTTAATCTCATTTGGGACTTTACATGAGTGAATTGTTGCAGCAAGAGTTATRCAAGGAAATGGCTATGATGAATCTGGTGTGATAATAAGTGTGAAAGAAAAAAAGAAAGATAAAACCAAACAACAATGAAAACATCACATTCCGTTTGCAGGTTGTCAGTGTCATCTGTGATGCTGCTGCATCCATCACCTGTGATCTAAGGCCTGCAACAGAACTCACCCGCCCCAGAGGCAGATGGCCAGGCTTTCAAGGACTGGAAAAGCACAGCTCTGGACTGTCTTACTGAAGAAAAATTTCCTAAATTTGAAGTCCATTGTATTTAAAAAAAGATGATGGCACGATGGCATATCTAGGTGTTGTTGGTAGCAGTCACATCCAGACAGGGACACCCAGATCTGTGGTCACTGCCAGCCTGCAATTTGTGTCCTAAAGTCTTCATCAGCTGCAGCCTGAACTTCTCCAGTGGCCACATGATGTACAAGCAGTGCCACCCATTACTCACATTTGCTGGATTTGTCAGTCTCAAGGCTTGTTCAGCATTGGTCYTCTTTGCATCCAACTCTGCTGATAATTCAGACAGTCTGGCTATCTGACTCATCAGTGTAAGTCTTCCATATCAGCACTAGAACTAAACACCTTTAGTTCTAAACAGCTGACTAAGAAGGTTYCAKATCCTAGCAACATTACTCTTGTAACTTTTGCCAGCCTCCAGGGACCTGAGAGGAAGTAATGAATTTGGAACATCACGYGTACACATGGCTGTTAGCTGGACTAGGCTAGAATTTAGCGGGATTAAGCTGAAATCTAGCTAGCCTGTACTCTCTGCACACTGATGGAAACTGAATATGACCCATGYAGCTCAAAGTTATTTCTCAACCAGGCATTCCTTTTCCATGTCCCAATGTTCAAAAAGATTGAAAGTGCATCTTATTTGCAAAATGTTCTGAAATCATTGCTGCACTACYTTTTATTTCTGTTTGCTCTGTCTCTACAAAGACCAAAGAAAACACCTTGTGCTTTTCTCACATCCTTCTGCTGTCTGGTGCCAGGAAAAGGATCAATCTGATCTGCCACATCTCCTCACAAATCTCAGGAGATACCCAGCCTCACCCAACCAGACCTACAACCAAAAAGACCATATGTTTTTAATATATATACATTTTAAGTTATTTCAGTCAGCATAATTTTTTTTCCTTACCACAGTTGTACCCTGGGGAGAAACTATGTCAAGTATGAACTTCTACAGCTGTAATGAAGATATRGCAAAGTTTTTCTTGTTCCTTTTAAAGAACAAGACAATGATTTTAGATGGAATAGATTCAACTTCTGAAGTTTCTGCTATGTTTTATCTACTGAAACAGCTCTCAGYCTCCCTTAAAAATATGGAATGGCACTTCTGTATGGTCAGACTAAGTGTCTAAACTTGAAGTGTTGGGAAAAAAAAACCTGCTAGAGAAAACTTCTATTTATGAGGCACATGGGGAAAATKATTCAGAAAATAAAGTCACTTCCATGTAAGCTTTTTAAAAGAGGAGGTTTTCCATCCAGAGGTCAGATTTGATAAACAATCATTCAGCTCTGCAGCATTTAGCTGTAAAAATGCAAAACTCGATATAAACAATGGGTGGCTTCTATGAGGACTAAGTAATGAGGTAGAACCAGTCTCAACTCTTTTGCTGAAGGCAGAGGAACAGCATGAAAAGCCTCAACCTAAGTCCCATCCTGGCTCAGCAGAGATGGTCTTCACCTAAGATCAATGAGGTTCATGTCCCTGCTCCTGCATGTTGGTCTCCCTAAAGCACTTCCAGGGATGTGGAGGTTGAATGGGATGGTTTGGATCTGATGAATCCTCTAMCAAACTTTCTTCTCAGGTGTTCTARGAGTTCTACAGATACCTGMTGAGGAGGTTTTGTAGGTGGGTCTTGCTCYCTCTCCCTTTCTAAGATCTTGTAAYGGGGTTTTGTTTTTTTCTTGGTGTGGAATAGCAACACATTCTTAATCTCAAAAATCTTTTGGGACAAGGCAACCATTTCCAGCCCAGCCCTACAATTAATGACAGCACATCCCTCTTACAGTGTGTTACAGATAAATAATTCATTACAGCTGCCTCTTCCCTCCATTCAGAGTAGGCAGGTTTGATAATTTCCACAGAAAGAAGGAGAAACTTAATTCTTTCTGYGCTGGTCTCCAGAAGAGGATTAGAACCTCTCACATGGAGTTTTGATGAATTAATAAACCTCCTCAGTATTTTCCATGCTTGTCCAGAAACTGAGTTCAACTGCAGCTCCCTAATTTTCCAGATAACATCTTTAGAGTTCGAGAAGACTTGCTTAACCAGTGCCTACAGTCAAACTGTGAACAATTATTCTTATTTTCATTAACAGGATGGATCTGGATTTTCCTACAGTACTAGCTACACAAATATCAGGATGAGCCTTTACAGAYATTGCTATTGCAAGCTGGAGTCATGGTTGCTGCTTTGACATTTGTGACATTTTGACAATGCAATCCTGATTCATGCTTTAAGAAAAAGGCTTGTTGGTGTCTGTTCAACTAGGGCTTAAAAAAGACAAGTATAGAATCAGCCTGTTAACACAAGYTGGATCCAAGGGAATCAATGGCAGAGCTTGGCAGGACGGGTAGAGGAAGGCAGTGTGAACCTGTGCAGTAGCATAGGCAGGGAAACCAGGACAAAGTCTCATTGAASCTGTTGTCTCCCTTCTGCAAGCTCCTGCTTGCAGGAGCTTCTGATCTGAGGTTTTGTTTAACGGCCAAATCCTGATCCCATAAAGCATAAGCTATGTGAAACCTATTGCTCTAAATCCACCACTTGCATGGAGAAACTTGCTCCACGGGCAGCCGAGACACTGTCAGGGTCCTGGGCCCTMCCTGGGATACCCTCCCCTCCAGTGGCCCAGCAGATCTATTTAGAGCTCAGTCCAGCATCACTGCCCTCATGGCTCCTCCTTATTTGGACTCTGACCTATGAGCTGATGTCCCTGTCCTCTTGGAGGAGCCTGATGCCCTGGGCTGAGAGCACAAAGATGGGCTGTAGAGGCMGTTCCCTGCCCACCTGCAGAGCCCTCCTGTGAAAGCTCAGGTAAAGCTGGGAAGATCAAGGTCYGACCCTGAGATCTGAGCTATGTCAAAGTCCAGAGAAAGCTTCCTCAGCAGCTGCCGTGTATGACAGGGATATGCAAGAGCCTGTGGGCTGGTAACACCTTCAGTGATAAAATAGTGAAGTTTGGGTTTCTGCACAGCTGCTTTGATGTCTGCYCCGTGCAGCTGCAGGGATGACAGATGTGCTGAAGTAGGGCCCCGCAGCCTCGAAAATCTGACCCTGATGAATAAAAGAAAATTAGGTGAAAAGAGAAGAAGAAAATGAATATTCTAATGGCTTTCACACTGTTTCTGATCCCGTTTGCTTTTAGAAATGCTATTCCTGTACCTCTTAAAACTCTAATAAACCCTTTCYCTCCTCATGTGGGTTGCTGGAAATGTATCAGCATTATTTCATTTGTCAATTAAGTATGCAGTGTCTTCCATAAGTGGAAAGTATTTAATGCAAATACTCTATTGCATTTTTATAGACATATTTTMCTAGAAATCATATCTTATCTTGTTTACACAACAATTTGACCCTTTTGAGCCTACCTGATTATGAAAATAAGAGAATACTGTCAGCAGCATGCAATTAATGTTATCAGGACGAAAATCTATTGTCAGGTACATCTGAACCGTCATAAAACCAACTTTATTTTTTACTCCATCATAAACATTACCACAAAACATACATACCAACTTCCCAAGGAAGTGCATTGAAGCTGCGGAGGTGAGTTTGGTCTCAGTTTTGAATKCAGGCTCCGTATAAAATGGTATCTCCTTAGTAAACTCACAGGACTGTGYGCATAACTGAAAAATTTGCAGCTTGGCTCATGCTCGAGTAGTTTTGGCACCATTCCTGATACGGAACAGGGGCTTGCATGAAATGGCTGAWCGGCAAACACTTGCATTAAAAGTATACCAAATGCCCTCTGAGATCCATTCGATCATGCTAGTCCAGATTCATCTGTTTCTCTTGGTCTGTGTACTYTGCCAGACTATTTAGTGTACAGAGAACCTCTGGCATGAAGTCATGCTAAAAACACCCTCCTGCTGCTGCCTGGCACTGGATGTGTTGGCAGTGAAGGACTTACTCAAGTCTTCATTGTAGAGATTTCCAGCAGCCACAATAGCTCTTTAAAGACACTGACAGGCAGCATAATGCTGAGCAGCCCCCAGGATGCCCTAGGTTACACCAGAGGGGCAGCCTGGCTGTGGGCCAGGCAAGGAGAAGCCATTTCAGTGCTGGTTTTTTTTTTTCCCCATGTCTTTCTACTGCTTGGCCTAATCTCAAAACTCCAGCCGTACCACACAAGCAGTCTTCAGACATTTCACCTACAAGCAAAACTTCTGCACAATTCTCTTCGACAGAACCATTGCTAATTGAGTCTATGACTACCAGCACTCCTCCTGTGTCTTGGAAAGGCCTGACTTGTTGGAGACCTGCTCCGTGGAAATGGAGAGCAGTGTTTGGAGCAGATATCCCCTGTGCACTCAGAAAGTGCTCTGACGAGGTCTGTAGAGAAGCACGTGGCTCCAGCTTGTTGCCTTGGGATGAAGAAAGGTTATATTGCAACACAGATCAACTCTGTGGTGTCCTCTACCACCTCAACAGTGCTCTGAAGGGGAATATTTGCTATCAGCGTTGGCTGATACAACAGTATTGTATATGCCTTAAATGGGACTTAGCCCATGATGTGCTTTGTGAACTTGAGAACTGCACGTGACACTTCGCAGCGCTCTCAGTTTTGGAGAAACTAATTTAAATGTCTCCATTTTCTGGTGATTTGTTTAATCTTATCTACTGTCATACATATGGCTAGCTAGACTGTAATTTGAATGGCCAACAACACAGTGAAAAAGCAAATAGCTTGAAAAAATGCACAAGACCAAAAGTCTTTTCTTGCCATCTCTCAATTCCTTTTGCAAAATATTCCTATCAATTTTATCTGCAAAGGATTCCTATGGCGGTTAAAGGCATGCTTTATTGTTAGCCATACATTATAAAAAATATTAACAGAGAACAAGGGATGTTACAAGTAATCAGAACAGTTGCTTTTTCCTAGACAGCATATTAATCCTACTCAAATTCCATTCTATTTCAAATGGAATGTATGTATATGTGTCCTAGTCCTGYTTCACCCATAGACAGTTTAACCCTAGCAATTAATACCTTACATGGTAAAGGCAGCCCATGTGGAGAGTTGGGCTCAACTCCATCTTTTTGGCATGCCCATGTAAGTACCCCTCACTAAGGACTGACCTTCTGAAATGCAGAGCCCAAGGGACGGTGTAATTCTGCTTTTAGTTTCCCTYGAAATCCTATCTGAAAGTGCATCCTTCTCTCTGCACTGAAATGAGAGGGACCAGCACCTTGAGATCTGCYGTAAAGCCTTTAAAATCTATGGCAGCTAGGGAGCTTTCCATGGCACGGARCAAGAAGTACCAGAAAGAAGATTGTTAATGGTGAGGCCAGCTGAAGAAACAATTCATGTGCAGACCCTGCAGAAAGCCAGGCTCACAAGAGTGATGCATTTCCTCAAAAAGCTGGGAGAGAGGTGTATTGAATAAAGGTGAAGGTAGGGATGCAGTCAGTTTCATTGCTCCTATCTGTTGTCACTGGACATCTCCCTGGAGGATTTCCTATAAGGTGTTCTGCTAAAACAGTCCTTTCAGTGGGAGCAGGGAGGAGGACTCGGAATGCAGAAACAAAACTACTGCCCCAATCTCCTGTCCCAGAGACAGAGGCCTGAGCGTGTCTGCCAGTTGTTGAAAGGATGGCCTGAGCACCACTCAATTTTCCTCCTGTTTTGGCTAATTGTTTAGATTTGTCTACAGATTTCTGTTGGTATTTATTCATTCATACTTGCTAGATACTGATTTTGGTTCCCTGATTTAGTTTGCATAATCCACCTCCATTTCTGGAGACAACTTCTTTGTATCAAACTGAGCTCTAGAGAGAAACATTCATTTTTAATTGGGTGCTAATATATGGATTTGGCCTAGCTTATCCCTAGTTCAAGCTCAGCCTTTTGCCCCATGGCTTGTGTTTTTAGCCTTCTAAATACTGCTGGTGATGAAAGGTTCAAATAGCACAAACCAGCTTAATTGGGCTGGTCTTGCAATCTCTTAATATAAAGCCACTCAGCTTCTCAAGACTGCTCAGAGTTTCTGCAACTTCAATGCTATTCAACCTTCAGCTGTAATTAGACAAGGAGCTTTCATCAGCATTTTAAAAAAATCACTTCTCTTCCACATCACTGTTTTAAGTCCTCAGTCCATTATTCCAATGTATTTACTGGATCTTCTGCTTTTGCTACTGTTCTAATAGCATGCTTCCACTATATATATTCTATATATATTCAATATGAAGAACATATTCAATATATTAATGTGAAGAATGTYTCAATAGTCACCAGAGGAGTTTCACATACTTTACAAACATTAATACATTTATATTTCCCATGTCTTCTGTACATAAGATATCTAAGATTTTACAAGAYTGAAATGTTGTGCTATCTGTCCTTCACAATAGAGTAATACTTGATAAAATGAGATRTTCTTACTAAAGTGTGGCTAAAGAAATGCGGATCAAGAGGCACTGAAGGATAACGAAACATGTATTTCACACACCCTTTATCTTCTCTGCAATCAACATACTGGGCATGTAATTTTATAGCAYTCCCCAACACTTTACTTAAGAGGTCTTTATATAATAGAATTAAGACCAAGAAATTAATGGTTGCTTAAAGGCAAGGTGTACATTCCAAAATGCAGTTTGTCTGCTGGAATTAAGACTCCCAAGCTGAGATGAAGAAAACACAGCTGTACYCTTTAGTTATGACCTATTGTCCCCCATATGCTTCGGGAGCATTCAGGCGTTTGGTTCCCCTTGTGCCTCCGTGTCCAAGCCAAGGGCGCAGAGGCTGAACGCGCAGTGCTCGCTATGCATTGCCGGGGCTCCGTCCTCAGGCTGGGATGACAGAGGGGAGTAACTGTCGCTCGCAGGCCGGTGCGCTCGGAAACGCCACTCSGAGCATCGCTGCGCACCGCGAGGGGCGGCGGGCCCAAGGCGGCGGGCCCAGCCCGGCTCCCCGCAGCCCTGGCAGCCGCAGGGCCCCGCCCCGGCCCCGGATGCAGTCTCTGCCCCGCCAGCGGCGCGGCGCCCAGTTCCTGTGCGTGYCCTCGGCCCGCCCGCCCTCCGCGACATGTCGCTGGTGGCCGAGGCCTTCGTGACTCAGCTGGCC
The DNA here is from genome assembly GCF_030028575.1 of Malurus melanocephalus. Lineage (NCBI taxonomy): Eukaryota > Metazoa > Chordata > Aves > Passeriformes > Maluridae > Malurus > Malurus melanocephalus. Next base: position 1,525,233 of record NW_026623262.1, read on the forward strand.
GGTGAGCGGCGGGGGCGGGCGGGACGCCGGGGCCCTGCCGGGGGCCGCGCTTCGGGCCGYGGGCTGAGAGCGGCGGCGGCTGCGCCGAAATCCCGCAGCTTCAGTCCCCGGGGTGACCCCTCGGGATGCGGCCGGGGCGTCGCGGGGCGGGGGCTGTGGTGGGCTGAGGGCGGGCCGTGATGCGGGGGTGCCGTTCGGAGCCCGGCCCCGGGGGACAGGGATAGGTGGCCTCGCTCAGCTTCTCACCGAGAGCAGCCGTGCACGGCCACCAGGCCCCCTCCTCYATGGGCTCCCTAACCCCAGCTCTGCCGGGGAGCATCGTTATTTTGATTTAATAATTTCTCTTTCTTTGAAACCACTTAGTTTTCTTCAGTGGTCCCAAAATCCACGTCATGTTTATAATTCCCGCAGCTGGCTTTGAGCTTTGCTGTGCGGGAGAGCTCGGCGGTGCCCTGCCCGGCCCGTGCCCCAAGGGACCCTCAGAAACCCGGCGGGACCTTTGCTACCTGGGAGTGCTCCTGTGAGCGCTGCCGCTGTGCCGGCTAAACTGGACATGACCTTGAGATGAAACACAAGTGAGCGTCACTGTGGAGTTACTTAGCAACRGGTTATAATAATGTGCTCTTAAGGAGAAAAACAAAACCGGAACCTGAGAGAATGCCTGTCTAGGAAGTTCAAAACAGGCTGGTGTGTTGCACGTGCTTGAAATAAGCGCCTTGGTCAGTTTCGCTTTTCTTATTCCCTGTTTTTGTTTATTTGCTGCTAYGCAGTTCACAGACAATACATACTGCAAGGGAACAGCATTTTGATTGCTACTGACCTGTTGAGGAGGAAGCTGGAGTTTTGTCCCAGGAGCTGGGTCTTCTGTCACTTGGTAGAGGCCCCAGCATAAGAATCTGAGTTGTATTCTCTATCACAAAYGTACCCTAGCTTGTAGGTCATGTGAAGGTGGTGCATCTTTAACCTAGGTCTGCAAAGGTATGCATAGACAAGCTTGAAAGTTGTGCTGGCCTCTAGAATTGGCAGTTGCTAATACACAGATGTTAGCACAAGCCATGCTTGTGTTCTGAGGATCAGAGAGCCCTTGATCCTCGCGATGTGGAGAATATGGTCATGAACAGCATTGCTTCATGCTGTTTCCTTTATGATCTCTTGAATGTRTTTTATTTATATTGTGAAACACAAGGATAATGACGTACATGACTAGATATTGGTTCTCCTGTCTTTCTCTGCTCTGTGACCTTTATGAGTATTCTAGAGTTACAGCTTGCTAATTCTAATTTTTTCTGGAATTACAAATACAGACTCAAGACTATACTTTATGTAGGCATCTCATTTATCTCTTACTCAAAGTGCTGTTTTTTTACAACTTCTTGCTAAACAAGCAAACTGTTGTGGAATACAGGAGATCCAAATTTAGTATAAGATGTATTTGAAGAATGGGAAACAAGAAGACAAAGTTTTGCAGCAAATAACTCTTCTGTGCTGAAGTGTTCTTTTGTTCCTGGAGAGATTCTTACCTCTCCTTTAGGGTTGTTGCATCGTGCTGCTTGTGCTACTCTCAGACTCGTGTCTTAGCAATTCTAGTMTTAAGGTGGTGTTTTGAGGGCATCAGAGCTGCTCAGGTATTTCTGGATTCTCCTGCAGTTKTGTAAGCTTAAAAGCAGTAGCACTTGATCTTTTACCTGTCAGTTACAGGTTAAGTAACGCTCACTTTGTTTTTATAGGTGAAGTAATATGTAAACATCTAACATAAAAAAACAGCAATACTCGTCCATTTCTGCAGAATGGAAATGGTTGGTGCTTATTTTACTAATCTTGTCCTTCTTCACAATATACAGCTACTTACTGTTATATACAGTACTGTCAAGATGCAGTACAAATAGTTRTTGCACACCTGTCCATTGAAATATTCTATAGAACAAAATTGTGACTTKGTGTTTGCTTTCCCAAAAGTGAATCAGTTTCAAAAGCAATTATCTGCCTTAAAAATAAAAGATACTTTTGTCAGTGTGTCATGACCTTTCTCACTTTCTGTATTAAGCACCAGGTCCAGACTGGAAGTAAGCAATTGCGAAATTACTCATTTTGTTCATATGAAAGGTTTTTCAAATTAAAAGTAAGTGAACCAGGATCTTGGCCAATACCCACCACACATCTGGATTTCCTGAGATGATAACACAGGCATAGGGAATATTTAATTCTGGTACTAAAAAGATATAAATATCCTCCAAATCTAGGAATATTTGTGAGGAAGCAAAATGGTGTATCTGCAAGGAAAAAAATACCACTGAACAATGATACTTGCTTTAATAGCATCTTATCCCCTATCTGTGGTTGTGAATTCTTGATAATTTTTTCCATGTTCCTAAAAATGAAATTTCATTGGCTTTTCATTGGGGATCCTGTTCATGAAAACGTCACTTTGTCATAGCAGTTGCAATGAGCTGSTGCTATAACAGTTGTAACAAGTAACAGCTATAATGCATGGGTCCTTACATACAAGAGTTTAAGACTATCAGCCCAGCATAATTTGTCTTGTAGAAATTTTTTAAAAGCCAAGGGGAGGGTTTTAGTAGAGAGGAGGATTRTAGCTTTTCTTTTGGAACTGACTTTTTGTGTATGTATTTTAATATTTTAAAAAAGTACTATCTTCACTTGCCWGTGCCTTCACTTTTGATGTGCCTATTCGCTGTCTCAGAACAAACTGAAACACAGAAAACACTGTCTGAATTTAAGAAAAACCTTTCTTGGTGTGATAATGGTTTAMCATCGGAGCAGGTTGCTCCGTGCAGTTGTGGCGTCTCCATCCTTGGAGATGCTGAGTACCGGAGCACAGATGGGCAACATTCTGCAGCTTATCCTGGACATCCCAAAAGTGCCTTCCAAACTCAGTGGTTCTGTGCCYGTCAATTCTCAGTCTGCTTCCAGTTCTGCAGTAGTTCAGCACCCTCTCTGAGCAACATGCGTTCACCTGAACATGCTGGGCACAGCCTGCTGCTCTAATGCATTAATGATTAATACAAAACGATGACTGAATCACCTGTGGGAGTGTAATGCTTGCATTAGTGACATTCAGCCATTTGCTCATTCAGAAATACAAAGAGTTTCATACTGTGTCTCAAGGAATAGTAAACAAACATTTCCATAGCTTCAAGAATTGCAAGCATTCATGAAAAAGAAGCATGACAGTTTAAATAATGCATTCTAAACTGTAGAAAATATTAATTGAGTAATATGGTAGAGAATTTCTTTAGAGTAGCTCAGCATCAATCACATATTAACAGGATAGGAAATGAGTGTTTATATTGTTAGAAGAATTAAGAGTGCCAGCTTTCAAGTGGTCTACAACATTAATCTAACTCTAGTAATTTTGAGAAACTGACTGCTCAAATAAACTCTAAAAGATTGCGGAAAATATATTTAATCTATCACTAAATTGCTCATTATGCTTTAGTTTTTTTCCCCCCCAAATATGTTAGTTTTAGATCAAACAATATTGTTGTTTGTCCTTTGATCTCTGGAAGACTACTTCTGTTTATTGTTATGTCCAAGGGTCTCAGGCTGGTCTTAATACCAAGGGAAATGAATCCAGTGTGAAAAGCAGATGCCCTTCTGCCTTTAGGTGTTTAATGTTCAGTTTAAGTGTACCTCCAGTGTGACGTGCCAGAGTACAAATAAATCTTTGACGTGCATATTTTACGTACTGAGACAAGCTGCAGTTTGGCTGAGAAATTCTTAGGGAACAAAATCTGACCACCTAAACTGTTCCCACATATAAAGAAATGAAATTTAAACTGAATATGCATTTTGTGCATCAAAAGGCGCATAGGTAGATGTTAGCACTTCCTCCATGTATGAGGTGAAAAAAAGTTATTCTGGCTTAATAGTAGGTTGTTTGCAGCAGAGGTTAAATTGTAACCAAAGTTCTTGTAATGAAAAATTTGAGTTTATTTGAAATTACCAAATTTGTCAGGTGACATGATTTTATCTTACAGTGTTTTTTATATGTGTGCTTTTTGTTTGGTAATCAAGCTGAAAGGAATACCTTTTAACTTTTATTCAGTTTCAGTATGCAGGTTTCTTATGCTACTTCTGCCAATTTGTGCCCAGAGACATTTCATGATTTTATTTGGACCAATCCTTTGAGTGGACTGCTTATCCAATCTTTTTTTAGGTCTGGAAAAACATTACTTTTACAATTATCACAGTATAGTACGTGTTTCATTTTGAAATACTGTTATTTCTTGTTTTTAAGCAGCAGCATAATTACAGTTTATAATAGAGCATGCTTCTATAATTGTTTCTGTCTCCATTACGACTAAGCAGTCCTTCTCTAATCAGCATTTTATTGTTACATGTTTTCTGCTAAAGTGGTTTCTGCTAATCTTCTTTTCTCATTCCAGAAATGAGATTGTTCTAGAAATAATGGTAACAAAATTAGTAAACCAAAAGTAGCAGCTATTTTGATATTGTCCAGTTTGAATTTCAAGTAAACTTTCATTGGTTGATGAAACTGYGACACGTGGTTTGGATGAGAGTGCTGTTTAGGAGCCTCAGCTYAAGAGGTCATAGAAAAAAATAGCAAATAATGAGAATGACTTTGGAGATGAACCAGGTTTTTTTTTTTCTCTTTCTCTCTTCATTTCTCTCTCTGGTCTTGGATGCTCTGGTCTCTGACTGTTCTTGGGCATTAACCTGGTCTGTTCCTATATGTTTGGACCAGGTGAGTCACTTTTTTCCCAAACAAGAATAAATGAAAGAGCATGATTGCTGTCCTTGGCACTGGTTGAACAGGTGTCAAATGTTGCTAGCTGCTGGGCATTTTCAGCTATCTCTTTTGAAAGTGAGTAACTGCAGCTSCATGCATGCCGTGAGGAGAACAGAGAGAAAGTACACACCATGCTCTTAAAATTTTATTATTATTACCTTTAAATTCTGGTCTTTAGCTATTAAGAAGATGACATAGGTATGAYATGAACATGGATGTTTTAATACAAATTGAGAGAAATTGTATGTAGTAGTAAAACCCATGAAATGCTGAGGAAGGATTGGAAACATCAAAGGAAAAAATTCCAATGATGCTGCAAAGAATGCAGGAAAAGTCTCATTGGGGACAGTGGGAGCTCAACCAAAAAAAATGGATTGTACATACGGAATTGGAAAGTAAAAATTCTGAAAGATGGGAATTTTTGACAGTTCTGTCTTCTAGCTGTGATATAATGACAGTGAAGCCAATGTAATGTTTTGCATTCCTAGCAAGAACTTTCAAAGTTCAACTACATGCATCTTTCTTTTCGCATTTGAATGCCATGTTGGAGAAACTGTGGATGCACTGGAGTGTTTTCACCTAAAGCCTTGGAAAAGAAATGAAGAAGACTGTGAGGGTATGATTAAGAGAACCAGACAAATGTTTCCAGGTTTTGAAGTAGGCAGTCTGCAGTGTTTCCCAGAGGTGAGGGAGAGGTGCTGTGGCAAACACCACAATCTGGTTTGGGCTGGCTTAAAGGCTCTGAGCCCTAAAGCAGCATCTTCCCCCTTGCTAGCAGCAACACTTGGCTGGCTGACTGCACCGGGGCTGTCTGCATTTCTACCCTGCAGAGCTCTTCTGCCTAGAGATCTCAGCTCTTCCAGCTTTGCAAGGCTGCTGCTGCTGTGCTTAGGGCTATGGGCTAGACAGGGAATGAGACTGTAAAGGGGAGCTCTAACAAAAGGCCAGAGGGGCCAGGTCTGGGTGAACAGGAATTGTGTGTGTGGGAAGCAGCTTTTGGAGCAGGTATGATATACTGAGGTCCTGTCTGGTGGGACAGATGTGGAGGATCTCTGTTGTGGATCTGAGCAGGGGTGCTGTGGATGAGAAAGAGGGAACTCCTTGGGGTGCTTTGCAGAAGTGGTAGTCAGACTGCCTGCTTAACATCTGTAGGGGAGGAGGAGTTCAGGCTACCACAGAAAAGAGGGTATCCCAGTCTAGGACAGCTTTCAAAGGACTGATTTAAAGTATGCAAATGTAGATATTGTGGCTAAGAAATGTCATGGTCCACTAAAGCACTTAAGGCATTAATAAGTATCATACCTCCACTGTCCAGCTCTTCAGTCTCTTCAARTTTGACTTCTTGGGTCAGGGCCAAAGAGGAGCAAGGGAGTTCAGTAGCACAAAGGGAAGGGATTGATTTAGGGATCTATAAAAAGCTAATTTTCATAATTATAGAGTTTCTTTGAGATGGAGCATTTATGCTGAATGTCAGAAATAAGTAAAATAACTCCAGCTTGTCAAGGCTTTATAAATAAATCCTTTGAGATCCTTTAGCTGGCATACTCTCTGATTTTTCTGAAGAAATCCAGATGTTGATTTAGGAACAGCTTTTATTTATGGATTTGATTTTGTTGAGATTTTTTTGGCCTCTTCTCCTGACAGGATCTCCCTTCTGTGGCCTGCCCTAGCTAGCATCAAGAGTGCTAAGCACCACAGAGGATTGAACCACAGATGTGAACACTCTTGAAACTCAACTCAGACAGTAACAGAATTGGACTAATGCTTAAATACATGCAATTAATAGCTTTCTCGGAGARAGAAAACAGATTATGTCATGTCAAATGGCTGCTGCAGTAATGCCACGTGCTGACTCTCATAGTGGTGCAGCTACAGGAAACTCAAGTTTGAGAATTGCTGCTGAGATTGAGTCTTTACATTGACTGTCTCCTCAGTCAATAATTACTGAACAGTCATGTTTTATTTGTATTGTAATTTCTCTACAAAGGAGACCAGGGACACATTTAAGCAAATGATATAATTATTTGAAACATGATTTAATGCATAGTGTTTAAGTAGTGTGAAAGTTGGTTTTCTTGGCAAGGCACTATGAAACATGTTTTGGTCCTTTGTCAGCAGGGCTGAGGAATTGCTGATTCCTTCATTTTTTTTCTTGGCCCTTGTTAGTTTACAGGATCAGGCCATTACATGAAACTGATGTGTACTCAGTGTGGGTGGGTTGAACTGGTGGGTCTTASGCTAATTCACAATTTTCTCGTACTTCCTTTATTGATCACTCTTAATGTACGAGATGTAGACTTTTAACTGCTTTGGTTCCAAAGTGGCTGCAGCTTCATTGTATTAGTCAAAATGTATCACTCCACTTATTTCCTGAATAACAGAAAAAACATCAGATCCTGGCATTTTCTTTTTAATCAATGTATTGCTACTTGAAAATACCAATTTATATTAAAAGAGTATGAACTGCTTCTTTTTTGATGCATTTTAGCATCAAGTGTCTTATAATCCTCTTGCCTTCTGTAGTCTGGGTGATGGTGTCCAATGTGCTTTTTTTTTGGTGACTACATTTAGCACATGGTGGTCCCTTCCAACTCAGAATATTCTGTGATTCTTTGATACTGAGCAGCAGGTCCCCACCATATTGCCAGTCTTAGGAAAGCAGCTGATTTTCCTGCTGGTTGTTGCGATGTTTGCTTCATGACATTTAGAGACTTGTAAGTAATATTATTGGATATAGTTATTGCCCAGATGTAAGAATGAATTTCTTTTTAGTGTTTACTCTTGTGAAATAACCGTTTTGAGAATCCTCATTATATTGTAATCAAATTTGTATCTAGGGAGAGGCTAAAAGAAACAATGTGAAAATAATGCTTAAGTTAATCTCTCCAGCTGTAATACTTCAATACAGTGATTCAGATTAATGCCAAGTGTTTTTGCTTGATTGTTTTTAATAGAGGATATCTTGCTTCTTGGCTTTTGTAGCAGGCCTTTAATACCATGTGAAGCAAACTGGTAACTACAGATGTTTTAGCTTTCCTTCTTTTTTATGTAAGTTTAATATCAAAGTGCTTAAGAAACATGTAACAAAAAGGAAACTGATCCATGCAAATGTGGTAATTTTAGAGAAGGAGTAGTTTTAATTTTTATATGATCCATAACAGTTTCTTAACATTTCATGAAATTGCTCTGTCACAGAAGGACAAGTATTCCCAGGCCTCAGGTCCTAGCCTCACCTACACAATAGCACAGAGCAAACTGCATGGAAGAGATTGTTAGTCAGTTGAATACTGCATTTCCAGAAACAGGAGATATCAAAGGATAAATTGCTGGCATACTAAGAATTTAGTAAATTTTAATTTAGAGGAGATATGGGGAAGAAATTMTCTTGATTTGCTTCTCACTGTATAGTACTTGAGAAGTAATCAATGGGATAATAACATTTGGTATTAATTTTTTAKTCTTGATTCTTATTAGGCATAGCTCACTTTTATAACAAAAAATTATTTCTATCTGCATTGCCTTCCAAAAATGTTTTTGTCCCAACAGAATTCTATAATCTTGCTAAGGGCTGAGAGCAGCCTAATTTCAAGTGGAGTGTTTTCCTACAAAAACTTTTAACTCGTTGATGACTTCATTTTACCTGAAGGAGTGAACATCTTGATGCCTGGACCTAGAGGCCTCTGGCTTTTGTYTATGGCTGGTATTCAAGAATGCCATGCAAGCCAAATTAGTACAGACTACAGGGCAAATCACTCTGCCTGCCCTGCTGTTGAAACTGGCTATTTGTACTAGACCACTGGAGGGGCTAAATAGCGGTTTAGCATATTCCACAATTTAACATGCAAAGTATTTTGTGTCTTCTCATTTTCAAAGTCAGAATGTTATTTTTTTAAGTAAGAGGATTAAAGGCATAACTGTAAACCATTTATTTCATTACATCTCTTTCATCATTATGAAGCTGCTTGGGAGGTTGGATGAAAATCTGTTTCCCCCATACGTCCAGGCAGCACTGACACAGAATGAAGAGTTTCCCAGTAATTCAGAGTGTAAAAGTTGAAACCAAGTTTTGTGCATYCATAAATAGACTGTGAACAGCTGAACAAGGAATTGGTGAGGCTGAGGCCCTGTAGAGCATCTTGGGAATGTGGTACTTCCTGTTGAACAGACTTCATTGGGGGCATGTTAGTGCAGCCTCTCAGTCTTTRAATTAAACTTCACCAATATGCAAGTAAAGTGTGTCCTGTTTTGAGAGCTTTAGTTGGAGCTGAGATGTGTAGGCCTCAGGTGAGCTGCTGATCCCCTGCTGATAGTGGGGTCCAGTGCTCTTGAGTATCTCTTCTTACAGCATATGTGCATTCTTTTCTCTTACTGTCCCAAAAGTATTTGGGTGGATAAAGTCTTATTATTGAAATGTCAGTCTGAAACATCTGGAAACATTGAAATCAAATTGTTGTTTGAATGTCTCTCTCTGGCCTTAATGTTGCTCAAGTTAAACATTTCACCACAAAATCTGAAAAATGTAGTTAATACAATACACTTTTAGTAGCAAAAAGTTGATGTGACTGTCATGACTCACTCAGTGTTTTGCAAATTTTTTTTAAGAGCAAAAATTATGTTTTTTCTAAGCCATTCTCTGATATGACAGGTCAGGAGTTAGGAAACTGTTTCAATAGCTACAAACCTGAGTACTTAAAACTCCACTGGGAACATGCAATACACCAGTTCACAGAGTTTTCTTCTAATTTGACACCCTGTTACCACTTTGAAATCTTTAGCATTTTTTATGCTAARCTGTTAATAAGTAAAGCACTTAGACTAACAAATACACTGAGCTTRGTGAAATTTTCATGCATTTTTAGTCATCCAAAAATAAAAGATTTCGTGTAGGTTTGCTTACTGTTTGACTTCTCCAGTTGTTGGGGTGCTGTGTCTGCTGAATTTTCAGCACCCAGGATAACAAGGCTTATGTAGTGATGCTTTCTGTGTCCATGTCCTTTTAATTCTCACTTCCCTGTTACTTTTGAATTCAAGCCCTTTTCAGACAATGTTAATGGAAGGAGGGGAAAATAATCCCACAGATTGTTTCCCATAGGCTGTTTTTTATAACTGGCATTATTGTTTTAATCAACAGGCAGTGCAGTAGAGGAGAAGCAGGGAAAGACAATAGTATGAGATTTAATTTGTCCTGAACAGCACACAATCCACATGAAAGACTAAATATTTGAATTTGTTAACCATGGGAAAAGTTTCAATAGGGTGGGAAAACAATTTTTACTRAAGACTGCAAGCCTGAGACAGACCCATTGAAAACCACACAATAGTAATTCCTCTGATTATGGAGGCAGAAGGAAGAAGCAAATAGTTCCTTATTTTTAAGAAATGTAGAGAAGCTATTCCTGTAAGGCATGCTTCCAGGCAGTTATTTCATCCTGTGAGCACCTAATGATAAAAATGTCTGTTGCGTAGGATCTAACACATAAATGTGATTCTGTGTTGAAAGCTTCTGAATCTGAATTGACATCGCATTTGTTAATTTTCTCTTTATATACCAAGTGCCACAGTGGCCATGGTTAGCAGGGAAATGAACATCTACAGASCAGATTATAGTTGCCGAAGGATAAACTGGATTTGACTTCATTAGTGCACAAATGATAAGTTTGTGAGGAGTTATTATAGCATTAATCAACTTGATGGATTGGAAATATGACAGAACTGAAGCAGCGTGTAATATTAGTGCCTATTATTCTACAAATTATGTCTTCACCTACATTCATAAGGCAAGAGTCATTGCTGCACATTAAAGATGTTACACACTTTCTCCTCTTGTGGAGGTATGTGACAACCCTTCAGTGATTCCTCCTCTTCCCCAGCAGGTCTCTGGTCTCCCTTAGCTGCATGCTTTCACCTTTTAACKAATTGAAGGCAGCATCAGAGCTCATACTTGAATTTAGTTTGTACCTTATGAACCTGGACCTCTCATGCGGCAGTATGTATTTAAACTTGTTGCTTCATCAGGAAAGAAGAATTCATATTCTAGATATATTGGAAGAGGGAGAATGAGTTGAAATTGTAAGGTGTGGGAGAGATACTGAATGAGTATGTAGTTATTTGATTTCCAGAGTATTGCACAAGTATTTGTACCTCTGGTACCGCTGAACATTATCTGCATGCAATTCTGAATGCATACTGCAGAATCTGTTTGTTTTCTAGGATGTGGATAATAACATGTGAATTTTACTGTGAAACTGAATGTTTTAAAAGCCAGACTGTAAAGCAATAGTGAAATCAGTTACCTTTGATCTGCTTTGCATACAAAAAACTGAAAGCTTTGATTCAAGGCTTGAGCATGTATCTGCCTCATCCAAACATGGTCAGAATTGTGACCTCCCTCTGGAGACTGTCACATGCCAAGTGCAGGGCATATTATTCATTTATTTGCTYACAACTGCTGAAATTTAGAGTTTAAGGTGTACTTACAATAAAGGTGAGATTTTCATTTGGCTGTTTGTCCTTGTTTAATTTACTTGTAAAAAATGTATATTTGTGCACAACTGAACTGTGTATGAGTGAATGCAGAGACTTTTAACTGCCCTTGTCCTTTTCCTTCCCTCAAGTTGGATGTGTGTCCTGTGTACTAAGGCTGTGGGATAAAGACTTTGTATCATGACTRATAAAATTAGGGTCAGCAGATATGGTTCATGAAAGTTTGTATGTGATCAGTAGATTGTGGAAGTAATATTCAAGCTGATAAGGGCAAACAAGACAAAACAATATTCTGCTTGTGCTTTAGTTTATAGCATGGATTTAGCATGCCYTAGCAGTAGTGTAGTTTGGGATTCTGTGTGTCAAGAAGCTGTTCCATGTTTGTGTGTATATAATATCTCTGTATGTCCGTGGCTGCAAATAKTTTAAGAGTGCCAAAATCAGTCAGGAATTAGAATCTGAATTTCTTAAAATGTACATAGCTCTTTTGTTGGAAAATTACTGTTGTGGCCAGAAATATTTCAGTCATGTGTTTGTGTAAAAAATAGGCCACRTCCAGTGAGGGCTGGAATCTAAGAATTAATTGTAAATCTGACGGTCAGAAGAGGATCAGGCAAAAAGTTTTCAGTAGCAACGGGCCCATGCAATTGAAGCTMTGTGCACCACTTTGGGCATGTAAARAGGATGTTTTAGCTCTTTGGCTGGAGCATTTACAAGATCATTCTGCCTTAAATACTTCTATAAGTATCTCAGAGTCCAGAACTGGTAAGTTTGCTGAAATACAGTAATGACATTCTTAATTTCCCCATTCCATTTGCTCCTGCAAGTGCACTTGAAAAAATGTATATTAGATAAATTATTTTAAATGGTTAAGATTCTAGTACCACGGACACTATCTTAGTCTTCTTTTATTTAAAGATGTAAATGTACTTCCTCAAGAATTTTTACTCCAGGGCAAAACTTTAATGGTGGGGTGTAAAACCAATAGCTGCTACAATAAAACATAAAACATTTTTTCATGACACTTAAATATGATTAGTTGCTTTCTCATGCCCACACTAGTATAACTGTGATAGGCTCTGTGGCTTAATGTTAGAGGCATTGACCTTCACAAAACTGTGTACAGTTTTTTTATCTTTATATTCTATGTGACTTCCATAAAAGTTAGTATTTCATGAGTATCCAAAAGGAATGGTAGTTAGAAAATTGTGCAACTGTGCATTTTTTTGTTTGAATTCTAAAGGGGCAGTGAATGATCTTACTGAAGCTGGTGACATATTTATGCTTGAGCCACACATAGCTATTTATAGACATTATTGTTTTAAAAAAATAATTTACATGATTAGAGCATAAATTTTGCTTACAAATGGCTATTTTGTGTAGAATGCAAGGTTTGAATTGGTATTTAAAAACAGATTTTTAATCAGACATTAATAAGGAATGTAATGGATACAAAACAGTGTGATGAACTGTTACCTTAATGCTACCATTAACAGTAAATTGGTACTGATTATTATTTTTGCCTTCCCTTACATTCAAATGGTGTATGATTGATTACCTGCAATGGTTCTCAACTGGAGGATGTGATTGTCTTTTATTTCCTTGCCTCATTTTTTTAACAACTGCTCAACTGTTTTGAACAACTGATGGTGCATTTTTTTGAATGCATATTGACATTCCCATTTTAGGGTTGAGGAGTACATAAGTTAAAGCAATAGGTAGCTCTGGTCATCGTGGTCGGCAGAGTTCCAACATGTCAGGGCTCCTGGCTCTGTAGGTATATATAGGACCATGAGGACACAGCTTTAAAAGGCAGAAAGCTTTTCTATTTCCCAAAAGCATTCTTCACACTTCRTTTGGRAGTTTGTACYTCTCCTGTGTGACTTGTTCTGTTCYCTCCAGAATTCTTTGTTAAGTACTTTAATACATAGTTGCTCTTGTGAGTGGCCAGAATTAGGATGGGAATGTGTGCAAGGATGTCCTTACCATGGAGGGAAGATAGCTGCTTCATCTGCTTCAAAATTACCAGGCCATTCTTTAATTCAGCTTCAATTGTAGCTCTTCTTGCAGCATTACATTCTGGGACTTTCTTCTCTGTGATGTCCCTYTGTGAGCAGGAAGGAGGAGAACAGAAGTGACAGTGGGACATTTTAAAGGCAGGTTAAATATTGCATCAGCATCCTTGCAGTCTAGTTCTTGCTCTGGGTAACATTCGTTCAGTTAGCATTTGCAAGCACATTCAGCTTGCTTAATTAATTTCTTCTCTTTCCACAGCCGCAGAGCCCTGGCCTGAAAATGCTGCGTTGTATCAACAACTGAAGGGTAGGTACACTGGTTTTGGCAATTAATAATTAGTTTATTTTTAGAAAACACATTAAATATGCACTAATATAATTAACTGCAAGGAAACACAGAAACTGTTAAAATAGTCCTTTTTGTTTTTTGTTTGGTCAGAGGTTTTAGCTATGCTTGCATCTGCCAATATAAACCAGCTATTCATGGCCTATAAGGTCCTTGGTTTATTATTGACTCATTATATTGGCTGCTGTAGCCAGTGCAAAATGATGTGGTTGCAGGCACAGTTGGCAGATTTACTGCACCAGTAGCTGAGGCAGCAGATTCTTGAAGTCTTGTGGTAAAGTGGGCTCTCAGTAAAAAGGAACTGTTAAAATGTATAGGCTAGGATGGTTCACTCTCCCTTTAGCAGCTCTTCATATATCATCAGATCACATTATGGCCCCCATTTGGGGCTCAGCAGCCTGCTACAGTTGTCAGAAGACTGCAAAGTAATGAAGACTAATAGGTAGCAGCCCTAGTCTTCTAAGCATGGAATTTTTATTGCAGTGAACTTGTCATCTTTCTTTTGTGTGACAGACCTAGACACAGCGTGCAATATTAGCTGCAAGCTGCTTTTATAGGTTTCTGAATACTTTTACTTTTTAGCCAGAGGAGGTATGAAGATGCGGTTTTATTTAACTTTGATTAGAAGGAGAGTAATTGGCATAAGAGTTAGGCCTTTTTTTTTTTTTTTTCCTTGTGTTTTTTATTGAACATTGGTGGTAATGTATGATAAGTTCAATTGCATTTGCAGGAGAAAATGTCCTGGTATTTTTTTCCCTGTTTTTTAATATTCATATAATAGATTTTCTAGTCCAGCTGCATAATAATTATATATGTGCTCCTTATTTTATGCATAAGAAAAGCAGCCCAGAATGGTTTACATTTACAGGTCAGTAGTTAAATGGCACTGTTTTTTTGTAATTGTTTGTTTTATTTTTKTCCTCTTCGTCTTTTTTCTTTCAACAGACGAACAAATTTTGCTTTCTGATAATGCATCTTCCCTTGCTGTTCAGGTAAAACATCATATTTTCTAAACTAAAGATACTAATTCAATTTTTAAAAAATTGTTATCTAGTAACTATAGTTAGCTATATATTTAGCTATACTAAAGTAAAAGTAACTATATTTAGCTAAAAGATTAATTTAAGAATAATTTCTGCCAAAATCAGTGACTTACTTCCTGTGTCTGCCTTGCTTTATGTTGTCATTGAAGTGCCAAAGTCTAAAGRATTTGAGGATTTTGAAAGTTCTATGTAAAGTGCCGCTTCTTATATTCCTATTTATTATTGGTCTATGCTTGTATAGTGTCTGCTTTGCCTACCTACTCTGGGAACTGTGCATGGTTCATACCTTTTGTCACTTGCTCTGCATGTTTGTCTTGTAATGTCTTGAATGATGTTTGCCAGTGATTTAATTCTCATAGCTAATACTGCCCCAAACTCATATTTGCTTATTTGCTTCACTGATGTGAGCATCACATCTTTAAATGTCTCTGGTCGGTTTTTTTCAATTTCATCATGTATACAGACTTGAACTTCAATGTGGTTTTTAGAAATAGTCCATATAATTGACAAACTTGCACCTCTAATTGACTTAATAGCACCTCTGTGGCTGTGAAGTCTGTGTAATCTCCATTAACCTGTTAGGTTCAGTAACCCCAAATCTCAAGGGGACATTTTCCCCATTAGTAGCAAAGGACTGGCTGTCAGAGTGGTGGGGAGCAGGATGTCTATGAGGTTCTTGTTCTTTAAAGCAACTTTGCTGCTGCTTTGCAGGCAGTCTTTGAGGGMTGTCCAAAGAGGTCACATCTCATTTAGCCAAAATGGGACACTTGGAGATTGTAACTGACGTTACTGGTTAAAAAGGTTAGGATCATTTGATCGTTGTAAAGACTTGCAGAATCTCTTAACTTTTATCCTTCCAGTCTGGCACTCTAGGAGATACCTCTTAGTGTAAATTCGATCACAGCAAGAAGAYAGCTTTATCCTTTGTGGGAAAGARGAATCATCTCTGATACACCTAACAGATGGGGCAGTGTTTATTTGCTGGGTAGTATGTTTTATATTGTGCTTCACAGTAATGCAAATAATTTTTCTGTTGCTTGCTTGATCTCAGTGTTCCTTTTTACCACAGCAAATATATTTTGCRGGTTCTCATGAATTTTCTTCCCATCTAACGATATATGTATGTGTGGCTTGTATGTAAAACACAAAAAAAMCCCAACCCACYATCAAAATAACCCTAAAATTTCCTTTTCTAATGCATCATTTTGCTTCACTGTTTCTAGYACATTGTTATCCTACACATGTCACTTAGATGATAAATCAACTATAATATATTAAAAATGCTTGGTTTTCCTCAATATTCTCTAGCTGGATAGCTGATAGTAGCCATGACTATAAATATGGCTCTGGTAGCTATCTGATCTTAAACTTTATAGAGCGTTTCTGAATTGTATCAATTTTTAAGAATCCATAATGTGGTTGTGACTGTGAAAGAATAACTATTCTTGGTGTCTTTGATCCATTTTGAAATGGTACAAGGATATGTAGTGAACAGAAAGGTTTAAATATGTCAGTGTATTGTGCATAAGGAAATCACTGAGTTCCTCTCAGACTTTGCTTTTTATTTTGCTAAGAGCCTTTTTRTCTGTTTATTGGACTTCTTTTTGAGGCGGTGGTGGGAGTTGGGGCGATAGGTGTCTTTCTCAAAGGAAAATTTTGGAATGAGGAATCAGAGGAGAAATAGGAGGTTGTACCTGGGACATTTTTCATACTGTCATTCTTTCTCCCCCTGTTACTGATTTGGGGCACATGAATATCACCAGAGCAGATACATACCTTGTTTGTGCTTGTTGAACTTCATATGGTGAAAACATCAGAAATTTGAGTCAAAAGAGCATGTGGAATCAGCCACCATCAGATCTTTAAGAAATATGCTTAGTATGATTAAACAAGACTCTGAATGTACTGCAGCCAGYCTTTCAGGTATTTTACAAAACCTGCTTGTAGCACCTCTTTGTAATGCAGCTGTTGGATAGGTATCAGAGGGACATTCATGCTAATGTCTACATTGCCTACCTACCTGCCTACATCTACTTACACATAAAATACTGAATAGAAGCCAGTGCCACAGTAAGTAATTAGTCAGAGTGAAAYTTGACTGTTTTAAAGTTGCCAACCCTGCAACACAGATGGCATTTAATGTACTTCTTGTCAATGGAGCAGATCAAACAGACAGCAGAGCAAGGGACTCTCAGTGCAGCTGTAATTAATGAGTAGAGAGGKCTGCAGTTTGACTCTAGGAAGTTGGTTGAGTCTTGCTGTTTTAATAATGATTGGACTTATGACTTCTCATTGTGCAGTAAAATCTGGACTTTTAATAGCTACTTGTCAGATGAAAGAAGGGACGACAGAGTCTTCTGGGAATTTCTAATTTACTGTTCGTGCCTTTAGTGGTTAAAAACCAGCCAAACTCAAAAATTGTTCTAATCTTGTAGGACTTCTCTGTTGATTCTGATAGGATTGTTTATTTTTGTTTGGGTTTATTTTTTTTTTTTAACTCCTTTTCTGCTCATTGTTTATTTTGGAAATGCATTAATTTAGCAATTTCTTTGTCTTTTACTGGGTTCAGATTCTGTTTATTTTCTGAAAATACAACATAACTTCAAGTGAACAAGTGCATTATCTCTGGTACATCTTGGTGTTTGCAGTCCTTSGTTGTTAACTTGAAGTAGTGTATTATACAGACAAGTCAACTTTATCTTGGGTTGCAAAGCCTTGATATTGAATGAAATTTTATTTTCACTGTGAATTAATTAAAATCAACGGAAAATACTGATCARTAATGATTATCCAGCTATTGGAAAGAGATTGTAACAGAATGAAGGCTCTGTYCTTGTGAGACAGTCAGCCTCTTCCCACCAATGTTAAGGAAAACACACCCCCTGAGTAACATGACTGCTCATGGTTAAAACCATTTTCCATGTATTTATTGTACAGCTGCCATTATATAGCATTCCTGCTTCTCAGGCTTCTTATAGTAAAAAGAGCCACCAAAACCAGTGCACTAATATATTTCAATAACAAAACAACACCACAAGTTCAAGGAGGGAAGGTGGAGTTTTAAGTAGTTTAAAACTTAGARGTGTTTTATTTCAATGTGAAACAGAGGGCCTCTCCAGGCCATGTCTCCTTACTGATACCTGGTGCAGGTAAAGCCATTTTGTTTAGTGCCTGGGTGGAAGTAGTGTGGCTGAGTGGGAGGGAGTGGGTTAATACAGCTAGCTGCACTATGCCAGGCCTCTTGCTTCAAATGGCAGCTCAAAGCATCCCTTGCACTGTTCCAACTTGTCAGGAAGAGGAATGTGRATATTGAGGCTGCCTCTTTATTACAGGTTCTTCTGGAATCTTTATGCAGGTAGTCTCCTAGTCTTGCTCAAAAGGCTGTCTGAAATGTTCAGAATTCTGGAAATTCTGGCAGCTGTCCTGAGGTTAAAGAGCCTGCAGCTCATTATGTTAAGATATGTATTAATTGCTTGTGCAGTYGAAGTCCTTGTAAGTGGTCTTAATATATTCCAGGGAAGTGCTTTTAGAATTGTCTGTTCTTAGTCCTGAATGACAGAAGGAAGTTTGGGCAATTYAAAATTGTGTTACACAGACCAATTGCTTATTTACTTCAACAAGTAATCAAATAAATGTGTAAATCATACATGATTAATTGCCCTTGACAGATTTGTGATTTTTTTTTTCTGCATGTGTGTGTATGAATTGTGGTTTGTTTTTTCTCTAGACAAAACATTAGCAGAAATTTGAACTTGTTGCTGAGTCTTAAACAAAGGCTTGGTACTTAAATGAAAATCTGCCAATCCTTTTTTTTTAAAGGAAATAAGAACTGGAATTCTTCATAATGAGAAATGCAGTATCAACATAATCAATCTAGCAGCATTGTGTTGTTGCTGAAAACATGTTTAAATCCCAAGCTATACAGGTACTATTTGTGAGTGAAGCATTTTTCATATAGTTCTAAGATGAAATTACCTCTGAATGAATAGAATCTTCATTTATCTTCAAAACCTCTGTGCTACCAGTGAATCCACTCTTTTCACATTCCACAACAAGAATTACATTATACCATTAGAGCAGTGCCATGCTGCAGTATAAAATAGATTGTTTTGGTGAATGAATGTGGCTTTGCTATAAATTACATTCACAGGTACAGAGGAATTTGTTATTTTGTTTAAAATAGTCACAAATATAATTAAGATCTTAATTTATGTTAAACTACACATGTGGCATTACCATAACTGGATTAGGAATTTAATCTGTCACTCAAGCAATGATACTGAACAGTTTTCATTTATAACCTTAGACACACTATTTCAGTTACAGGGACTGCAGCTGTTTGATATGAAAACTGAATTATTCTGTAGATTTGTTCATGGGTTTTAATTTTAAAATGTGTTCYTACAATAAAGTAGAGAATAACTCTTTAGTTGTCATCACATGCTGTCCTTTGTATGTTCATGAAATAACATAAAAATGAAAACAGAAAATGCATTTCACTCTTTCTTCCTAACGGTATTGTGTGAGTGCCATTAGAAGTGCTGCTGAGTAAGAGATGTCTTGGAATGGCTTGTTCTTTATTACAAATAATCATGAATATATCTTCTTCAAATGAAGCCTGGACTGTGCCATCTGAAAATAGTGTTCCTCATGTGGGGACGTAAATTGTGAACTATTTGAGTCTTGGCATAAGTAACTTCATTCTTGCCTCTGAACTCAGAAACTGCAATCTGGATATGATTTACTTCAAGTTGTAACTCATTTTTAATGAGTATATGTGTTTGCTCATATGTGTTTTTCTGGGAGGGAACTGTAGGGGAAGAGGAGAGCATTGTGATGGAATTCTGACRGGGTGATTTGCTGCCTGATACGTGTTGTGTGTCCAGCTGACAGTGTCCAAACAGCCCTTCCTTAGCTGGGCAGGGCGAAGAGGAAGGGAGAGCAGGAGTAAAAATCACACCTAAACCGATTAATTCTAGGAATAAATACAAAACTCCTCCCTCCCTTTTCCTGTGCCTTCCCATTGTATTTCACATGCAGTCACTTTCCATGCTTGTCATCAGAGGAAGACACAATGGCACCCCTTTTTTGCATTGTTCCGAGGGTGGCAGCAGCAGTGGAGATGGGAATGTTAGTCATGTGAGGAGGGAGGGGAAGGAGGAGGAAGGGAAGGGTGGGGTGAGTTGTCGTGTGTCTGGCTGTGGTTTCTGGGCCCTGGGCTTTTGAACTGTGCCAAATCAGCACAAAGGTGATAGCACAGATTATTTTTCTGGATAATTGAAATCCAGCATCCTACTTACATTTAAAATTTTAAATTGGGAGGGCTATAAGAAAAAGCAAACCTTACATTAATTGTGTCCTTTAAGCAACGCTGCTGTAAATATACTCCATAATTCTGGCAGGAGGTGTCACCTGCCATGATTGAAATGAATGATAGACATAAGATGTTTGATTAATTTTGTAACGAGCATTACCTCAAAGCTTCCTCTCATGCCTGTTCACATAGTTACTGATGCTTCATTCTCTTGAAGCCGCAATATGAACTTGCTTGTTCCACCTGACTTTGAAAATGGAGTGGCTCATGCTGTTCTCTGTGAGTAGAAGGTGGTACAGTACAAATGATAGTCCTGTGTGAATCAATGTGCAGTAGGGCAGAAGAGGCACTTAGAGGCTTCTCCATATTTTCTTCAATTCATTGTCCACAACTCTTTCTTCCCTACTCTATAACAGTAAATGTTGAGGGTAGGGAGGGACTGATTTAATTCATCTGGTTGCATCTTTTTGCCTCCCTCTTATCCCTTTCTCCTCATGATGTGCAGAAACCCTCCACCTCTCTGCTTACAGCAAAGTATCCCATTAAAAACAAGGTGCACAGGGGCAGTAGCAGCACTGTAGACTCAATAGTTTCAGTCTGGAAAAAGAGGTATCATTGCTAAAAAGGTATTTTCCACATTACCCCCTTCCCTTTCTGGGTTTCAGGGGATAGTACAGGCAGAGAGGCTGGAATAGTGTGAGAGCAGACTGATAGTCTGCAGAAAAGAGGCAGAGAGCATGTGTGGGAGAGAAGCTGACAGACCCTATTAGGGCAAATCTTTATTTTTTAATGCCTTTATCTGTTTCTTGCATTAACCTCATCCAAAGAAAGGACAAACTTTGCTCGGGATAAATAACTCTAAGGATATGTTTGTAGCAGACATATTAACCATAAGCTACTAAACTGGACAGTTTTCCAGGCATCTACCTCAGCCATTGACCCATGTGCACAGGAAATATGGCCCCAGTTTTAAAAATTACCGAAATGCAAATAATCAGTAGAATATATGGATAAAGAAGGCACTCTTACTGATACCAGGAGAATAAACTAAAGTTATTCCCAATCTGAGATTTCATTATTCTTGTTTTATGCTGCATTAAGTAGTATGAGCCATGAAATTATTCATTGCTTTTAAGAGCCTGAGTATTTTAGTGTGATGTCCTTCAGTTGTAGTGAATTGTTTATGCTCAGAGGAAGTTTTCTTTATTTGTGTCAAAGTTTGTTGGGCAGTCATTTTGTGATCTTTTGTAACATGGGCAAGGGTAAATAAGAGTATTTATCACTCCTCTTTATGAATTGATCCAAACAGTTAACTCTTTGGATAGGTGCTAAGCATAAAACCCACCCCTCAAGTTTACCCTTTCCAGTAGGAATTCAGTTCTATTACCCTCAGAGTTTGTTTGGAGGAGTTATTTTCAAAATATCAATAAATTTTTTCAGTGAGCATCTTTACAGTTATTTTAGACTAGAAAACTTTAGATGAAGAAATGTGTACTAGTTTTTACTGCAGACATGAGAACTGTTTTTTTTCTCCTCTTCTGAAGAACTGCAGCAGCTGTAGTATTGCGTGAGAATCCTGGGTGCTGGAGGAGATCCAGGTTGAGGCCTGTAGTAGTCACCCTCTTCGTTCTTTGGTAATACACTTTTTTTCCCAGAGGAATAGAGAGCTGGAAATTTAATGCTGTTATTTGGAATTACAGGCATCTTTGCAAGGTAGGACAGGCTGTGCTCAGTTAAATGTCTTGTTTCTAGTTTTGCTGTTACTGTCTTGCTTGCCATTTTTAGGTGAATTTTCACAAGGGTGTTATTAACTAGCTTGTGTGTTGCTTGGAATTCACTTGGCCCCTTTCAATCCCTTTTTGAGTTGATCAGCCAAATTTATGATGTTAACAAGAATCTCTGATGTTCTAGAATAAGCCTGGGCCCTTGATCTTTCAGATTGCTCAGCATTTGATGGCGTGTCTTTGAAGGGGTGTTGATATCTTCATAAATCTCAGCAAAACAGCATTGGGGTGATTTCAGCCTTCAGTTTCTTGCCCAAAAGCACTCAGAGGAGCTGAGCACACTCCTGTTTGCACACAGGAAAAGATTTCTCTCACAAGAAAAGCAGGGATAACTTRCCTGCTCAAATTGTGTGTGTGAGGTACCCAAAGGGAAACAAGATATTCTGAGCTGAAGTAATCAGTGTTCCATGGCATCTTTTATTGGAATTGGAAGCCACAGTGGTCTGATACCATCTGCACACCAAATGTGCTGGTTCTTGATTTTCTACATGAGTGGTCAGAAAGGGAACAAATCCTCCCTTGATCTCTGGGCTAAAGCATTTAATGAGGTAAAGTCTCAGAGAAATTGGTGCTTTGTCCTATATTCTCTCTCTAGGATTTCTTTGATCTGTGCCGATTTCAACTATTTTGTTAACRGTTTATGCTGCTTATTGTCTAACATCAGTTATTGTCTAATATCTAGCATATCTAGTTGAATGCATAAGAAAAAAAATGAGATTTTCTGGCAGTGGATATTTATAGGAATGCATTAGTCATGATCCTTGTCCATTTTTTTTCTAAAAGAAACGGTAATTTCCATAAATATGGAATGCATTCACTGTGCTTCAGAAGTCAAAACCAACTGTTAATGCTAATAATTTCCAAAGCCTGTCAGTTGCATCAATGAAAGAATGTAAGTACTCATAGTAATGCAAATTGCAAGGCTTAGTTCTTAGGCTCAGCSCTCCTAGTTTGGGGTAATGCTCTCTTCTGTTACTGTTCACATGAATTTKTTAGTTGACTTGAAGGGTGTCCAGTGGACCATTAGATTAAACTGAAGCAAGACGTAGATACTGGGCTACTTCTCTAGTTAATGATTAAGCAGTGGAGATCCAATAAGGATTAAATTTGTCATATATTGTGGACCTCTKCTTCATTTTCCTGCAGAAATTGAAACAGGTCATGCTTCGGATACAAGTAACAGCTCAACATACTGGTCTTTTCATTCCTGGGCTTTTATCTTTTTAAAGATACAGTAGCAGGGGTTTTAAAAATGTTATTTTCTTAGGTTATACTATTAATATTACATACTGTATTACATATTTATGTTTCTTTCATCACTCATAGAACCAATCCTAAATATAGCCCAAGGCTGGAGTGGAACATGTCTTGGCATGGGGATGCTGAAGGGGATTGCTGAAACAAGCCTTGTAAAGCTGCGGAAGGGGCAGCTCCAGTAGTCAGTGGTTAGTGGTTTCAGAACCTCACAGGAAGACTGATGTGGTAAATGCAGAACTTGATGGGTTTATCCAGTTTTAAGGCTGAATTATTCTTCAGTTACTCAGCCTCAGTCCTGGTGTCCCATTTAACGAAGCATTTGTCAGAACTGAAGATAACTATTCCAAGGAAGTTGTCTCAGGTTTTTGGTTTGGTGTTTATTTCAGGGTCTTCTTATAATTTTTTTTCTTTTTGATTTTTTTAACTGAGGGTAGACTGAATGATTTCTAACATTACTAGAATCTGTGCTCTATTATGAAGAGTAGCAAACATTKTTATGTAGTTAATATTTATATCCACAGTAGAGCTCAAATCTAGTTCATCCTTATCTCTCTTCTTTTCTTTGCAAAGTTCAAAAAGGCACATGGACCCGGTGTGTTTGCATTTCTGAAATTACAAAATGTCAACATATTCTCAATCYCCTTTGTACTAGGCCAGAGGCTGAGGTGGAATTTTCCTTCCAGTRTAATAAGATTTGATATTCCTTGGTCTGTGGATGTTTATTGAGGAGAAGGAGAGAAAGAAAGGTTAGATTGCATGAAAACTAGTGTACCTTTTTTAAACAGAAAAGGTTTTCAGTCACACGCTATTTTTTGTAGAAAGCTCATGCTATAGTGTATGGACAATACAGTGTACAGTAGGCAATAATCTGCTGAAGCAACTCCTGTAACCTAAGTGTTCTGTGCAARCATGTCTCGTTTTTGATATGCTGATACAATAAAGTAAAAATAATTCTCTGACACACGTTCTTTTGCTCGAATATGTCTCTGCACTTGCAAGCTTTTCACTTATTCATGTGTTGCMCTAACTCCAGTACTGTTCAGACTTTTTACTTCTAAACTTGCWCTCTGAATAGTATACGTCAGTTACAAAATTAATCTCTGCAGAATTGCAGAGTTAATTTAGTGTCTTACTGTGAAAGAAGTTAATTTGGTATGCCTAGACCAATTATGAAATCCTTTGGAGCTATTGTTTGGTGACATCTGTTCCACTGCAGTACAGTATTGTAAAAAATATGGTGTTAGCTACTGTTAGAGCTTTCAGAMGAATGAAGTCTGTATATCAGTTGAGTTGGTGTATATTTCTGGTGTCCAGCAGAGGCATAATAGCATGTATGTAATCTAAACCAAAGTCTAYGTTCTTGTCTCTTAACTGTTTCTGAAGAGGTTGCATAAGGAAGCCCCAGTTTGGGCAGAGGACATGAGGCATGTAACAGCAGCTGGAGCAGCATGGACATTGCCAGGTCCTGCAGAGCCTGCAGGCAAAGGAAGAGATCTAGGACTGAGACAGACCAATGCTTTAAATTACTTAYATTACTGAAGAATTAGTCCTTTGGGTATTCTTACTGTTTGCATATAGTTTGTGGTGCCAAGATGGCAAAATCCTCAATTTTTGATGTATTCTGATGGGAGCACAGACTTGGTAAGTGACACGCTGTCAAATGTGGCCAGTGGCTTGTATTTTCTTTGTGTGATGGCTGCCTCCTTAAGCAGTTATAGGGGGTTCTCTTTGGGATGAAACATTCTGGAGACCAGTATTTTTGCTTTGATAGTGCARGACCTGAAGTATCTGGCTTATGTTGACCATGATTTCTGCCCTCTCCTTATATATCTGTGTGTATGTGTATGTATATAGTAATTGGCTCCCTAGCAGGGCTTTAAGTTAGTTAGGCTGAGAAAGTCAAAAATGTAGAAATCCACATTTCTGGTGTACTTTGTAGAGCCTTCACAGTTCTCAGGTGGGCTCTTGTCAGCTGTGATRAATGTTTTGTGTAGCAGTTTGTGACCCTAGTTTCTTTATGTTGAGATTCAGATTTGAGTTACATAATCTTAAGTGTGCGAGAGTCAAATGTCATAATAGACGGTGCATTTCTTCAGTTTGGTGGGAAAAGGACCAAAGCTTTTGGCTTTTTTYYYCCCTGGATTGGGCTGGAGTTTGGAAATAAAAGCCCTGAAGAGCACAGGTGAGAAGAGAGGAGCTGTTGGGGTTATTTCGATTTTCTTGATGCTACAGAAGCCACCAAGTTAGGAACAGGGCTGATGTCAGTGTTGGTTCATGACTTAAGGTCTCATTTGGTGCAGAGATGAGCAAATTTCAAGGTTTAGGTTGCTTTCATGTCTGTGATTAGAGTCTGAGCAGCTGAAGTTGTGAGAGTGTGGTTTACTGCCAGATCCTCAATCTGAAGAGCAGGGAGGAGGTTTGTGTAGAAAGTGCGGTGTTGCAGCAGCATTTTTCTTCAAGGTGGGAGCCTTGTTGTTGTCRGCCTATTTTACCTCAAGTCACAGTGTATAAATAGACAATAGAAAAATTTTGGGGCTGGTCTAATTGCAGAGACAAAATGAATGTTAGGACTTAGCTGAGTTGTGAGAGCCTCCAGAGATTTAAGAGATTCCTTATTTGCTGTGTTATGTCGAAAATGCAAGTACTTTTCTTTGATATTTTGGAATTTCAACAGAAACAGCCTATGGATGTTGTGGTAGTGCTGACAGAAATCGTTATCCTTCTGAGAAGGCTTTGAATCTAAGAACACAGAAGGAAAAGTTAAATTGAGTGCTTGTGCTTTTCATGAATCCCATAAATTAAAATGAATACTTTGTCCCAAACCAGACTTGTGCTGTGATGGTACCTGGCAGCTATTGTAATTATAGTATGGAAGGTGCCATATGTGTTTGCCATGTTAGACAACAAGAGCTTGATTAGCCAGCTTTAGCCAGAAGAAATGACTACTGTGGTTTTCAAAAGGGACAAAATGTCACTCGATTTTGTACAGCCACAGCACTAATTGTGTCTGTCAGATACTGACTGCTTCTTTGCCCATCTTGAAAAAGCAGTAAAAATAGATGAAACTGCATTAGAAGAGTTCCAGTCAGTGATTGAATGATAAACAGTTGTCTAATGAAGTTAAGCCCCTTTGTTTTTCTTTTACATATCCTTCTTCTTTCTCCCTAAAAACAATACACGAGGAGCTTCATAAGTGTGTGCTAGGAACTGGTTAACACAGCCAAATGTATTGARAACACCACATTTGCTTGCCACTGGTGTATTAATGCTTTTCAAATGCGACTTTGTTTCCAGGCCTTTTTGCAAATGTGCAATCTACCAGTCCGGGTGATTTGCAGGGCAAACGCTGAGTACATGTCCCCATCTGGTAAGTGTGGCCTTCATTTAGATTACTGTGTTATACCTCCATTTTGATACCATGGCAACTACGCCTTGTCTTGCTGATAGCAGTCGGGCAGTGCTGCTGTGTGTGGGTTGCCTTTCCCCCTCCTCTCCAGTGCAGTTTCTCCTGTGCAAACAATCAAAACAGTGAAATGCAGAATRACATAGGCCTGCGACTGCAGTACCTGTGTAAAGTGTTCAGACAGTTCTGTGCCTGGTGGAAACCTCCTCTCAAATGTCCTGAAGCAGAAGGACATTTATGTCCAAAAGTGGCTTTATTCTGCATCCAGGGAATATTCCCAGAAATGCTGTAATGTTTTGATGTTGCTGGAGGGAAGCGATACCAGAGAAAGGTTCTCTTTTGTTACCCTGTCTGGGAGTTGATTACCAGGATATTGGTACAGGAGACCAAAGGGTGCRTTGTCACTCTTAAGGGTGACAGGTGATTTTAAATCTTCCTCAGATCCATGAGGCTGTCTGGGAAAAAATGCAAACATACCACCAAAAAGTCAAGTATTAAAGGGTGGACAGCCTACCTTTTGTTGGAGGTCACTGCCTAAAAATGCCATAGATCAGTTTCAGAAGCTTGCCTAAAAATCAGAAAGAAATACTGAACTCAGGGTGCAGAAGTCCAGTGATCCTCACACTCTCTCCCAGATTTTTGTTGTGTGAGGAGTTACATATTTACTGATTAACTGGCTCTGGCTGGTGACTGCCATATAGAACTGCCTGTCAGTATCCGTCTGCCAGCCATAGGGGTTCTATTGCTGCTGTTGATATTTTTCGTTAAAGCATGAAATGAGACTATTTAAAAAAAAAAACAAACAAAAATAACAGTTGCTTGGCAGGAGTGAAAAACCAGCAAAATAAGCAGGTATATGAATTATTTGTTTGTAAATAGAGCTTTGAAATGCTGAATTCAGGCACACAGGAGCATCTTGCRTGTGCAGGACTAGGACTAGAAATTACATGCCATGGCTTCTCTGCCATTCCCACCTCGTGTCCACACTTGTTGGCATCTGATGATGTAATTTGGGTCTGAACATTTCCTTCTTCTAAGAACAAGGAGCACAAAAGGGAAAATGATAATGCTTCTATTTTAAATACAGGCAGAATGACCTGTATTCTTTTTGCCCTTACTCCTAGAATCCTGTATTATTTTTATTCACTTGCCTCATTTCCTTTATTTATATTGTTTTAATGATAATTCAGAGAAGGTTTTCATTTGTTCCCATTTCTCTCCCCACCRCCCCTGTCTCACAGCAGCAGACAAAGATCTGCATCTCATCATTTTTGAGGAAAGGTTATTTATCTCGTAGTCATTGCAGTGATGAAACCCATTCAGTGGGAGTCAGAAGTATGGTATCAAAGGACTGTCCTAGTACATGAAGCACAGTCTGAAACCACTAAAGTCTGCAGCACAGCAGTCTGTGTTTCCTTCTGCAATGTGCAGTGTGTGGATGCAGATGAAGCCTTTGTTGGTGTGATGCATTTATTTATTACCCTTAGGCCAGTGAGAAGTGATGCTCATGGTAAAAACCCTGCCTGAATCTGGTGTTAGTATGAACAGAGTTTGAGCTGGGCTGGACAATAGTTGTGTTTCAGTGAAAAGAATGAATGTATTGCTAATAACATATTTGGAGTCAAGCTATCCTGTCCTTTGAGCTTTGTGTTGAGAGTGGAGTTTGCACATGAGGAGACGCAGGAAAGTCCCTGTCCCCTACGTGGGTAGCTCATTTACTGCCTTAGGAGTGAAGAGAGRACATTTTCAGTACTACAAAACGTCCCTCATTTACCTCCATTTTATGCATCATGTAAATAATCCTAAAAGATTTAGTCTTAAATATAATAGTGATGTCTGTCAGTTGCACTAAAAGATTTGCAGGAAAAGCAACCTGATTAGGATGGTTTGGAGCAGGAGCTCTCAGCTTCAAGTTGAGGGCTGGGAGAAGGGGCATAGGGCAACTTCTGTCTTGCTTCATGCTTTATTGTCAGTACAGGGCTTTCTCTTGTATCTGCCTGCCTTAAAACTTTGGCTCAGTTTTGTGTGTAAGAAAAGTTACCAAGCACAGAAGGTGGTAAGTGCAGGCTCGGAAGCCCTTTGCAACCCCACCAACTCCACCAGTGACCCCATCATTTCCCAGTCTCCTTTTGAGGACAGGCTCATTTTAGCCCTGCTCTCCACTGGATTCTCAGGGCTTAGCCTCATAGACTGAATGTTAAGGCTTGCTAGTATTAAGCTTTAACCCCATTTTACTTCCATGATTATGGAGAAGCACATTCCCTCTCCCAGGGCCCCTGAAATCTGTGAGTCTCATACTGAGAACCTCTTTCTGACCCTAGGACCGTGGGGCCTCACAATTGCCAGCTCACAAATAGAAAGTGGAGACAGGGGCAGCCAACAGGAGYTGGCTGGCCCTGTTGCTGGAAGTCTGAGGGACTGGAGGAGGTGGAAGAGTCAAGCCCCTGCCTTGCTGAGTGCATGTTTGCACTTCCCTCTGCTTGCTTTCCTGGGCACAGTGCCACRTCTTCCATTCAGCAAACCTTTCCCCACCACTGGGTTAGGAGGAATGGTGGGAATGCATTGTGTCATAAAACTTTCAGGCAAGGAAGGGTTCTGTCTGCTTTCCTGGGATTTCCCATCTATACTTCAAAGAAACAGTGAGTTAAGTCTTTCCAGCAAGGCAAAATCCATTGTTAGAAAACAGGTCAATAGATCTCGCTCAATGACTGAAATACACAACTGCAAGTATCATATGTAGAAGAGTTTCAGGAGGAGGAAGATCAGGAGGAAAATATTTGTTATTGCAAGTGTTTGCTGGGTGAGTTATGTGTGAGCTTTATCTGTGTTCATCTGAAAAAGCCCAGACGCTGATGTTCAGGAATACCTGCAATATTTAATTGCTTTGAAAATAGTATTTTTTTTTTTTTACAGTTTAAAAAACCTCTCACTGCAATACATTTCTCCTTTTACAGGCAAAGTACCCTTTATTCATGTGGGAAATCAAGTAGTGTCTGAACTTGGGCCCATAGTCCAGTTTGTAAAAGCCAAGGTAATTGTTCTTATTAATTAGTGAATGTTAATCCTGCTTGGCATTGTGCTGATTTAGTGTGCTTTTCTGGAATGTTACTGAGTTTGTTAGAAGAGTCTAGGAATCTAGTGCTGTTTTGAAAGAAAGGTATCCTGGAATAGGAGTTTGTGAGGTGAAAATGTTTTTCTTTGTCATTTCCTCAAATTATGCAAGTAAATTCTGTGCAGAATAGMTGCATACTAGTGCCAGTTTCTGAGACTGTTTTTCTACATGTTTTGTCTCTGGGTCTCAGTGGTCTTAAACCCAGAACTGACYRTTTGAAATCCTGAAGTGTCAGATAYTGTTCAAATTTGCCTTTATTCTCTCACCCCCTGGCCATGTTTTCATTAAGAAGTTGAATCTGTATCACAGATGTAAATTTGTGTTTACCTCTTGCCRGAGAGGTACACTAAACAGAAGACTGTGTGCTCCAAGTGTGTTCATCTATAACAGATAATAGTCTAAATTTCTTGTAGATTAGTTAAAATTTCTTACAGATTAGATTAGTTACATTATGATGATTTGGTTTTAATCCTAAAGGATACTGTATGTAAAAATTTCGTATGCAATTTGTTATCGAACTATGTAACAGATTCGGACCTGAGCCAAAGCTCACTGACTTTAAAGGTCTTTGGGTCATATGTTGCTGAATATTCCAATACCCGTTCTTACATGTGTGTCTTTTTTCTTTTCCCCTTTAGGGCCATTCTCTCAGTGATGGATTGGATGAAGTCCAAAAAGCTGAGATGAAAGCCTACATGGAACTGGTCAATAATATGCTCTTGACAGCAGAGGTATAGCAAACCCTAGTAACTCCATACACTTACATAAGTGACTGTAGGCAAGAAAACTTGAGGAATTTTTCCCCATAGTGGAAATACTGCTGTTCTTAGATTAGGTTGTCAACTTTTGAGGTGAAAGGAGATAGGAATGAATTCTCCTACACTGTGGATTACTTCCTGACACATTCCTGTAGCCATGTGTGACTCCCTCACCTATCTGAAGGGTGTCACACAGCTGTAGCAGTAACTGACTGGAAGATGCCAGTGGTTCCTGGGTTCTACCCCAACCCCTAGCTGGCCAGGCTGAAACTGTCCCCATGTGCACGCTGTGCAGGAGGGGAGGAGGCTCTTCAGTGTGTGTGTCTGGGGCCAGACCAGGTGGTGGAGTCCCAGCGTTGAGCAGTTTTGGAAGCGCTGGGAAGATTCAGGTGGCTGAGGAGCTGAGGGCTGTCACCTGTACCTTGAGTGGGGTGTGCTGTGGGCAGTAGGAGCAGGCCTTTGGTCTCAGCTTGGTTTTGGTACTCGTGAAATCAGAACTAGCAACTGGGCTTTTGCCTTCCAGTTTTAATTTCTTTTGTACATTCAAAGGTCTAAGAGAAGAAATGAAATGGAAATTTTAATCTAATGTAGAAAATTCTACTAGTGAAAAATGATTGTCTCTGTATTCTCCTTTATTAGGAAGTTTTAGTAAGTGTTCTTTCTTTTCCTAGCTCTATCTCCAGTGGTGTGATGATGTTACAGTAGAGGAGGTGAGTGGTTCCGCAGCATTTATCTTAATTAAAATTTAATGAGAAAACACTTTTGCTCACAACTGCAAATCCCTACTCATAAATGAAACATGGGGGTTTATACCATTACTGATAAAGTCTTTTCACTTTAATTTCACTTGCATACACATTTTAGGGAAGCTGTATTACTGGAGGGAGCTGACTGAAGAACAGATACAGGTTTTGTATATGTTTCTGAAATAATAGCTTTAAATAGTTAATGCTGCAAACTACGGATTCTGTGCAAATAGTTGCAGCATGCACACAACTGTCTTTCTCTTCTACGGCTCCCTTTCTGAAAGAAATGTTTAAATATTAGCTGTTTCGTTCAAGAGGTCTCTGTATTTTATTATAACATAGCACCTTTCTGTTTTTAAACAAAGATTACTCACCCAAGGTATGGCTCTCCTTATCCGTGGCCTCTGAACCGCATTTTGTCCTATCAGAAGCAGTGGGAGGTCAGGCGAAAGATGAAAGCTATTGGATGGGCTGGAAAGACACTTGAACAGGTCAGAATGAAAAGTGAACCTTATTTTTATACCCTGTTTTCCTTTTGCTTTATTTTTCTCTTTTTTTTTTTTTTTTTTTAATAGGCTTCAGACAATATCCTGCCTCTGCCACAGATGTAGTAAAATGTATATTCTTAAAACATTAAAACATTATCTGGAGTTAGGTATTTGCCTTCAGCAGCAATAAATCTTAAATTCTGTGCAACCTGATGGGGTGGAAGGAAGGATGTTTTGCCACAAGTGTACAGCTCTGTCAGTGTTAGCTTAGGCCGTAGTCCTGAAAATAGGTTGTAAGTTCTGTGCCCCACTTCCTGTATGATGCTAATAGGCTCTCTTTGTGGGATTGTGGCAGCTTGTGGGGTTTRAGTCTGTACCTTTCATTAAGCTTAGTTATAAATATTATGGGAAGCACTTAATCTGAATTGCCTTACATCAAATGTTAGATTAAGTAACACTTARCTACCTGCCCACTGTGTAGGTTTGACTGACTTCAACAGCTTTTGATATTCCAAAATGTTACATTCCTTGTTCCTACTGTCGGTGCAAATAAAATAAGGAGGTTATTTCTTGCAATATGGTGTTATTTCCTGACAATATGAATCTTTCTTTCTTGTGTGTTTTGATAGGTGCTTGAAGATGTAGATCAGTGCTGTCATGCTCTCTCCCAGAGATTAGGAACACAACCATATTTCTTCAACAAGTAAGTTACTCTATTGAAATAYTGCATCCAGTAATATGAGATACAGATGTATACCCATATACGTATAAATTTATATATATAAAATTCCTGKTTTATTTTCATGTTGTGTAATTATTGCAAAGATACAAATGTGTGACTAGAATCTAAACATGAAATTTCAGGAATAAGTATTTAAAGATTTTAAAGGGAAAGTTTCTGTAAATTTATTGTATTTATGATAYAGTTTTACTCCTGCGTGTGTTCTCTACAGATTCTATGACAACTTACGTAGGTAGGCTGCAAATGTACATTTTAATGCATTTAGTTTCTTATTAAAAATTATACATTTAAAGCTTTACTTGTATTTCTTGGGTAACATTCTCTATTAGAGGCGTGAATCTTCATTGTGCTAAGCCTGATCAGGACAATTTGTCTTAATGCCAGGAGCAGTTTTGAATGAAGTGAATTAGCATGAGGGTGCCTGTGAGTTCTAAGAACTGGGGGAGAAACTGGCTAGTCCACAAAGAACCAGATGCAAAGTGAAAACCAAGATTTACATTGCCAGGAGAGAAAAAAGAAATTACCTGACCTCCATGGGACGTCATCTGCTCTTACTAGTTTCTTTCAATTGCAAAATGCTATTTTAATTTTTTTTTCTCTCTAATAATTCAATATTTTTGAAATGTTACCTACTTAAATAACATCACATTAGCTCCCTCTTGTCTCCTGTGATAGATCAGCCTAGAAGTGCTCAGGTCTGGATTTCAGTTTATTACATTCAGATGAGGAAATGTCTTCAAATGGCAGCATTTGGTTACTTTTCTGCACTATGTCTTTACCCCTTAATCTGTCTTTACCCCTTAATCTGTTCCAAGCTGAAACTATTTGGGTAATGCTAATTCAGAGGATACAGAAATATGCCTTATAGAAGACAATTTTAAATTGCATTTTCTCCTACAATTATTAAACATAGTATCTCCTAAATTTTCTTTCTTTATTTCTAAAGAATTGTGACTTGGGGGTTTTGTGTTGGTTKGTTGTTAGCCAGGCTTTTTTGGCACAGTTTCAACCCTTAAACTTTTTAGCTGTCTGAAATATTACTAAAAAGTATGTGGTTTTAGCCCAGTGTTTCTCAGTCTGTGACTTTTGGAAATCTTTGGGAAGTGAATAAGAAAAGCAGCCTGTTGCTGACAGATTAAGTTTGTTATACAAGGTTATAATATCTCCATAGCTCCACTGGAGAGTGCTTAGTGATCCACAAATAAAAAGGCAGAATATGTTATCAGTTGGGAAAGCTTCATGCTGTGTACCTTGAATACTAGTAAACAGGGATTCTGAAGTTATTAATATATTTCAAGAAAAAAAATTACTTACACATGGACTATTATATATATACATGGACTACTTAAAGGTCCAAGGTGACAATTTAGATGGGTCATACCTAAAATAAGGTAGGACTGCAAACATCCCCAAAATATCTGTTTTCTTCTGTGTAGTCCCCTTTCAGAAAAGAGATGTTTCCAGCTCTACTACTATGRAACTCCTTTTCCTGTGGGTTGAATAGTTCCCAAATGTTGAAAAGCACAAAAAAAGGAATAGGAGTCTTAAGCTTCCACTCTCTCTTTTTTTTTTTTTTTAGCTTGTGAGATAATAATTGTTTTTTTCAATACACATTTGCAGAAGAAAAAGAACCCCAAAACACCTGATAAGCATTTGCCCTTGTTACAGGACTAAAAGGTGGAGAATTGTTTGAAACTAGATCAGTAACTCCTTCTGATTATTTYCACATTTCCAAGCTCTGTAAAGAAAGAAAATGCCATACTGAGACCAAGCAGGTTTCTTAGTATATTCTATAATTTTACTCAGTTTTGGTTTAGTGTTGCCTGATTTCATCTCAATACTTGATTGCATGGCCATATAAAGGTTACTCAGAACAGCAGGGTTTTCTTGATCAGGACTTGCCTTTCAAAATACCCATTCTTTTTTTTCTGTTTGTTTTTACAGACCAACTGAATTAGATGCTTTGGTGTTCGGACATCTGTTCACAATCCTTACTACTCAACTAATCACTGATGAACTCTCTGAAAAAGTGAAGAACTACAGTAATCTCACAGCCTTTTGTCGGCGAATAGAGCAGCAGTACTTTGGGGGTCAGGAGAAAGAGAGTCCTACACCTCCAGCCCCACCTGCCAAGAAGAAGTCCTTGCTGAGATAAGCGTGGTGCTTGGGGTGGATCACATTGCAGTTTTGGGTGTCTTAYTGTACAAGAAATTGAGAATGGAAATGTGTGGTAGCTTTTTGAAGCTGCCAAATCATTCTGGAGCAAGAAAAATGTTAAATACAGTTCTCGTGTTGTAGAATGTATTTGTGCACATTTAAGCTGACATGTCTGTATGAGCATTTCCATTTTAATAGCCTGTATGCTATTAAATAGTGAAGTGACATACTGTGAGTGACCTTGGAAAAATATTGTATCTGTTTCAATAAAATAAAACACTGAAAGTTGCTCTCTGATCTTTGTAAATGCTTTTCTTACTGAATTTAATGTCTGTGTGGGATCGTGAGTGGGATCCTGTTGATAGGACACTTGGAAGAAAGTTGCAAATTAGTTACAATTATTAGGCTGGGAATGAAAGGACTCATTAGAGATCTGAAAGTTTGCCTCAGCTAAAATTTATTCAAAAATTGGGTGAAAAAAAATGTCTTGGGGCTRTATAGCACACAACTTGTGATCTTAGCTCTTATTTTTGCGTCAAAGTAGCTTCTGGCTGTCATTCCTTCATCTTSTGCATCTTGTGTCTGCTTTTACTTCTTTCACTTTTAGTTTTTTGAYTATCATTTTTTTCTTCCTGTAATTTCCCAGTTTTAATCCTCAACTTGTCCTGCTGGTTATTTAAAAAAAAAATAATTTGCTAGGTAAGTGTCTGCCTCACTGTTTCCATTTCCAGTGTGCTCCTGAGCTTTGATGTACTAGATGTGGTTCTCACGGAAAAAGGACTTGCTGTGAGCCTGTGKCTGGCATGTCTCGTTCCTTCTGCCTCTGTGTTATCCTTGGTACATGTAACCACAATGATACAGAGGTAAACAAAGAAATATCGTTGTGGTGCTCCAAAAACACTGGCAACATGGAACTTTTCAAGGGACAGTTCTTGTGTGTGGGCAAGGAGTGGTCTGACTGGTGTTACTTCGAGTCCATTAAATGGTGCTGCTCCATTCTGCTTTGTCTGTCATACTTGATGCTTTTCCAAAAGCACCAGCAACTCCAGGAACATGGTGGTGGTAAAAACAAACCTTGTGCACTCAGGAAGTCATGGGCACAACTGGGAACCAGCTCAGGCTGTTTGGCTTGTTGGAAMCATTGTGTTTTCATACTGTAAAATACATTATTTTGCCTATATGCCTCAGTGTCAAAACACTTAATGGCTTGAACTGGTTACACAATGGTCATGAGGTTTTGGCTGCCATTTCCTTCTCTTAAAAGCTGAGCAGAAAGAGCTGCATGTCTTGGACTGGCCCGGATCTCCCATGTCTGAGGTTCCTGAACCACTCCTGCTTACTCCCTGCAATTGTGGGGGACTGCTTTTGCCAGCTGGACTGGAAAATTGRGCTGAATTCTTACTGCCTGTGTTTTGATACAAGAGTCCTAAGTCCTGCTGCAGACAAATCCACTAAGTAGCAGAGTGTAAGGGTGTCTTGGTCTTTCATCAAACCCCTATTGCACRGAGAGGTAAATTGCCCTTATCCTCATTTCAGTTGTAAAATTTCCCACATCTCTATGTTGAACACCTTTTCAAACTAAAGCCCAWCAGCTCTTGACTGCTTAGTGAGCATTTCCACTGTCAAAATGGGTAGTTGAGAACCCAGATATTTCTTTCAAACTTGCTTTTCTGCATTAATTCAACTGAAACAACTGGAAAAGAACTTGTTTTGTTGAGGYGGTGTTGGTTTGTGGTTTTTGTTTTTTTTTTCAAGTTTGGAAAGGATATTGTGATACATGCTACTTTGAGCACTCATAAGCACTACAGCTASCATGCCATGGTCATGGGGAAATCCTGTGTGAA
This sequence comes from Malurus melanocephalus, assembly GCF_030028575.1. Classification (NCBI taxonomy): domain Eukaryota; kingdom Metazoa; phylum Chordata; class Aves; order Passeriformes; family Maluridae; genus Malurus; species Malurus melanocephalus. Next base: position 1,561,496 of record NW_026623262.1, read on the forward strand.
AACTCAAGTATTTTAATCCAGAGTGATTAAACTGGTCTTTCATCTTTTTGCTATTTGCAGAGCACCATTCATGAAGAAAGATTTTAACCTACCTTCTGTTGTCTTAACAGTTCTGCTACCAGTAGACTGAACTACAGGTGTAATTTACTTAATGGATTTCTAAGCCTACCTATTAATTTTYATGCAGTTTGAGAAAGTGCAAGTGGGCATGTGTTCCTCCTCTTTCAAGGCTGYGGTGGCCATTAGCCACCTTGTAACCAAATTTCAGCAATTGCTTTGAAACAGTATTGAATGAAACTTTTTATATTTTGGTAAGGTGAGGCAGAGCAATCTCTGYTAATACACCACATTGAATGCTGAACAGCAAGGTTTGCAAATTTTTTGCAGTAATATACAGCGAGCTTTGTAACTTCAGAGTAGTAAAAAAACCCCGCAGAGCCATAGGCATTTACCTGCTTTGAATGTCTCATCTAGAAAATAAATGCTGTGGAATTGGCTCAAAGATACTGATCTCTTGCAAACAAAGTATGTGTAAATCCACCTGAGCTACTCAGACTCCACTTAAGGATACAGAGACAGGCAAATCACATCGAGTTTTCAATATTGAAGTGAGAGGACAAGAAGAGACTGAGCTCTCGAGTTACACTGAAGRTTCTGAAAGTTTAACCACTCTTCATTCCTTGTGTGTGACTCTGATAAGTTCATTTAAATGGAAAAAAGCATTCCWTACTTCCTTGACTGAGGAGGATTCTTTCTGTATGGAATGTTTGCTACAGGGCTGGTTTGTAGTTCAGGCTGCACCTCATTCTAGGCAATACCTAAATTTAGAAGGAAAATCTTGGCTTTGCTACCTGTATTGAAAATAGCTATTAAAATCCTAGCCAAAAGACATACTTTGTACTTCATAAATACCAGAAAGCATGATGCTTTTTTTAGTGACACTGGTAGCATGAGCAGTGCTGTGGAGCAGACTGGGCTGAGCTCCAAGGAGCAACACTCACTTGGTGAGCCATTCCTTAACTCCACGAAGCTTCAATCCTGCAGAGGACTCTTGTACTGATTGCTCCTGAAATGCTGTACACGGTTCAGGGAAAAGAATGAAAGGTTTTAACCACCAGCAGTAAAACAAGAGTGGAAAAAACCCCCAAACCAACCCAAACCCAATAGCCTTTCTAGCAAAGGGATTGAGCAAGGACGCTGACCTGCCTTCTCCAAGGCAAAGTTCTGAGGGTTTCCTGGTGGTCTGAGTGGCCCTTTAGTAGACAAGGCTGTTCATGTGCAGTCTGTKAGAAGTTTACTCTTGAGTTGTGGGTGTTTCTAAAAGATCTTTCATGGCTGAAGCACAACTGCTGCATCATAGGCAGAAGTCAGGCCAGGAAGGACTATGGTTTTTCACATAGCAGGACAGTGGAGATGATAATTTTCTTTCCTAGGTTTTCAGGCTCAAAAATACAAAGCAGCTACAGGCTATTTTGTAAGGAATGATAGCTGGAACTTCTAAAATTTACCCAAATTAAGACAAAAGTTAGGTTTCTAACAGAAAGAAAGTCAGGAACAACTGTAGCATGGATTATCATACACCTGAATATGAAATGCAGGAGTTACTCAACCAAAACAGCACACAAAGTCACAAAATCTCTCAGAATTACACGTGAATAGACATAACTGAATCTGAATTTGAGTACAAATCACTTGCCCATAGTGGTTTGCTTCTCATAGCCTTTTCATTCGAGAAATTTAAAGCTTCACAGACAGGTGCTCAAGTTGAACTAAATGCTCACGTTTGAAAGTAGCAGATACTTTCTTCTGATGAAGCTAAAACAATTGGGAAAGCTGTCTCCTGGTGAAGACAGGATTGCTCCTCCATTCCTAAAATGCTCTTTGGGATTGGAAAATGAACCTGGTCCTTGCTGGATTTTGGTGTCTGCTCCCATCAGAAATATGCACGGTGCCAATTCCAGATGYGAAGGTGTCGTTTGCCTGAGCAGCACAGCACCATACACACAGCAGATCTTGGATCCTGTGTGCCCTGTGCCACTGCAAGGACAGCACAGGAAAAGGAGMAATCACCCTGCTCCACCACAGGCTGTGGCAAACGCGCTGGGGGTTTGAAAGTGGCCAGGATCTCTGCCACTGGCTAATTTACAGGATTGGATCATTGTTTCCACTGACAGTCCTTCCTGATCTGGTTTTCCTGTCCGTTTCTGAAGAAAGTTCTCCTTGACTGGGTAGTCTTCCGATGCTGCATTTTATGATGTGATGAGATTTTGAAAGAGACATGTGAAGGGGCTCTGGTGGGAGCAGCTTTTGCTAGGATCTATCATTTTTTACATGAGTTATAAAAAATTTAGTATTGAGTGGTGTTAATGGGATATTAATCTGCTGTTTTCTCTGTGTTTTGTTTTATTTCTCCTTTTCCTCCCCAGGGAAAGAAAAATAACCTGGTAATCTCCTGCCTCTCAAATGTACTTAAAGCTCAGTGTTGTGGAAAAAAAGAGGCTAGCATAACCCTACACATGGAGAATGCTGCTGAGCTGCACTTAATGATGCCTCTTAGGATCAGCTGTGCTGCTAGAAAACACTTCATTTCCTGTGGCTTTCTTTCTTTATAAGCAGAGTGCAGCTCCAATGGCGCTCACAACAATTAGCACCCACTTGTTCTGCAGGTTTGAAGTTTTTTGCATTAGTCAGGTTGAGAAATTCATGGTATTAATCATGACTGAAGTTGTTATTTATCACCTGCTGGGTGAGAAATAATAATTTTGGCACTACTGGGGCAGCAGGCCAGAAGTACCAAATTAAGTAAAACATCTAAACACCAGCAAGGATCATTTCTCTGATTAATGAATTGTTACAAAGAAAAACTGCTACTCGTTATCTGATCTTAGGATAAGAGTAGGAAGTAGCAAGCATTAGTAAAGTTAGGCTCTAGCCTGATACAGTTTGAAACTTCCTGSCTGATGTCACTTGTGTCATTCGCCGACTAACACACACTTGTCTGCTTCACAGGTTTGTAAAAATGCAGCACTTGGCAGGGAGCTTGAGGCCTGTTGTGCAACTGCCTCGAAAGAAATGGAAGGCTTGGAGCTTCTAGGACTTGTCTAGGCTGGAAGGTTTTGCCATAGGAACAGCTACCARCCCTGCAAAATACCATTGTGAGCAGGCAATAACAGGGGAGCAGGAAACAAAACCTGTGMCATCAAGGGAGTGAAGTTCACGCCCAGGTAACTGTATCCATTCTGGGGCCWTCAGGCACCACGGGATTAAAAGGGCCCAGGAATTACAGCTGCCTGATCAGAGGTGTTTATCTCGTACAGGAAGGGCTGGCCTGCACACAATGGGGTGCATTGAAATGAGGTCTGTGTGTGCTGCTACAGCCCTGAGCTACCACATCCCCACCCTAGCAGACCATTGCAGAGAGCTCAGGAGATACCATGTTAGCAATGCCCAAACAAGTGCTAATTCCTGAGTTATAAATGAGATGTAAAARTTGAGTGTGAGCCTTGACTGTGGTCAGAGAACTCAGCATGGGAGACAAGCACCACGTCTGAAAACAAGTAGAAGCACCCGTTGTTGATTCTTTGCTTGTTGAGATTTACAAGAAATACACTGAGAGCTTTAGAGACCTTTTTTGGCTCCAAGTATTTCATTAACCAGAAATAGAATATGGGGTTTTTCCATAGAGAGTATCAACCATTCCCATCTACTGCTGCAGACCTCCAATTTGKTGCTAGTTAAGAAAAAGAACTTCACACTRTTGACACAGATGGACTGCCGTCAAYGCCACACATGACATCTGTGGCAGCCAGAGTAACTCCTGTCTGTGAGCCRGTGTGCTCAGAAGCTGACTTGAAACAATGAACTGACATGAGAGGTCAGCATGAACTCACCCCTCTCCTGACAGCAGCCCCCCAGCAGGGCTGACAGCACTGGGCTGACTGTAACAAAGTTTGTTAAKAAAGATGTTTTTGTAAGTAAGTTTTGTGTCATCTATATGTTTTCTCATCTAGAAATTTATATATATGAAAGTTTATTCTGCATTTAAGAAGAAAATTAGAGATCTTAGGAATGTGTGGCATGATGGTCGCCTTCCCTACAAACGCTACTCAAATTGTCAGTCTTCTGGGATTTGTATTCTCAGTTCACATAGAAGGATTTGAAACAAGAATGAAAAGGATGATCATTCATAGAAAATACAAGCACAGCAAAGGGCTCATTGCAAACAAAAGACCATCTTCTGAGGCTAAGCAGGAAGTCACCAGAATGAACCTTGTTGTAGACACTGTGGGGAGGAACCAGCGCAGCTTAGCCATGACAAATCCTGCAGAGCTGCCACGGAGTGCAATCACYACCCAGCTGGTCTGGTTAAACTGGCATCACCCAGTCCCCAGAGTATCTACCTGTTCCAAGTTTGTCTTCTCTCTGCATGAATTTACACTTTCTATAATGTCTTCCTGCCAAAAATTGTTCAACAGCAAGTCTACTTCCCTAGTCACACCTCTCGGATTGTCCCTGACACACTCTCACAGCTGGTGACATCTTGGCTTTTGTCTATGAAATACATTTTTGTCCAGGTTTCTTGACTTTGAAGGCATCTGCTTCTGGTCACACCATTCTCTCACCAATGCACAGGATTATTGCACGAGATTATCTTGGGGAAATTATCCTTCACCTCTCAGTTATTATTACTTGGACTGTTAGATTAAGAGTTTCTTGTCAAGATGGTGAAATCTTCCTTTTAGGTCCATTGCTGTTTCTAACTGCATTCCTGTAAATTCCTCCCTAAAATTCCTCTGCAGTTTTGCTGGCTCCTTCCCTCACAAGTGTGCAGCACACCTTGATCTACAATGCCTCCTAGCMAAGTGTAAAACTGAGATTACTGACTATCACCACGATCTCTTTCATTTGCAGCTCTGTGTTGTGGCATGTTTAAGGAACCAGTTGATGAAGATCAGTAGTKTTGGGGAATTATGGGAAGGGTAAGTTTTTATCTACTTAAATAAACTTTCTGGTATATTTTGTCCTAGGTTATAACATTTTGCCAAAGACAGGTGGGTTTCTGCATGTGTGTGTGGAGACCACAGACCTGACCATGATTTGTGTGTTACATGCACACATGAGTGCAAAGGTCTTGCTGTTATGCCAAAGCATATTTGAGGCAAAGCCCAAAACCRCTGCTGTGGAAAAAGCTGCCCATCACCTGATGGAAATGCTTCTGACACACACAGGACAGCTCCTGCAGACCTGTTTCTATGGAGCCACTTCCATTTGGTTCAGTGCATCTTCCTGGGGCCCAYCCTGCTGCTCCTTCTCCCTGATAGCCTTTTGTGATTCCCCTGCCCTTTCTGATGCTTCAGGATCTTCCTGCACTGAGAAATGGAAYGGACCCACTCCTGGGAAAGGTTTTCACACCTGTGGACTTTATTCCTCCCTCTGCTTTGAAAGAGATTCCTTCTGCCAGTGAAATCCCTTTAGCACAACCAGAGAAATGGGCACACTTTYAAGGATTTATTTAGGTAAAGAGAGTCATCCTACAAACTTACAYCCTTCTGCTCTGTGTATCTATAGTGAGTCCAAAAGCTGCTGACACAGGAAACACATTGTGTTTCCAAAAAACTAAAATGTCTAAAATTTGCTTTCTAACTCAATAACTACAAACAATTCCAATAACAAGGTAATTGGTTTAACTGGGATTTTTTTAAGCTTGACGAAATTCAACATTGGAAAAATGGAAAGTAAGATTAAAACTTATGTAGATAATGCAGTTATCTCAAATTTCATTGGCATTTATGTCTTACAACATTAAAAGATTATCAGCGTAGTCATAAACTCTGAGAAGCAGGCTGAGAAAAGATTGGAAGGGCAAGGAGCAGGTTCTTCACTCCTGAGGGGGTTAAAAGTGCAAAATGCTTAAATGAGGCTTCCAAAAGAGGAAAAACCAGCAGCAGTAAGAGAATGGATTTCCCTTSCAGTCTTTAGCTCAGTGAGTTTGTCAGTGCATTGTCCTCCTCACCACAAAKTTGGAGCCATCCCTTGCTCTGAAGCCAACAGAAACTGTTTGATGCATCATATTTGAAATGTCATCAGTCTGCGATCAAAGCAGTGATTTTCAGCTGAAGATTACAAAATACTTGGTGAATTTAACCACGTGGATGAGTCAGACAGAAAAACCTGCCTGAGATAAGAGTAAGTCAAGCCGCAGCAGTTGCGAGTAATTTGTCCCAAATGTGAGCAGGGCAGGATCTGGAGCGGGAGGCTGGAGCCTGATTTCCCAGCTCCATGCTCCAATCACCACACTGCATTCTTCACTGCTTTTTTAACCACAACAGCCTCTGCAAATCACCCTTCAAAGGCATTTCTTGGTAGTAATAAATGAACCATCAAAACCTAAACAAAGAACCCGGCAGCTGAGATGATACAACTTAACAAATAGAAATGACTAAGATTGCCTTGTCCTCTGCTTATTTCCAAAAGAATAAAGCCCAGGTCATTTATAAAGTCCTCCCCCTTCCCTTCTCCTTTACAGCCCCTTGGGAGTCACCCAGGAGATAGCACCACTTTCTTCTGCTTCCCCATCTTTAAAATATATTCATTCCAATTTTCAAATTGCTATTTTGTAGTGCTAAATCTCTACCCACACTAATTTCTCYGGGTCAGAATCTGACCCTGATTTGAACAAAATCTGGAGTCAAATATTCACACCAGAATGCTTTTGCCTCGCTGCATGTCAGATGCCATCTCCCTGCAAATGTTTCACACACCTTGGAATGCAGCTTGTGGAACTGATGAGGTGAAGAGCACTGCAGAGCAGCTCTGTGCTGGTAATCACAGGACTGAAGAAACACATACATCATCTGCCACATAGGTTGGCATTTCAAGTAAAAAACCTTCACAATGTGTAAGATGTTGGACAAATGATGGCCATATGCATGTTTGTCTCTGTACAGATGTCTTTGCATTCTCAGCTAGGAAAGAGCTGAGGTAGGCTCTTTTTTGCCGACAGTTTAATATTAGTGACACAGTTTATGTCCTCTGCAAAAACAATAATGGAGGATAAGGTGACATAAATTATTTGCAAATCGTTTGACATATGCAGGACATTGTCCTTGCAATAATCACCATCAGTCTGTCAGTTTAAGATATAAACSGTGCCACTGCCATTTTATATCATTGTGTTAAGCTTTCACATGCTGTAATTTTACAGATTTGTTCTTTGGAGAACACTGCAACACAAATCAAACTGTATTATGTTTAGTTATATGCTGTGTCGAGCACCTCCCTGCAATTAGGGAAGGGGGGAGATGAGAAGAGAGCAAACAGTCCTAGATAAGAGGCAGCTCCTCAAAACTTAGGATATTTCCTAGATACCATTACTCAACTTTCACGGTCATTATTCAATGCAAGAAGAATTATTTAAATTCATGCTAACATCASTTGCTGGCTGCATGAACAAAGTCAGCACTGGAAAGCACCACACTGACAGATTAGTTTAAAGCACCCTTGTCTGTTTTGTTTTTCTATAACAGTCAGGYACAACATTTGATTCTTATGAATAATGTGGGCTTTTCTAAAGTAAATAAAATTATTTTGACTCACAAAAGAGCCCTTCAAGACCCAGTAGGTRCCTGTAGTATTAATTCTGCTTTTCATGGATCTGCAGAATGAATAGCAATGAACTAAGCATTGTCTCTTTCATTCCTGGTAAATTAATTCCTGTGGTATAGTTAAAAAAAAAAGACCTAAAGTTGACCACTTAATTTTAGTCTTTTGTTTTTTAAATTTAAACTGCAGATTACTGTGGGAGTTCACAAGTGTATTCCCAAAGCATTCAGTGTCAGGCACCTTCTATTAACCATTTGAGAGCTGTAAGTGTGCTTAATTGGTAAGAGTGTCAGTAGGAAACACTGTAATATACATTCTGGACTATCGCATTTCAGTGACTTTTTACTATATTTTGAATAGAAAAATGTGATTTGTTTTCCTCTGGGAAAATTCCCCACATTCAGTTGTCAGCGGAACGGAATCTTTCTGCTTCCATTGAGCCCTTAAAGCAGAAAGATTTATTGCACTTACACCCTTGAAAGAACATATCTTTTTCTTTGAAGGCAGCCATTATCACCATCCCATTTTATATCTTTTCTGATAAGTGCAGGCAGTAAAGCAGATAAACTCCTTGCATACCAATTATAGACACATGCACACGAAGACACTGTATACTATCAGAGATGCTCAGAGTAATATTCTTCCCAGCACAGTAGATATATCTAAGGAGTTTGACTTTTATTATTCTCAGCTTTACACCTCTGACATTTCTAAAACCATGGAGGAAATTAATGCGTTCTCACTCAAGGCTCCATTGTCTAATCTTGCCCTGGTGCTCATGATTTATGGAAAATGACATATCAGCTGATGACGTACAACAGGCTATTTTAAAACCACCCTTTCTAACATAACCTGGCCCATGAAAAGTTCATCTCTGAATTTCATGCAGTCACCTGACAAAATAYTGGTCTCATGTTAATTCATACTTTAAATTCTGCCTCACTTCCTAGCATCCAAAACATTGTGATCATTTTTATGCACAAAACTTATGAAAACCAGATTGCTGAACCACAGGAAACGTCAATTTTTTTTCTAACTCTTCAATAGGATGTTGAACCTGCAGCCTTAACTCTTGGCAACCTCCCTTGGAGTTTTCTGTTTTGAGATCTCTGTGGGGAAACGAGGGCTCAGTAACATTTTAAAGTTCTTAAGCCCAACCTCCTACAACCTMCCCACGCAACTGCTGCTTCTTCGAGTGCTTTTTGCCAGGCAGAGAAAAAACCCTCTGGGGTCCCTGCACAGTCAGACCCCGGKGATTTGTGTGAGGAGATTGTCCCCCACCGTGACACTCCAAGCAGTATGGACTGGAGCAGCCTCCAGCCCCGGGGCTGTGTTGGACTGGTAATGTCACACTGGGCAGCCAGAAGCCACCCTGTCTGTGACTCCCTGCTGAGGACATCTCCCACAGCTCTCTGTCCAGCTGGGTTTCTTTCCAAGCAGCCAAGTCCCCATCCCAGGCATTTCCACAGGCACACAGTGCCAGCAGTGCCAGCGTGCCCGAGGAGTGGCACCCACCCAGCAAGGGCTGCCCCGCTCTGTCCCACAGCCGGGACTGCTGCGGGCTCCAGGCTGCTCCCCAAACACCACACACTCAGCTTCCTGCTCCTYCTGGGCTTCAATTTAAAACCATGTGTTCACTCAGGACAATTCTGTTGGATTATCTGTCTGCAGTATTATCTGCGAACTTATTTTTACCTCTCAAAGACTCTCACCCAGGGTTTTCCCTGAAGAACAGCGTCTCAGCACATCAATGACTTCCTTGTGCACAGCAGCCAGACACCAGTGTTCTGTCAGGGTTCCCTTTAGATAAGAAACTATGAAAAGCAATACATCTCATTCAAAAGATCTGAAAGAGCTGAAGATACAGAAAGCACTAATCAGTAATTAATACAAATAAAAGAAACAATCTTTCATGTAGGTGGTAATAATAACACTCTGGAGTTTGTTCTAATCCATCTTTTTGTCAAATGAAGCACCAGGGAATTTGTGTGCAACAATCAGTATTTTCAGAGCTTCTGCTTTGATTTGCAGTATGGGGTTTAAGTCCTGTGTTAACACAGGGCTCAGAATAAATAATCAAAGAGAATGGCTTTAAAATCAATAATCTAGGCTTTAATATGCAGGGAATTCTGCTATACTTTTAGACCCTGCTTACAAGTCAATTTTCCAAATTAAGAAGCCTTCTTTTCACTTTATATAGGAATTGCAAAAGCATGACAATATCCCATTGCCCAAATCCAGACAGTGCCCTTTCTTCCATATTAAACCACTGAGAGCAGCTGGAATAAGGGGCTTGTACCCTTTTTCTCCAGAGGAACAGCGTCTTCCAGAACATCAGACAGTCTTGAAAGTCTTTAAATAGCCCTTTATTCGTTCTATTTAATGACAATTACACAAGTGACTTTTGGACTGCAAATATGATTCATTACTCTGCAGCAGAAGTAATACCTCTAATAGACTATGCATTGAGCCAACCCAAAATATCTGCTGAAGAACAGTTTTTACTGAACTACTCCATGGAGAGATTTAAAAAATTAAAATCTTATATAAAAAGAACAGATTATCTTGCCATGTAATTGTTTAGCACTACCCTTAAATCTTCATGTAAACCAAATTTCAAATGTGGACAGCCATAAGCAATAAGGAGTTTTAGGAATGATTTGTCTGGGACTTGCCAGGAGTTATAAAGCCCTATTTTAAATAAAATTATTCGCATTCAATATTTTGTCACACTTCAGCTCCATTATTGCAATCATTCTTCAAGGAAAAAKAAAAGAAAGAAGAAAAAAAAAAAGATGGAGACAAAAAGAGAAATTTAAAAGTAATTTTTTCTTTGCAAGCTCATCTTTACCAGAATGATGCTGCCCTGCTTTGATTTTGATGCCTACWCAGTGCCAAACATCTGTCCTTTCCAGGATGCCTGGAAACGATCTCAGAAGATGTGTGCGCTTCCCTACGTGAAGACATCCCCATTTCAGCGGTGCACTGTCACTGTCCTCTGAGGAATGGATTGCTCCCAGGCCTGCACTCAGCTTTTTCAGGTCATCCTCAGCATTCCCAGCAGAATTTCAGAGCAGGATATTTGAAACAGCCAGATCTCTGCCCTTGCTCTCAGGGGAGGCAGGAAGACCAGGCAAAAATCTGAGCCTCACTCGCTCTCTCTCACTGGTGCCAACTGCTTTTATCTGTGAACTTGAGAGAACCCAAAATTTCATCTGTGTTGTTCAGGATTTCTGCAAGCAAGGCAGCCAGGTACGCTCAAGGGGAAACCCAACCCTACCAGCTTTCAAAGGAGCCCACAGAAATACTCCACTGCCTTCACACAGATGATGCTAAACACATGTGCACTCTTTCAGTTCCCCTTTCATTCCTTTTCACAGCAGTTGCTCCGTGTAACCCTGCAGACAGCAGCTGCTGTCAAAAGCTGGGATGCCTGAGCTGTGCTCACTATGAAATTATCCAGGTGGGTGCTCTCAGCTCAGCTTTAAAATTTTTATTATTATTTTCAGCTTCCTGTCCAARTGTGGTGCCTGCTCCCTTGATTAGAGCAACAACAACTTAAACCAAACTTCACAAGGTGCAATGGCTGTTGCTGCTGCYGAGAATCCTCACTGAGGCGGTCTCAGAGCAATCCCAGTGCCCCAGCTCACTGTGCATCTCTCTGTTCTAGCTTGTAAAATAGCATTCGACAGTACTGGGATGTAATCTAAAACCCATCATAAGTAATAATTAAAGATTAAATCAGATGAATTCCAGGCTTGTTTGCCCTCGATAATAATACTATTAATTCTCCAGAGGCAAAAACAAGACAATYGTAGGAAAACAAAGCACAAATAAAGTCCATAAAATGCAGAGGAAATATTTCCAATATTAATTTWATAATATGGAGCATTCATTTTCCAATATAGTGGTGACATAAAATATGCRGCAGCAACAAACAGAGGAAAGTTGACAGACTGCCAAAGCTGTTTCTCCTTAAAAGGCACATTGCTCTGGAGCAGTTGGGCTTGGTGCTGAGACAAGACTGCCAGCACAGGCATTTTCAAAGGGCTCTTTCAAGGCTGATGTGCCACTCTCGGCTTTGAGATGTGATCAAAATTAAGGATGGGAGATCAGGAAACCCAGTCTGGCTGCGGGACAGCCTCATAGAGGAGGGCTCTAAGACATAGRTTTGTGGTTTTGTGGGATGCTCCCATTCCTGCTGCCTCCATGCCAGCTCCGTTCACACACAGCCATCTGTTGGTGCCAGGCAGTGATGGCCTCGTGATTTGAGGGTGGTGAGGCACTGGAAGCGTTTGCCCAGAGAAACTATGGATGCCCCATTCCTGGAAGTGTTCAAGGCCAGCTTGGATGGGGCTATGAGCAGCCTGGTCTAGGGAGAGGCGCCCCTGCCTGTGGTAAGAGGTTGAAAGCAGATGATCWTTAGGGTCCCTTCCAACCCAATCCATTGTGGGATAACAAATCTATTGGCAAAAGGAACTGCCTGTGGGTTACCATGGACTGCAAGTAAAGGAAGATGCACTCTGAGCCGAGGTGACTTTCAAGGGAGCTGAGAGGACATCAGTCTCCATGAGACCTGCAGAGGAGCACAGATTCATCTGACTGATTGCACGAYGTTTGAATTAATGGCCAGGAAAGAGCTGTTGTGGTGCTCTCGCCTGCAGGGAGCTTCAGGGAGCTTGAGCTGAGCTCTGTGCTCGAGAGAGGCCAAAGGAACGCTCTCCTTCCTCCACACAGCAGCCAGGCAGGAGCTCAGCTGCTGCACAGAGCCTTCCCGGATCAATTTTACAAGGCTGASCACCTGGTACATAATGGATGGTCAATAAACTCAAATACAAATACTTTGCAAGGAGCAGGCTGTTGTTTAAACCAATGCTGCTCTAACTTTTATTTTTTTTTCTAATTTGCAATGCAGGTGGCAGAGATAAAGAGAAGCCGGGCACATTGTGAATTGCAGCATCAAGGAACTTTGGCTCCTGTCTCCTTTGTGTCTCCTGGTTTCTGAGGCTGGGAAAAACTCACTAATTAAGTTCTTGTAGCTCCTGGGAGGAAAGGGGTGGAGGCTGATTGCTATCAAATAGCAATGCTCCAGCACGTGTTTGACACATGGGAAAACCTGATTCAAGCCCTTGGTGTTGGGGTGCRCTGTTTTTGGGGGGTGTGGGGTGTTAGTTCTTGAGAAAACATTGTCATGCTATTTTGGTGCATGTAAGAGCTCTGCCTTCTTTCAAATTTTCAGTAACCTTACAAAACTGGAGCAAGTTCCAGAGCTAAAATTAAATTCACAAGCTGCAGCAGGCTTGCAGGCTGGAACAAACTTGCAAGCAACAACCTGCTTCCAACATCCCATTTGAATGTAATGCTCACATTTCCAAGCATTTCAGGATCACCACAGACTTCTAGCTAAATGGAACTAGCTCCACACCAGCTCTACATACCTCACATCATCTCTCCAGGTTTGCTTTTGTGGCAAACTTCTCTGCTCTTGAGAGATTTCCACTAGTAAGTGAAAGAAAGTCTCAGAAAAGACAAAACAAAGGCAAAAAAAAAATACAAGCCAGCCTGGTCCTGGTTTCCAGTTTTTGACCCCTGTGCTCAGCTCCTACCAGCAATACAGAAGCTATGACTGTGTCAGTCCTTCTTTGCTTCAGCTGTCTGGAAATTCAGATTGCAAACTCCTTGGTCTCACATCTCTTTAGAAATTCTCTATTCTATATTCTAGAGTATAAATGCACTTCCACATTTTGCCATGAAGAAACACAGCTACTCAGCCAATAAAGGAAACTCCTCATTGAGGTCTTGTTTCCAGGAGTTCAGTCCATAGTCTTTGTAAGTGGATCTGTGGGAGCTGATACAGAWAAATACACTGAGGAACCAAATCACGTCATATTTCTGTGTGATCAAGATAACCTCTATTAAACTGTTAGCAGTCATTTAAATATTTAAACTAGTAGATCACACTTAGAAAGAGGAAAGATAAAAGTTTAATCAGATGGCTCAGTTGTACTGAATGTTTCTGTGGTGTTTCTAATTATATGTGAATGGAAAAGCATTTACTTACGAAATAGTTTCTCACTTATAGTCATCACAGGCATCACAGGCTTAGGACTCAGTGGTTTGTATGACCCAAACCATTGGATAATCTGTTTGACCGTGAAACATGCAGAGAATCTCAACTGCCAAGCATTTTTTCAAGCCCATGGGATACATCTTGCTGTCATGGATAATTGCAGAAATGGCATCTGTATATATAATGTTAAAGCAATTGTTTATATTWAAGGGAACGCAAGTGAACTTGACTGAGTTACTCCTTGGATGTCTAGTCAGATTTGGCAAAATGTTCAAAGTGCACTTTTTAAAATTACCCTTAAGCTCCATGGAAGTTACTCAAACACTTAAAATCAGGTATACAGCATACTGCTCCCCTAGCTGCAGATGATACACACGCACAATTTTGAGTACTATTTATACAGGACTTCACCATAATCGCTATGATAACATTCTCCTCAGTTATGAGAATGAAAGTTACTAAAAATCCCCAAATTATTGTAATAAATACAGCTGTTTCTTAAAGCATACACTTTTCTAAATAATTTCTAGCTTGTATAAAGAGCAGCTACACCACGGGGTCTGGGTGCCATGGCCACCGTGCAGGAGATGCTCAGTGTCCTGGACATGGTGATTTTGCCAGGCTCTGTCAGTGACGAGTGGAGTGGCACCTGCAGAGATTGCATTACTACAGAGTCCTGAAGCTCCCAGCTCAAATACACTGGTTTACTTTGCTGGTAAGAATCCAGGTTTTACTGGTTCACTTGGAGTTTGTTTTTACCCTGCTGTTGTTGGAGGCTTTGCTGATTGTGATAGATTTTTTTCACAAGAATAGGAGCAGACACAGTAGCAGAGCAGCATAGTGAGTACCCTCACAGCTTCCCTGGGACAATGCATGGAAAAGTTTCTTATTTAACCTGTTTAAWTTTTTTCAACAGGAACAAACTAACCCGTTTTTCTCTCAATTACTTATCAGAAATAGTTAAACATTTTTATTTGATTAAGAAAATAATTTTGAGCCACAGCAAATCCCAGCCATTCTGATTAAGATTTTAGAAGACTGTAAGCAGTTCAAACAACGCTCTCATAAGTACAAATCAGAGGTGATTTAAAGCATTAACACCTATCTGAGAAAGGCAGAAATAAGATGATATATATATCTGACTATGAGAAATAGTACCAAAACACTCTAATTCCACTATGTTCATTTATGAAGCATCCCTTCTTGTGAACTTCCTAAAATAATCCAGAACTATTTCACATATTAGGAAATACTTCATAWGGAACCTTCTCTGTTTTTACAATGTGGCTTTTCTGAGGCTTACCAAGCACTCCTGGGACATTTATTCATGAGCCAACGTTATTCAAACCAAYTTAAGGAGAGTTTGTGTGTGCATGGATACTTGTACACAGACCCAGAGGAGTCCACATAGGTGGAATAGACTGGAATAACACAAAGAAAACACAATGAACTCTCTTCAGAARAAAGAGGTAAATATATTGGAGGGAATTGCAAATATGTCATGTGTTACAAAAGGTATTTCCCCCTGTGCTGATTCATTCTTATTAAATGGTTAAATTACCTTTGACTTTACCACTCAAAACCAGTGTGGTATTATAACTAAATACTACTTCACCTCTACTCTGTTATTATAAAATGAACTTTTTCACTGGAATATTCAAACAATCTATTGGAATAAGTGCATATTGATTTTATTTTTTCATGAACACAAAAACCTTCCCAGCAAGTGGGAACATCATGTTCCAGTGAAGAAATATTTAAAACCCTTTATTTAAACCCCACATATCTAAACAGTCAGCATGAGGACATGGAATTTATTTTCTCTGTGCCATTTTAAGCTTTTTTGCCCCTTTTTATATGTCATGGCTCCGGGGTCCTCACAGCAAGGCTCTGCAGRGTCAGAATCAAATCCTAATTTGCAGCCAGCATATTCAGAGGTCTTGCTCCTGCTAACTCTGGTTTGGGAGCAGGATCCAAGTCCAGAGCTGTGTTTTGTTCATCTCCCTCTTCTGGTACTCCAAGACTATCTGAGGGTCCCTACAATCACCGTGCATTCCCTGCTTTGGACTGTTAATGTCCGTAACAATGCAGAGCTGGGGCTGACCCTCCTTTCATTCCCAGACACCCTTATTACATGCTCCCCTGGCTACAAAATAAATAAATAAATAAAATTCCTGCATACTTTAAAGCAATCTAGGGCTGATTTATTCAGTGCACCTGCATGAGGCTTGAGGGAACACGCAGCACCGCCCGGTGCCTCCCAGGCGCTCACATTCCCTCTCAGACATCTTGGTCATGACCCTGATCCTTCTCTCTCAGCTCTGCATCGCATTTCTGAAATGTTTCTCAGGGAAACGTGTCCAAAGGGCTTTGGGGGAGCCATGGGGAGATGGGAGCAGGACACTGTGCTGGGTTTGGTGACATCTGCTGCCTTTGGCATTGCCTGGCCCCTCGGTGTGCTTTCCTGGCCAGGGAGGTGCCTCACGGCTCCCACAGCACATCAGCAAATGGAAATCATGATATGTTCAGGGAGAAGGCATGGAACCAGCAGTTTTGGAGAGAAGCAGGAGTATGGCAGGCATTATGGGTTTTCTGAAATGAAAGCTGGTCTTTCCATGATACCTTCAAAAAGGAAGTGTCCTGGAAATGTTACACGTCCGGCATCTGGATCCTTCTGACCTGCGTTAGGAATTTTGTCTGGATGAGTCAGAGAGGAATTCCTCTTGAGTTACACAGGAAAACAGCTGAAAGGAGAGGCCCATCATCTCCCTGCACAGACAGCACTTCAGCTACTGTACCTGTTTGCAARGACACTGCTCAGCAAGGGAACCAAGAGCATCTCCAGGCCCTCTTTGGACAGCCCGTTTGAAGATTAATCATTGTTTGCTCCAGAAGGCTGGGTGTATTTCAGGCACTGTTCTCTTCTACAACTCTTTAAAAAAGGAAAAACTTATTTCCTAGTATTCTGGGGTCAGTTTGGTTCCTGTCTGACACCTCAAATCCTCTCAATGTGCCTGCTGCTGCTAAGCTAAMTGGTGGCATGAGGTAATTTATTTGGGATCGGGGTTAAAGTGTTAACGAGAATACCACATTTCTCTGAAGCTCTGCAGAGGCGAGAGCAGCATTCTCAACTGAGAGAAAGAAAAAAMCAAATTCTCAGAACATACTGGAGCCAAGAAGCATATGGAGCCATTTTAGTCCATGGCTGCATAGCTTCTTCTCAGGTTTCAACAGAGTAAATCTGAAGGGCAGTTTGAATCCTAACACATGTGCAGGAAGTTCCTGCATTCAGGATTACTACAAAAGTAGATTAATTGGAGTCCTTCTCCAGAGAGGTGCTGAGAGCCCTCAGCTCTGCTTGGAGTCCAGAGCASCAGTGTGTTTAGCACCTTGAAGGATTAGGCTTCTCAATGCTCCTTTTGCTGATAGCACACTTGCTAGGAGGATTGATTTGACAAGGGTAGCAATGTATGGCCATTAAATTGTTTGCAGATTTGACCTATCTGTCCATAATAAGAAATAATATCTGAAGTGCCATAACTCTGTCAAACATTTCAAAGGAATGCTTGTTTAAAGATTGAATGCATTATGTAATCTCATAATGTCAGATTAGGACATAAAACTATGGAACATGACACARAGCAGCATTACAAGACATACTATGTCAGAAATTGTATAAACAATTTCTTCTGGACTTCTCACATGTTATCAGTTTGAGAAGTGACTATGATGCATTTCAAATTTCTTCTGTCAGCTGGAGACAAAATGATGTGGCAAAAAAGTAACTGGAAATATCATCCAGGGGCTCTTGAAAAACATTTTTTCTATAGCAAAACAGTATGGATCTGCAGATTTTGTCCTCATGAAAGAGAACATGGGGAAAATATGAGAGATATGGGGGAAATGCGAAAAAAGAAAGAAGAGCAGAGCGATCAAAATCAAGGAAAAACAACAGAGCTTAATCCTGTGTGCCATTAACTGAACCATAGTTCCCAGTTAACAGCCCCCAAACAATTAATAACAAGCTAAATATAAAAATCTGTTACCAATAGCCATTACAAGGGCTTAAGTGTTATCTAATGCTTATGCCTATGATTTCATAAGCATCTGCTTTTTCCATTTGGATTTTTTTTATTATATGCTATTTGCCTGGTATGAGACTACCTAGGCAAGGTAAATATCTTGCACCTTGAAAGAKGTACTTGATTTCTTTTGAGTGTAAAGCACTTTGGAATTTGGGGAAATAGAAAAGCAAAATAAATTCCTATCAACTAAATCTAAAAATCAAGATAGGTACAAGAAAAGGAAATAAACCAGCAATGAAATAAACAGCGATAGTTTTTAATGAGAACCATAATAGAGAAAAAATATTTTAACTTTCCTCAAGTGACAACCAGTAGAAAAATAGGCAGCAGCTAGAAAAGTAACACTGAGCGTGCTAGGCTGGTGAATGTCAGCTGGAGTTGCCTTTTCTGTGTTTTTCCTTTTATGTTTAATAGCCAACATTTTTATTACCTTATAAAATTCAAAGTATTTATAAATGTTTATATGTATATGAAAGTATATATGAAAATCATAGGCAGAATTTTTGTGACTTACAATTTAAAGGAGAAGCACATGGTGGGCCCCTTCAGCAACATCTGCCTTGGCCAGTGTGGCATAACAGAGCCCACACATCAGTAAAGTGACKGAAAAAGTAATGATTTTGACTCTTGCATCCCACCTGCACCAACATGAACTGCTGAGAACAGGAGGGGCTGCAATGGAACAGTASCAGGGAGCAGATCAGCTCCCATTCAGCCCTTGTTTTCTCTCTTCAAAACAGTGAGTGGTGAAGGGACTGCAGCCCTCCGAGAGAGCTGAGAAATCAGGAGTTCAGGCCTGTCAAAACAGCACTAATGCAGCACTCTCCGGGCTGTGACACCCCTTCTGGAAGGAGACWGGAGCAGAGCAGGAAAGGGGAGCCCTGGCACTGCCTCTGGGCTCTTGCCTTGGTGAAAGGGTGACAGGAATGGATGTGGGGACACGGCTGTGACGGGGACCAGCTGGGGACACTCCKGGTGTTTGCTGTGCTTGCCTTCGCACAGCGAGGGCCAAGCTGGTGCTGCTCCCCGGGAGCAGGAGCTTTAGTGAGAAWTGTGCAATGCTGCTCTGCTTGGCACAGCGCATTTTGGATGAGTTTGTCTCCCCCTGCGAGCCCCGCGAAGCACGGGCACACATCCCACATGGCGAGTGCAGGGCTGGCAGCTCTTTGCCTTCTCTCCTCCCAGCAGGGTTTCAGCTTGCCCTGGCAGCCCGTCGGGCTCTTTGCACCTCTCAGGCTGGGCTTTGCTTCTGCTGCAGGACGAGCTGTGGGGTGCTGCCTCCCACCTTTCCCTGGCTGCGTCTCTCCATGTAGGAATTGTGCAGGGAGGAGCCGTCGGGAAGCTGGGACGGAGCGATGCTGAGCAGCCTGTGCAGGATGTGCCGCTGTGGTGGTGCTCTCTGAAGCCTGTCAGCCTGCACCTCCACCTCAGCAGATGCTGACTGGGTCAGGATTATGGTGCATTAAATGTAATAATGCTTTGTTCACTCCTTTCTCTCGCTAATGATTAGCTGCTTCCTCACATCCCTTCTGGTCAGCCCTGTCTGTCAAATGACATGTCTGTCAAAATACACATTATTCAAAAATGGACCTGTTGCCAGCTCTGTGGGGCTGGGGATGGGTTCCTGTATCATATCACTCTTCCCTTCCATACATCTCAATTTCCTGCTTTCTGCATGATTAATGCACATTTGCTTCCCTCCACATAATGCAGACAGCAAAGAATGAATTATGCTGCTTCATTACATTAACAGGTAGCATGTCTTTCCATACCTATATACACTAATCACTGCTTTATTGTGCCTTATGCTTGCAAATGAACCAGATAGAAAGAGTAAATACAGAATAATGGTGTGTTATGCTCCTGGAACATAATAGAAATCATAGAGGGACAAGAAGGCRTTTCTCCTACTACAGAGTTAATTTAGTAGATTTTCAAAATTTTAAAGTCACCACAATCCTCGTAACACCTACATTCAACCTTTGATGTTGAGCTTCAGTAATTTTCACTAAATTTAAGGAAAAGAGGATAGAATTTTTTTTGATAGAAAATGGACACTAGGGGCTGAAAGCAACTGACCTATACATTAGAAATGTAGACTACAAGATAYTGTTCACATATGGTTAATCTCTGCCAAAATGCAGCACTGGATAAATAAGCCAAWATTGGCACTGTCAGACAAACTCCAGTATTGTATCTGTAAATAACAACCTTATGCAGACTTGCACACATTAGTAGCTTGAAAAGAGAGAGCAATAGCAGATGCTATAAAACACACAGAATCAACCCTGTTTGGACATTTATTGTATTAATASGATTTTCAATTTATTTAGCAGCAAAGTGCTTTTATTACTGACTACTGACTATGTATGAATGAGAATGTATGTGGGTGCTGTACACCCAAACAAGTGTGTATTAGCTGTTCTGCCTGGTTCAGAAATCCTCCCAGAGGACAGAAATACCATATTTTAACAACATCTAGCAGCAGCCTCTGACTGCCACACAGGCACAAGGAATACTCATGCCACAGACCCAGTCATAATTTAGCTATAGGGGATAAAAACATTATGTATCAAACATAATTTGATTGGAAAATTAGAACTACCARCTGATCCTTGAGAAAGGCCATGGCATCTTTAACCAGAAGTAAGAAACCAGCTGTTGGTAGTTTTTTGTCTTTTTTCCCTCTTTTGCTTCACAGAGCCTCCAGAAGCTTATGTAGAAAGAAAATCAATTAAATAAAAATGGAYAATGATAAAGAAGTCAAGAGAGCAATTTTAAAATCAATACATTTCTTCAAAAGAAGCYCTCAAGGTGGCTGCAGAATATGGARCAGAAGCCTGACATACCAAGCAGATACAATGTCAAGAACCAAAGGAAGATCCCAAAATACTTTTATGTTTATCAGAAAGGATGGCATGGAAAGATTTGTAATAACCCAAGATCAATTAAACCCAATCCTCTGTTGTSTAGCCTGWCTCCTGGAGGACAGGTAATGAASTTTCAGACAGCAGGCCATCTYTTTAAGTGGACAATRTTCACATTTGAAGAACCCAGCACCKCAAGAGTCAGCCAAGAATGACMTTTTGTGGTAGCAAACATCAGCAGAAATATCACCAATTTCTCCTCTAAGACATAATTCTTCAATTTTCAAACAAACACATCATAGATATAAAACCCCCTCAAACCCTACATTTAAACAATAAAACTCTGCTAAAGCAAAGTATTCCATTATGCACACAATTTTCTCACTAATGAGAGGACAGAAGAAAGGGCAGACCACATGTGAAATGTTAGTCATTAGTCATCAATGTTAATTAATTGTTTGATGTACTTTTGGGTGGTTCTCAGTGCAGTAAGGACAGTACAAGAGAATATATGGAATATATTCTCTTATATGGAGAAATCGAGGAAAAAAACTCCAACAAAAAAAAAATGAACTTCTCTTAATGCTTGCTTACAAGCTGATGGGCAACTTTATGAAACCATCAGAAATAAAAATAACTTAAATTKTCATAAAATATAGTGATGCCCAACTATTTCATATGAAAAATAATTGGCAGAAAAGGGTCTTAAAAAGTGAATAGTGAATTGATACAGTTAGCTGTGTTTTAGTGCTGCTTCTAAGTTTGCAAACTGTAAAACTCAGCCCAAAAAATGTCTTGACCTCTTTTGCTGTGTCAGATTAAGGCAGAAATAAATGTGACTGAAGAAGTCAGRCAGAGTATTGAGGTAAAAACTTTAGCCATATTCACTTCTCATTTCAAAACCATTTTTGTTTTAGTGCAAATTCATGGTTCTGAAAACACAGTCAAAAAGATGATTTTAAATTAAATTAAAATTACTTTTTTTTTGGTGCAAAACATCTGTGCAGTGATATACCATGAAAAGCATGAGGCGTGCAAACACAGCTCAAAGCAGGCACTTCTGTCAGCACTGAAAGCACTGATGTCATTTAGCATTTGTGGTAAGCCCCAAATATTCCTCTTGCAGCAGAACATTTGTTGCCTACTTCCCATGGAATTTCTAGCAGGAATCAGGTCCAGATATATCATGTCCTATTTCTTCCCCTAAACAAGGTTTTCTTTTTTGAATTCTTCAGTATCAAATGCACACAAGTTCACATATGTACTTAAATATTTGGAAGTCCCACCTCTGCCCAAAACCAGACAGGTTGACTTTTCTTTTAGCTATTTCTATTTACGGATTTCTCATTCATGCTCATGTTGATGAAAACATGGAAATCATTTCACATTTGGAAGCATAATGTGAAAGTTGCAACCTCATAAGGTACTGGAAGGCTTTACTGGCTGCTTTCCAGCTGAAGTCCTATCGAGACTTCAGTTCACAACAGTAAACTTCCACAAATATTTTCCATGAAATATAATGATTTCTGAAGTTAATTTTGTATAAAGTGCTCTCTTTTTTTAAGCTGCTSTCTGAATGCCAGATGTTTGTGATCTGGTCATACCAACAGTGGTGTCTGGGATCAGCAAAACTCTAACCAGAACACACAGATCTTGAAAAAGCAAAAAAAAAAGCAAAACCCAAAGACCAAATGAGTGTTATATTTCAACATTTAAATTTCAACATACACATTTCAGATATTTGAAAATAATATTCCCTCATCCTTTGCATACACACCTGTGACTTGTTTATAAGAAAACTGAAAACACAGCAAAAGGAAACAGAAAAAAATAATAAACCTTTCCTTCAGCAAATTAAATTTCACTCTTCTAAATTACTTGGCTTTCAAAGTTTACCTCGGGGAATCATGTAATTTTGGAGGATTTATCTGAAAAAAAAAATATGAAAATGGGGATGAAGAATGTGAGGTGGCTAGGGGAGTGGATGGGCCCAGCAAGGTTTTGTCTAGTTAGCCTGAAGAAAGTTCATTGAAAGGGGGAACTGCCACCACCTTGACGTAAGATGACATTTTGTCATTTTGTCATGACAGATTATTTACTCAGAGGGACTTACTGGCCTCAGTAAGAATGTGTGTGGATAGGAGGAGGAAATATTCTTCACTGCACATTACAAAGAGTGCTGCACCAGCTTGGACAGGGAGCCAAAAGAGAAAGCAATACAGAAAAWTGCTGTTTTGTTCAAGATGGTCCAAGATAAGGCAGAGTGAGGGCATTGCCCTGCTGACACAAGTGGTGTTTGGAGTGGGCAGTATTTCACACCACCCCAGACCATGAACTAACACGGATGTCTAAGAGCTGCAGCTCAGCTCCAGAACATCTTCTCTCTGGTGCTTCAAACACACGGGGTTCCTACCAGAAYGAGCTCTTACAGCTGAAGAATAAGAAAAGGGCTAAATCAAGCAGAAAAGACAAGTGATTGTGTGGCCACTTTAAAAATAATTCTTGTGGACTCAGCATAGAGTGTTACCTCTCATGGCGAGGGATCATTTGCTCTCGGCTTTATCACCTTCCAGAAACCATTCAGTGCCCTGCCATACAGACTCTCCTTGGACAAATAGACATTTTTTCCTTATTTTGTAGGTTTGACTACAGGTGATTATTGCTACACAAGTTTCTAAAATTTGTGGTATGGGCTACCTGTACGATGGTTGATGATTATGACTGAACGAGTAGACAGTGATACATTAAAAGGATTTCCACAGTTTCTCAAATTAAGAAAGTCTAGTTAGTCCCAGGTMCAAACTCATTTTGATGCAGATGTAACTTTGCTAACTGCCACAGGCAGATCCTCACTAGTGTGGTTCCTGTGATGTGGGATCTGACTAATATCTGAAGACACTTTGCATGCTGGCTGCATTGATAGAGAGCAGGAAGTGTAACCTTTGACCAGAGACTAATAACAGTGTGAGCTTTCCTGCAAACAAAACCTGGAGGAATTAATGTCCAGTATCAGTCACAAAGTGCGTTTAGCACTCTCTATCAATCTAACTGAAGCATTTAATGAAATTATCATCTTCCTGTGTAATTTGAAACAGATGTAAGAGTTTTGCAAAACAAAAAGGATGTTTGAACTCACAAAGGGGTAGGGCTAGAACCAAAAGAGTGTGTGACACTGAAGTGTGGGGGGAATTCATGGGCTCTGATCTGGTACCTCAAATTCATACGTGGGACTTCAAATTCRTATGTGGGTCTGGAAAAGCCACATCTAGATGGGTCCC
This sequence comes from Malurus melanocephalus, assembly GCF_030028575.1. Classification (NCBI taxonomy): domain Eukaryota; kingdom Metazoa; phylum Chordata; class Aves; order Passeriformes; family Maluridae; genus Malurus; species Malurus melanocephalus. The sequence continues at coordinate 1,585,398 of NW_026623262.1, forward strand.
CCAGCATCAACATGCTGAGCAGAGGCCACCTACCTCCAATCATTTGGAATCTCCAGTCTCTGRGGAGAGCAGGTTTATGTAGTCTTAAAAAAAAAAAAACCCCACCATAGATGCTCCCATTTTGTGTGTYCTTTTGTTTTTACACTCCCTAGCTATATCCCAGCTCATATATCAGAAGATTTTTCTGGCATATGAAAACTTGAGATTCAGTTTTAGATTCCGTTTCCTCTACCTCTTCTGCACGTGACTGATTGAAACTCTCTCTGCTCCATTTCCAACAGAGCCTCTCCAAGAAGCATCAGAGCAGGAATTCTCCTTAACACAGTGGCAACTTCAATGGCTACCACAGCAAATAGGAGTGGCTGGTCTTCTTTTTTTTTATTTTTTTACCGTATGTTCTGGTACCAGGCATATCTATAAAAACAATCTCATAAAAATCAGCTTGTAGGCTCGAGTTCATAAGTATTAGTAAGTAAGAGATGGACTAATAAACTCAACTCATTAAAAGTTTCTTCCAATTATTTAATTAAAGATGGTTTATTCGAATAAAGTGTTAGGTGTCAGCTAGGTTGTTTCTTTCTTCACTTGTAGAAGATTAATTTGGCTTATCTTTCACCTGACTTTCATCGTGATAGTCAATCTTAATTTTGATTTGCTATTTAACCTGCTTTTATCATAACTTTTAAAATYCCCATATCTGAGCTCCCCTAATGTGAAGCGTTTTTATGACCTTGCTGAAAATTTCTTTCTGATGTCAGAACCCCTGTGTGAGCAGGTGTTACATGCTTTGGCAGTGATAGAATTATTCCTTCATAGTCTATAGAAGTTCTTAAGCCACCTTCATCCCCATAGCATCCTAACTCCATTGGGTAACGCATTAASTGACAAGATGARCATCCATCATCTCTGYCTMKCTCTCYTCTCTCTCAGAAGTGTGCCCTKAGGGGAGTGTATGCTTTGGGTGGGGTTTGCACTATGTTTTATTTTTAAATGTCCCTGCCTCCAGGTGTGCACCTCAGCAAAATCCCCCGTCACATACAGCAGAGGCTGCAGAGAAGTTCCAAAAGGTGTTTCACTCCTGCCATTGTTTACACCTGTGTCTCCAGTCAGTCTCTACCTCGTCCAGAAATTAAATTTATCATGGCAAGTGCTTTAGTGCTAAAAAAGGGCCCCTTTATCAGAGCATTTAATACTGATGAAGTCTCCTGCATCTGTAGTAGAAAGTGCTTTCCAAACTTCAGACTTTTTTTATGTTCTCCCAAGTATGCAAAACACTTGTAGCTAGGATCATACTCCTTACATACTCAGCTACTGCTAAAAATACATCCAGGGGAAGTTTCACCAGTGAGTAAAATTTTCTATTAAAGACCATCCTTAACTTTTCTGGCTTACTTCTGGCTTTGCTCATTTAGCTTGATATTCTAGGAACATGTTCAAGCAGAGGGGATGATAATACTGATGGTAGTGGACCAGTCCAGTGCGAGGGTACTCAACCTCAGAGAGCTGGACAGGCACTCTGTTATTAAGAGATGTCATGAAAAMAAAATATAATTGCAGATGAATATCTTGGCAGTGTAATCATGTTAACTTCAAAAACGCTGTAGAGGTACCACTCCCTCACCACATGGATTGAGATGGATTAGGAAAGCTGTATTGCCATCCATCCACGATACGATTATTCTGTGATTGTATCCCCTTATCTCACTCGTGGTCCTAACTTATGGGGCACTCCTCCTCAGTCTTGGCTCACTGCCACTCTTCCTCAGGGACAGGAGCTGCTGAGTCCTCTGACACTGAGTTATCCCTGTGGCAAGATACAGCATCATATTAACCAGAACAGACCCCCTTCAGTGCACCATCAAAAAATGCTCCCGGACCACTGGAGTTCTCATCTAATCTAATAYGATCAGTGTTAATCACAGTCCAGTCAAATACCAACTCCCACGATTTTTTTTTTACCAGTTGTGATGCATTTATGAACCTTCAGTTCTTCAACTCTGGGGATTTCTTGAAGAACAGAGACAAATTTTGACATTATTTTTTAGCCCCATGGAAACAGGATTCAAGTATATAAGGCATAAAAAGCATGAGAATGCAAAGAGAACCCAAAATATATTACTTTAAAGAAAAWTTCATTATGTGGGAGGGGCTACAGTTGTGATTTTTGAACTCTTAGGTTTGGTATTGCTAACATTGCCAAGTAAGAACCAGTCCTTGCTGACAGATCTAAGAACTTGAACTCGAAATTGCTGTACATCCCAGTTTTCCCTGCTTTSTTTGGAGCAGGTCAGTTTTCCTCTTCCTATTTCACAAGAAATCCCCATTGATTATCCCCCTCATTCTTGYCACGAAGACCCTTGTACCCTTTCCTGTTAGATTTCACCCTCCACCTCCCCGTGCAATTAGCAAGGGAGTTTTTATTCGTGCTCCAGTTTCTTCCYACTACTGCTGTTCCTCTGCTGTCTCCCCATCTCTCACAGTTCCTTCCCTTTCTTCTGCTGTCGGATTTTTCTCCATCCCCTCAGTGTCGATGTTAACCCTCCTCCCACACCTTCTGTGCTCTCCCTCCCCTCCATTTTGTTTCGCTGTCACTCCAGCAGCAGAAATCAAGCGCACATCGCTGTCCCTTGACGCTGTTTCAGAGCTCCGGATCAATTTCGTGGCGCTGCAAGCAGGGGCAGGGGACAGGTGGGACACGGCCACCACGGGGGAGGCGGCACAAAGGGCACAGCGACAGAGCTGCGCGGCGACACGAAGGATGCTCGACATTGCAGCTGCACCAAACACAAACTGCGCYCTTTCCAGCTCTGGGGAGGCACTGCGGCCATTCCTTTGTCCGTGAGCACGGCAGCTGACTCGCCGCTTTACAAATACTGGGATAGCCCGAAGATGAAAGGAACAACGCACTCTGAATTTACAGTCTTGTAATTAGCCTTTGGCCCCGGAGAAACCATTAAAAAAGTCATGACTTTCCTGTGGGCAAAAGCACAACATGGCCTGTGAATATTACTGACCCAATAATCCAAGGAAAACAAAGAAATAAGTGCTTTTAATTTCCCGAGAGCTGTGATGTGGGATCTCACAGTGACACTCCTGTGTTCTGGGGCTCTGAGTCTGTGCACCCTGGCCCTGGGTGCATCTCCAAAACCTCCCCCTTCTTTTTTGGTAAAGAGATCACGTTATGGTGAGCAGCCTTGGCATGCAGCAGCAAAAATACACATTCTTGAGGATGTCTTGTATCCCACAGTGGGGAATAATGGATATTTCCCTGGCGTGAACACCCTGTACTGTAGGGTACCATATCCAAAGCCACACACCCCCACACCCCACAGGCTGCTCTCTTTGTGCACTCACTCACCCACCCCAATCTCTGCTGTTTCAGCCCACTCAGGAGTATCCTGGGCTGGCATTCCTGGTCACACACACTCTTCCCATCACTCCAATCGAGTAAACTGCCTACTGACCCACTAGAGCAAAGACATATCAGGGGAAGGGAAAATGAGTCAGAGAAAGTAACCAAATTTTACRTTTATATCTTTGTTCCACTAGATGTTTACAAAGCTAAAATAGCCTTAATTAAGGCTCTCTTAAGTAGCCTCTAATAAGTAAGAGGAGAAATGCCTTCTGGGCAATACCAAATTAATCTGTAGCTTTTGTTGCCACAAAATTAATGGAGGATATTCCACAATAATCCTGAATAAAGGGCGCTGGGAAAATGGCATTCAGTGAATTATAATCTCTATTCATTTTACATACAATTTTCTGTGGAATTCTCTGTCCTCATGCAGTCTGCAGGGAATCCAACCAGGAAAAACATCAGAATTGAGTTTTCATATAGACCAACCCCAACAAACAAATTCAACTCCTCTTAAAGTAACTTTGAGTTTCAAGCTTGCTTGACCAGATTTTCTGGAGACCAGCACACAACCATTATGGCCAAGATCAGTCCTGTGTGAGTAATCCTTCAGAACTGAACCCTGAAATGAGCAAGGCAACCTCTTGTGGTGTTTCTGGATCAGCGTGAAAAGGAAAAATGAAAGATCCCTTTAGGGAATTCCCTGCATTTCTGAAAAGGAAACTCTCCTGTCTGGAAAGTCTGTGAGAACCAGGCAAGCTCAGCAGAGAACTTGCATTCTCACCCTTCTGGGTATTGTCAGTATAAGCAGGTTTTTTTTTTGCCTAGCTCGGGTATTTTATATGACCTTCGTATGTTTGGGTGAAAAAAGTGCCTCAGTTGCATGGCACGCCTTGCAGAAATGTTATGCTCTGAATGGCTGTTTTTAACACACTACAAAGGTCTAGATGACATGAGATGGCTTAAACTTTCCCTTTGTAAAAATCCAATAGACTATTTGTTTTTAGTATGAAATCTGGTAATTTTTAAGGAGTTTATCCTGGTACAGCCACATTACAAAAAAGTTAGGTGTTTTTTTTTTTTTCTTTTGATATATTTCCTATATAGATCATAAAGTTTACATTATTGTTAAGAGGAAAACTAGCTGTCTGGAACTGTCGATGTGTTTTCTTTCACAGGCTTTTCTCTTTATCAAATCGTATTATGTCCARCTCTTAGGATACCATAAATATTTGGGAGAATTTCATACTCACCAGCCTGATGCATATGTCCATCTGTGTTCAGCCCAGTGCAAGGGATGACAGAGTTTCTTCAGCATCATTACAGTGATTCCATTCCTGCTTTGGCCCAACGTGTTACCTCACGGTGCAGAGGMGACCTAACCACTAACTGCATCCGTAATATATTTTTCTGTCTTTCTTCATTGAAACCTGCAGCACTGGGGAGGTTCTTCATTGAAAAATGCAGCACTGCACCTGCAAATGCAGCACTGCACCTGGAAATTACCCAGTCACTAGTAAATAGCAAATGTGCAARTGCTGTGATACATCAACCCTGCAGGGTCTCTATGGGGATGTGGTACAAATGCATGAAGGAARAGATCTCTGACACCATTTAAACCTCATTCAAAATATCATGTCAACCTACAATACCCATACTTTATCAAACSGATATTTTAGGAAGAAGTCTTGAATTTTGATTATGTTTACAATGGTGATGGGATTGTTCTCACTGTGCAGTCCTGTTCTGCTTTAACTGGAAAAATATTTTAGGCTGAATTCATCCTCACTGTCTCTTGTAAAATTAGCATACAAGTAGAGCCTATTCTTGGCCTATTTGTTTCCATTCTTGTTTTAAAAAATAGAGTGCATTTTAGAGATACCTGCTTCCTCTACAAGACATAGCCTGATAATGAAAACATCATTAATCTATAGTGTGGAGACAGAGAAACCTGTGACAAAACACCTTGTAAATGGCTCTAACAGAGTAATATTGACTGATTCTGTCAATACTTAGTAAGGAATTTGTTGCAATATCACAGAATCATAGAACAGTTCAGGTTGGAGGGGGCCTCTGGGACATCATCTGATCCAGCCTCGCAGTCAAAACAAGTCCAACTAGATGGGTTTGCTCAAGGCCTTGTCTTGTCAAGTTTTGGCTGCCTCCAAGGAAGAAGACTTTGCCTCTCACGGTCAAATTTTTTTTTTTTTCTTTATTTTTTTTTTTACATCTAATAAAATTCTCCYGTGTCACAACTTGCATCTGTTGCCTTTTGGTCATATTCCTGTGTGCCCCTGAGAGGATCCTGTCTGCCCCAGCCTCTGTTGCACACAGCAGTAACACCCCATCCCTGGTCTGTTCTTAGGGTTGGACCAGCCCGCTTCCCTCAGCTCCTACTCGTGTGTCATGTGCTGCAGAGGCCATCCTGGTGGGCCCTGCTGGACTCATTCCCAACATCCATAAAACCCAAAACATGGGACACCCACCCTGATGCTGTGGGAATAACCGCTGCTCTTGTGCACGTGGCTACAATCTTGCTGTGAGAGCAACAGCAGGTTGTTGGCTTTATTTATCACAAAACCACACTGCTGTCTGCTTTTCAGCTTCTTGCCAACCAGGATCTTCAGGCCTTTCTCTTTTTTTTTGCAACAGTGCTTCCACTGTCCCATCCGCAGGGCTGCATGGGATTATTTTGTCCCGCTTGTGAGATGCTGCTCTTGCCTCTATGAAACCCTGTGGTCCCCGGCAGCGCAGTGCTTCAGCTGTCACCGTCCCTCAGGGGGCATCCCTGTGCTCCAGCATGTGCCACTGCTGCTCCCCTCCACTCTGTGGCATGCACACTCTCAGATCATGCCCTCCCTGCCACTGCCTGGCAATGATGTTGAATTAAAGATGTTGAATTTTCTGGCCCCGGTGTCAACACCTGCCAGCTGGATTTTACACCCCTGAACACAGCCCTTTGAGCCTATTGGGCCAGCCAGCTTCCATCCTGCCTTAATACCCATTTATTCGGGGCAAATCTACCATTTCACCTGCGAGGATACTACAGCAGACTTTGGCACAGGCCAAAGCCAAAGCAGCCCACATCCACTGCCCTCCCTGCATTCACATGGCCATTCATCTCGCCAGGTCAGACTCCCTGCAAATCAGAATGGCTGTTCTTGTGCTTTCAAGGGGTTGTCCTTGAAGATGAAATATTATTGCAAATTAAATAAATATGTATGTATTTTGAACACTGTTTAAGASCGTACACTTTACCATATTTAAATAATTAAAAATTGGAAGACTTCCTCTAAGGAAGGTTTTTCTTTGGTGTGTCTGCTGCGTCCTGGTTTCTTATTCAGAAAATAGAGAAGAGCACAAACAAAATCAATGCCAGCTTGTCACCAAAAACTGCAGATTCAYACTGTCTGGGGCAAAGGCAGTTTCTTTTGGGGACATTTCAGTAACATTGYAGGTGCTGACAGCCACCTGGAAAAGAGAATGATTGTATAGGCTTTGAGCAGTATGAATTGCAACAGAAATGAATTGCAACAAGAATGAATTGCAAATCATCAGGTCTCCCCACAAAGGGAGCCTACAGAGATAAGATCAGGTGAATGWCAGGCACAGCACACTACATCCAAATACAACGGGAATGTACATTTTTTTTCTTTTTAATTGTTTATCTCTCAGGTCTGGCTTTTCACTTGTGTTGAGACTTCATAATTACAAAGCAGATACTGGCCTGAATGTAAGATTTTAAGGAATAATTTTTGCACAAAATTGATTATATGGGGCTATAAAGAGACCCCCATAAAACAAAGATGTKTTTAGGAAGTGATTAATGCTCAGTGCAAAAATGCAGTTAATACACTTGGGCTATTATGTCCCACCTAGGGAGTACCTGTTGCTTTATTAGAATGGAGTACACTTAAAAGAAGTTGTTATTTCTGTTGCAAACAACCTTWTTTTTAATGGTGATAAAAATTGTACACAGCCTCAAAAATGCTTATGTGAATTTTGTCACGATCTACACTCTGCTTTTTGGGCAGAACCATGACTTTGACCAGCTCCTGCCACCCGGGCAGAGCTATTCTGCTGCTGCACATCCTCTGAACTATGGGTTGGAGTGGGAGAGCAGGACTGCAGATCCTAACAGAGCACAGAGCACTTCTCCTATGTGCTGTGAGAGTAAATAAAACATGAAGCRCGCTACAGTAGCTCCAATTAGGAGCAGCAGCACACTTTGTATGATGGAACTACATTGCCATATAAACTATGCAAATTTTCAGCAGTATCCAAGAGACACTTCTCCAAATATTTGCAAATATACCAAAGGGGAGACTAAACAACATAGGGAGAAAGCGGTAAAATTATTTTGCTGCCTTTTTTTTCTAAAGAAAGGTTTAGAAGGAGCTGCAGCTGTGATTACATGTAGAGGARAATTCCAACAGTGTGGTAAATTATTAATTAATATTGATGCACTATCAATCAGCATGGTGCATTTATAGAGTATTCAAAATTAGAGAGAGGATAATTAGCAGTGTGGAGTGAAGGCCATTTGAGAAAGCACAGCAGAGAATTTGGCTTAGATTTACAGTGGTGTTTACTTAGAGGTATTATGGGTGCATTGAATCTGTACATTCAGGGGTTTCATAGTTATTGGGTACTTCATAGAGAAAAAGTAAACCTGACCAGACAGATGTTTTTCCAGGTCAGCTGTAATGGAAATGCACACTCCGGAAAGGGAGAAGAGGTCCTTCAGACTGACCCATCACATCACTTCCAGAATTGCTCATTTCAGGTAAGAAAAACTAGAGTTAGGTTATTTAGCCAAGTACATACTGAATTTCCACTCATCCCTCTAAAGCATATTTCTCTGTCTGGGCAATATAAAATATACCTACTACCTCAGTTAAAGACTGTTAAAGATTTTGGATATTATGTGAGCAGACTCACATGCGTACTTATTTTCTCCTGACATAACATCTATTGTGCACCAACACAGATTAATTACAATGGTTTCAGGAGTTTTTTTACAGCATTTACAGCATTAAGATTCATCTGTGTGCTTACTGAAAGCTGTAACTTTTGAGAAGATTTAGAATGGTAATGCCTTAGTTTCAAAATTACATTTTTGAAGTGAGAAGACGTATCCACAGATGAAATTTTATTTATGATGACATGATTTCAAGCAATAATTCAACCCTTGGTTTTTCTTGGCTAAAACAATGCCTGATGATAGCCACTTTTCTGGAGTGATTTGATTCATATGCTTTAAAGCCAGCTGTCAAATTCAGCTATCCTCCTTTTCTTTAACATTTGTGTAAGGGTTAATCCTGGCCTTGTGTAGGTTCATTCACATTTCCTATTCAATTTCATTGAGAAGTAAAAAAAAAAGACGTAGATTTGAAATTGTAATTCAGGTTTAATTTTAAACTGCTTATCTCTGTTCGTCATCTGATGAAACATAATTTTTTTGGAACCAAAATGTCACGTTATCTTTATGACCACACGCTTCACCAAAGCAGTAAAAGCTTGAAGGTTTACTGCAAAAAGGGTTCCCCTTACTGGTGTCTGCGTGTACTACAGCAGYCAGTTCCCCTCCATGGTTTTCAACCACTGAAATCCTTTAACCAGAAGCAGCTGCTGGTCGTGTCTCGATCTGGGGACCCCTCAGGCAGTCTTTGTTCAAGGCTTATGCGTATGTTTAACAAACTTATGCCAAATCATCAATAAATACTGGCTACTGGTTGCTGGATTTGCAAGTGTCTTTTCCATAGGAGGGAAATATTTGTGGACGCGTGTCAGCAAACATTTTGTGCTACGATCCCAATTGCAGTATTTATGGCTATAATACAGACACGCTATAGTTATATAGGATAGCTGAAAGGTTTTATTGGCCTTTGCACGGGTGGCTACAAAAATGACTGAGTGACAATTATTTAAGTCATTCCATAAGTGCTGCTGAAGCCATTATCCCCTGACATTCTGCGCAGAGGATTCCAAAACCTCATGGCTGCAGAGAGAGGGTGCTTGCCAGAGCAGAGAAGGGCAACTTTAGCAATGCATTTTCACACTGTCACACAAAGAACCTCACAGGGCAGTGCTCAGCAAATGGAGCTGCACAGCCAACCCTTGAAGAGCAGATCCATTGCCTAAAACAGCTCTACCAAAAATCAGTGGAGTAAGTGAAATCCTGAAAGCTCAGTATTTCCCATGGCTAGTCCCAGTCTGCCCTGCCACAACAAGGAATATCCTATTTCTGTTTTTATTTAAAAAAGACCGGAAGAAGCACACTTCTGCTTTCCATTTGGAACATGGGAAGAATTCTTCCTCCATTTCCCATGGCAGGCAACTGGATGCTTCAYACTGAAGTTTTTTTCTGCTGGTATGGGCACATCTGTAATACGCAGCACAAGGTGGGAATGTCTGTAGATGCTTCCCTTCACRCTGAAGGCAAATTAGTAACCTTATTCAGGAAGGCTGAATAAATATGGCTCCTGCAGCCAGGTCAAGGACTTAGGAAAAATTTTTTCTTGTCAGGCACCAGAGAATTATATTATATATATGTATATCTATATATCTATATATCTATATATCTATATATCTATATATCTATATATCTATATATCTATATATCTATATCTATATCTATATCTATCTATCTATATATATTCAGTGAATATAGTACCCCATTAACTATGAGGTTTGGATTCAGAAAATGCATGGAAAATGTATTCAGAAAATACATGTAACTTCTCAGTTACACAACACCCCAAAATCACATTATTTTGCAAAGTTATTACACTGTAAATTCCTGACCATTTTTGATGATTTCCCCTTCATTGTATGGGGTAATCATGGCACTGGAAATCCATACTGGGCTTCTAACCAATTTTCAGGCTAAATGCAGTGGAAGCAARCCATAATACTAGAATGCTGCTATGACATAAACCAAAGCACAACAGCCTCATGCTTCCTTTTTGGTGATTGTTAACATTATCATTTTTTAAACCCTATTTTCATGCAAAAAGATGAAACTTCTAACACTTCTTTAGAATCTCATATCCTCTACTGCAAGCACTAATCCAAATGAGAGCATTGTCAGGAGATTCCCAGGTCAGTTTTCAAGAGAATCAGGTTTCACTGAAATAATAYTTAATTTAAGGCTGAAAAGTCTTAAATTATGGTTGGTAGAAAAACATAAYGTGTTACTGTGCCCTGGCTTGCTTTCAAAGGAAGGAGAATCTTTACTACAAATGGCCAAGAATATGAAGTATCTGTCTGGTCAGGATGTTCATTGTAACTAATTTAGGCATCTGCTTTTGATGATGCCTTTTTGGRCAGTTGTGGGAAGCATTCTGCACTAATAATCATGTATGCCATTTTTGGCAGTAGGTCTGTTTCCTTAATTAAAGTAATTTCATTCATACAATCAATAAACACACATTTCCTTCCTAAATATATCTTGAAAAAATGTTAATTTAGATAGAGTAATAGAGTATTGGGCCATGCTATAATAATATTAAATCAATATTTGAAGGAGATTAGGGAGCATCATTGAGAAKATCAATATCTTCGCTAATGGATTAAAGTTCGTCACATACTTAACAATAACTTAAAAAAGTAAAAATCCATATTTAAGCCACATAGACCAACTAACTAAGGAAAGTCTGGATTAAGCTTTTTGGTCCCAAATCTAAAACACCCCCAAATGTATGAAAGCAGAATAACAAATTAAGTTTACTTTGGTATTTAGGTTTCTAAATCAGCTTCTTAACATTGTTTGAAGTATATTTTATGCTCTGGAGTGCTTAAAAAAATAGCACCCTTTATTTCTTACTTTCATACTCAACTAAGAAGTTTAATACAGGCTTGAACACCAATAGAAAATTCTTTTTGAGAAGTGCTGAATTTCAGGTTAGACCCCATCAATGTACTTTCTCTAAGCAGAAGGAAAGGAGTGTCATTAGCTTGTTCCTCCTGGCACACGGCCTCTCCACCGTGTGATGGAGTAATGAGGGTCGGGGGATTTGGGGCAGGGGGAGCTCCTGGAGCACCCAGTGTGCAGTGTCAGGAGGGGCAGAGCTGCTCTTCAATTCACCCCATCTCCATTCTACCATCATCTCCATCACAGATGGTCTCCTGCCTCCCCACCCTGGAAAATCCTCTCTCCCTTGACCTCGGATTTGAAGCCATAAAAACCTGACTGTTGATGTTATGCTTGGCCTGCAGCTCTGCCTTTCATTCCTCCATAGCACAGAAGCTCAGAGAAATCTTTCACCATGGTTGGTGGACACAAGTTTTCCAGGACTGGGAGAAAAGGGTAAGAGGAGAGTCCCCGAATGGAAGAAAAGACCCCTGCAGTTCCCAGCTGCCAAGAGGTGATGAGAGATGCCAGTGCAGAACCACATTGTGCATGATGAAATCTCTTCCTGCCTTCTCTGCTTGCACTGAGAGGACACAGCAAGGGCTGATATAAAGTGGGCCTCACACTGTCTGTGCCTGCACCTTCTCTTTCCTTCATTTCTCCCTGCACACCTGCACTGTGAGCTCCCTGCACCTCTGGCCGTGTGTTCGCATCGCTTCAAACCCCGTGGGGGTGGCAGCTCTAAGGCATGAGCATGAGGAACTTTTCAATTAAACTGCAACGATTACAAAATACCCAGCCCTGCTGAGTGATGCTTGGGTACTCTCACCTGAAAAGTGAAAGTGGAAGTAGTGACATGGATGGGGCTGCCCAAAAGAGCTGGGCTAGAGCAGGAGACAGTGKGACTCTGGGCAGTGAAAGCACAGCAGGCACCCAAGGCTGTATCTGTCAGTAAAAGCTGAAGCTCATTCATGTAATTATGCCTTAATTCTATGATAACTGAGACATGTGAATGAAGAGTCCCTGGCTGTCACCCTCAGTGGGTTCTTGAACTCAGAAGGATGTTTTCAAATCCAACTGCTGTATCAAGGAAGAAGAATAAAGCATGCTCAGCACTAGAGAGTCCCAAGTACCCATTTTCCTTTATTAAAATGTGGTGTGGGTTTGGTTTTTTGTATGTTTTCTTAAATTAGTGTTGGAGGATAAAAAGCATTACATGGCTGGGCACCTCTTTCCTGCCTTGACTGGAGGGATCAATYCACAGAATAAGATTCAAGACTTAATGGCTTCACCCAGTGTAARTAGTTGGTCTCCTTTTGAGATTCACTCAGCAGTAGTTCCATAAACAGAAATATAGTTAGTGAATGGCCTGGGATAAGGAGCAGTTCCTGTCCYGTGCTGCAGATTTATTGTATTTTTTGGCTGACTATAGAAAARAGTCTACTTGTAGAGTGTTCATAGGAAGCTATCAGAATTTCTTGTCRTGTATCATTTTCATTTACTTGGAAATTAATATAGTCCTCAGTGTAGATAAATTTCACAAAATTAAAGCTGGRAAATACATAGCCCATGCTCCTGACAAATACTGTGAAAGTCTCCCAAGGCTTGTTTTTTTTCTCCATCTAAAATCTGCATTGAAGGAAGCATCTGGTTGCTACTCTTAAATCTCGGCAAAATGATTCAGAAATGACCCATTTTTTATTTCCAAAAAGATGACTTAATTCTATCTGTGTGTACTGCAAAGCGAGCATAAATTCCCCAATCTCTTCCTACTTATATTATAGTAAGTCAAGTAACTTCAGTGAAACTAATCCTGATTTACATCAGTATAAGCCATGAGAGACATAAGGGCTCTAAATTTCCTCACGTTTTTTTTTTTTTCATATAGTATTTTCTCCTTCTCATAGTTATCCATTAGCCTATAAATCTCAGTAGTCCTAAACTCATACAGCTCATTAATTTTTGAAGTGCTTTGGCCTATTTTTAGCAATATACTYGAGCCAGCTCTGGCAGTTGTATCTCCTGATCCCATGAGAAGATGCCAGTCTGAGGGATTTAGTCTCAGCTTTATGGCCATGCAGGCCCATCCCTGTAAATGGCTCTGATGCCTTACTGCATCAGTCTTAGGGGGGCCCGAGCACTTGCTCAGCMGTGTAATATTTGAACATTTCCATTCACAGTTTCTGTAACTTCTATCATTAATAAAAATTACCAAGTCAAGCCCCCAGTCTCCAGCATGGTACCTATAAATATTCCCACAGGAAAGGAGGACCCCTGACATTCTGACACTAAGTGGAACAGTGTCAGATTGAAGCTGGAACAACAATGTTAATCAATCCAGTATCAGRTAAGAGATTTATCAATATGCTGCAGAGAAAATGGAGTTTTAGGACCTTTCATCCACWCTGTACCTTAGGAATCAAATAACATACTCATGAAACAAAGCATCAGAAGCGTGGGAGCACCAGGATGGTTTGCCCTGCCTCATCAAGCCTYTAAGTGATGACTTTAAGCTCGGTTCAAGGGTTTTATAAAGAAAGTTGATAACCCTCTCTTCAATTGTTACAAGGCACTGTATTTGCATCWAATAATTGTTCATTAAAGAGTGGTATCACTAGAGACTGACTGGTTTAAAAATCCTGGCTACTTTGATAAATTAACACGTGTAACACTCCTGTTCAGCCTTCCTGTGCATACAAACTTCCCTAAAGTATCAGTTGTGGCAAGTGATACTATTTCTGTACAGCAAACTGAAATGATTGCATAGCAAAACATCAGCCTTACATCCCTCTGCTTATAAATTTCTAAATTGTGTGGTAATTTCTATTTACACAGTTTACATATTTTACATGTTTTCTACCACTTGGATGATTTAAAATAGTATTTCAGAGCATTCTTAGAGCTGTATTCTTTCAACTTTCCCAGATTCTGAGATACAATTCCTTTAAGAAGCAATACCCTTTATCCTTCTTTTGCCATCAGCACACCACCACTGAATTTAAACAGCATTATTCCCTTTCTATAGTGAAGCATAAGAAATTAAGTGACTTGTCTCAAAACWTAACACCAAGCAGTGATTGTGTAACAAGTGATTGATAACACCAGCCAGGAACTGAGTTTGGAATTCATACCCCACCCTTCTAATGCAAGTGGCACAGTATGAGGACACATGTTTTAGCAATGTAACCTTTCCATACCATTCTGCTTAAAAATAATTGCCCATTTTGTCTCTGCACAGGATTGCTATTGAATGATGTCYGCTACATTTCTGCTCCTGAGACATTTGCCTGTCACCTGCCATAATAGGAAATTAAATCTGTGTTTATAATTTGCAATATGCTTCAGGGCTTCTGTGGATCAAAGGTACATTGGAAATGGAAAGTATTCCATAATTTTAACTGAACACCTTAGCTTCAGAGTTGTTTCTCTGCAAGTAATAAATTAGCATTTCCTCTTCTAGTTGCTGTCTTTTGGTCTCTGCTATCTTTAATGTGAATTTGCAACTGTCAAAATGAATAATATGCAGCATCAATTTAAACCCTGCTTTTCGATAAGTTCAGCATAATAGTTTCACTTTGTCTCGATTCTGTTGATTGCTAATAAATTCTGGATTGTTTTAAATTCCTTGAGAACATCTTGGAAGTATCAATTATAAACTGTAGGCATTTATTAGAATTCAACTTGAGGTAGAGCACTCATTTGACTRGAAAACATTTCTTTCTGTAGTTTGCACTACATACAGAAGAGATCAAGGAAATATAATTTGCTATTTAAARAAGTAGAATGTTTAAAGAAGAAATGTTATAAATTACTGTACAGATTAGAAAAGAGATAAAGGAATCTTTAAAAAGAGCACAGATGGAGATGAAGAACCACACACATCTTGCTTTATGGCTATCTACACAGTTCATGACTTGTCAAAGACATTGGAAGAAAAGTCATTTGAAAACATAAAGCTCAGAACTAACAACTCCCCTTATTCACAAAACAAACTTCTCTCTGAGTTGGAAGTGGAAAATGAAGTCATCAATTCTTGCAGGTGAAAAGTTTTCTATAATGATATGACTTCCAACACACCCTCTAAGAAACTCCTCGTTTCTGCGTGACTGGATGTTCTAGTGGGTCAGAGCTGGGAGAGCTCTTTCATGGTAAAACCCTGCATAAGTTCTCTCTTTTTCTTTTAAGTATTTGTTATTCTAAATGTTTATTGATACTCAGAATAAACAGCAGCATCCATAGTTTTTCTCCACTGACACTTTTCACAGCTATTTATACAGTATTGTATAAAAAATATCCTTATCTCTTTGCTTTGCAAAAATTGAAATGCTTGTATCACTGGGATCAATATCAGGAATGGACTGAGAAAATAATGCCTAGAAATAGATTAGTTGGTCTAGAACTAAAAAATTGGAATTACAATTCAGACTGGATGATGCTGAGATCTTGCTGGCTGTTCATTCAAGAGTAYRGATGATCCCCATAAGATCACCTGGAGAGTGTCTATAGTGTGCTAGATATATATTCACATATTTTACGTCTTAATTGTTACTTTATGCRTTCTGTCTCTACAAACCATGCAATRTGTGAATTTCTATCTGAGTTGTGTACAAATATTAAGCAACCATTATTTAGGCCARATGAAGATATTCTTTTTAGTCTACATCCTACTCTAAAATACTTTTTTGAATTCTTAAAATTCAATCTAAACATAATACTTTCTATTAATTATTCCAACTAAAGTCATCACTAATGTTGATAAACTGATTACTAAGTCTGCTTGATTAAAGCTCAAGTAAGAACCAAATTGCTGTCAAATGTGTACTGGTTTCTATTTTTAATTCTTGTTTCAGGGACAATTTCAACCAGGAAGATTCTCTAGTGCTAATAGGAGTATTAAGTTTTTTGCTGCCCTGATCCGGAGCAATGCCCTGTGTTATTTCCTCCAGACCTCTAAAAGAAAGGGTACATCCTCAGCTTCCAGCCAGCTTCATCTTGGCCTTGATTCTAGTGTTGCAGGTGAAACTTCATTAAATACCTGGACAGTTATTTTTGCTTGAAATTACATGTCTGAATATCTGGTAGAATCACTGATGTAACCTTTGGCACAGGTGAAATCCCAGCATGAATCAGTCATCTTCAATGTGATTAAAATGCACACACCTGAACATCAGTTCTCAATACAYAGTAACATTTCCAAATAAACAATGTACTCAGCAGGGAAAGAGAACAAGAAATGCTCACGCCAATAAGGTATATCAACCTGAGGAAATGCATTGACACAAGATTTAATTGAACTGGGGAAAAAAGTGGCAAAATATGATTATATTTTCAGAGCCTCAAAGCCTGTAAGATCAAAAGGATAACACACAAATAATATACAATTGCAGGTTTAAATGAAAAGAGATGGATAAAGGAACTAAAGGTACATGGTAGAATATAATCTTTTGCCCAAAGTACCATATAAACATCTCAATTACAGTTTTAATCTCTCTCTTCCTGTTATCCACAGTCTTAATTGTTTTTTCTCTTACTTATTTTTTCCATCTCAGTTTGTCATTTCCTCTCCTTTCCATTCATGTTTTTAACCTTTAGTCCTTGACTACAGCAGGGTAAGTCTAGTGTGGCATCTATCTTACCTTTTCTATTTAAAAAGGTCCTTCTGAGAACTAGCATTTAGATTCCCTTTCTTTTTTCAGAATAATAAGTGGATCTGGCAGAGGACTTCTGGAGAGGCTCTTCCATTATTAAACTGAGCCAACTACCTTAGATGGAAGTGGCTAAGTAAAAAGGGATGTTGCACGCACACAATTCCAATATGGGGCTTCCTGCGGTGATGGTATTTATTGTTTTCAAATCTAAGCATTCCTGCAATGAATAGTGAAGCCAGGAAACTGAGCTTAAAAAGTCATTTTAGTTTTGTCCACTTTTTTGCCAGACAAGTTGGAATTCTGTGTGGAGGCTTTGTGCGTGGTGAKAAGTTGCAATTGCCTTCCCTTTTGCTTTTAATCTCTCCCTCCTCACGCCATCACAGGACGCAATCAAGTGACTGGGGAGAAATGAACTAGAGTGGACAGAGTTGGAGGGTTTCCTGGAGACACAGGGAAGACTGAGGCTGCAGTTCTACATCCCTTCCTAGGAAATTACATTAAAAAAGCACTGTGGAATCTCACCTTATTGTGAAGTGGGAAACTTACTGGTGCTCAGCCTCCATCCAAACTCAGTACCTTTAAGATGGAGCCTACTCTTGTTCTTTATCTGATCCAGGACTGCTGACTTCCTCTCACCAGGAACTGAGCTGAGCCCATGCCTGGTTACAATAAATCTCAGAACATTCATGCTGCTTGTGTTCCCCACAATGCTGAYGGGGGAAGAGGAAAAATGGCACGTCACCAGCACCATTCAGCCACAGAACAAGTCTGCTTCTTTATTGAGTGCCCAGAAATCCAGATTTGCACTGACGTCAGAGCTGCAGTGAGTCCCAGCATGTACTGT
The DNA here is from genome assembly GCF_030028575.1 of Malurus melanocephalus. Lineage (NCBI taxonomy): Eukaryota > Metazoa > Chordata > Aves > Passeriformes > Maluridae > Malurus > Malurus melanocephalus. The sequence continues at coordinate 1,603,100 of NW_026623262.1, forward strand.
AAGCTGGGAGGGCTTGGAAAGCCTCCTGACTCAGAGAGCCAGGCTGCTGCCCCAGACCCTGCAGGGCCCAGACACAGCCCGGGAAGCAGAACAGAAGCTGCCTTGCAGGCTTCCTGACAACTGCACCCCTCTGCCAGGTCAGATAAAGCTTTATGCCACTGAGAACATTCTGTGGGTAAAARTTGGGTTTATTGGGTTGACATGACACAGGCCACTCTGTTTTCCAAAGAAAAGACAGCAACTGGAAACTGAGCAGAGAATTACACAGAGTTGTAATGACTGCTTACACTACATAACATTCATCACTGCTATTGAAGACTGACTGGGACCATAATAAATACACGACTATTTGATATATGTCCTCAAAAAGGTCATCCAGAAACATATCCTGGGAAGCCCCGACTGGCACGAAGCATAAGATCAGCCAAATTGTTTTAAGTCACCAGTATATTTTTAGAGTTCATTTAAAGTATTTTGTCATGTATGTTCTCTTTTGCAGAAGGATACATCAYCACTGGCAGCAGTGCATACTGTTTTCATAGCCTAACTTTCATAAATATTATGAAAAAATATCACAGCGGTATTGTTATAATGAATTACAGTGATGTGTTTCTTGAGAGAATGCCAATGACTGGTTTATATCCTCTGTGATGTTACTGTCATAGCTTCAGCAGTCTGTTTAGGGCAATAATGCTACAGATTTTTTTCTTCTTTAAACAGCTCTCTGAACCTTGATGTATGGCCTTTTAAAATTTTATTTTAATAYGGTCAATGATCTAACAACACTTATTATGTTTGAAGTTGCTTTATTGTAATCTGGAAATAATTTTCRTCTGACTCTCACCAACAGCCAAACATAATAAAAGATGTATAAGCCAAATAATGTTACACAGAGGCTCTCAGGACTACATGAGGTTCTCATAGATTTGTGCAGCCCTGCAGTGTCATAGTGCAGGAGTACATGTAGAAAAGGAAGTGCTGAGCTTTCCCATGTGCTGGCAGCTTATCTGAGAAGTAAAGAACATGTAGCAGTGCTGCAGAGAACCCTCACCAGGTTTCTGTCCTCACACCTGTCCATCAGAGGATGGGTACAAACCGAGCTTTCCCTGGTGGTGGTTTGCTCCCAGGCTCTGGGCTCTGCCTGTGCACCAGGGCTGGTRCCTTCCCACTCCCCAGATGAAGCACTTCCTTCAGAAATTATGTGCCAGCAGGCACCCTTAGAAAGACAAGGCTGGGTGTACATGAAATTCCTTTTTAGAAGATCTGTAGCAGGGAAAAAWTGTCATATGTTTGCCAGCTGCTTGTCTTGATACAGCCTTGTAGCTGTAGCTATTAAAAACACAGGATTTTAAACTTTTTCGTGGTTTTTAATCTAGCCTACCCTGTGAGAACAATAGTTCATTTAACTCCAGCTGTGTTCCACCACATTCATTTCAATAATGTTTGCTCTACTGAACATACAGAATTAAGCACCTGTGTGTTCTGAAGTGGCACAGATACTTTGTCTTAGGCCCTCGAAAGTGGTTCTGCACAAAAATATACTAACAGGGAATTATATGCAAATATATATCCGGCCATGGCTGAAATGGCATTATTTGCTAACAGATACAYTGCAGTGTGGTACATGTTTTTAAACATACAGAATACGCTATAATAGCAATTACCTTTGCAACTTTGTGACTCTATCTTAACACATTAAATGCTGCCTTGGCAAGAGTAACCCAGCCATAAGAAATTCTAAGTGGCGTCTTAAAGCATCCTGAGGAGTTCTGGATCTCACAGTGTTTTCCACACAAAGATATTTCTCTCATTAAAAAATCAACCCCTCCCCCCCCCCAAATGAAATGCAAGCAAGAATATTTCCAGAATAAGGAGATCAAAACTCTTTGCCTAAAAGAATGAAATACCCTAAGGGGCCCAGAGCCACATTTTTTTAATGTGACAGGTACTTAGAAGTGTAATTGATGGGGCAGTTAACATGGCTCTTGACCAAAACAGTTCATATGCAATATCAATGCCACATTTATAACATACCAAAAATCATGCTAATACCTATTCCATGAAAACACAACTACTTCATAAAACATGAGAAAAAAGATCCCTGATGTTATCAAATATTCAGAGTTTAAGTTTGAAGGGGTATATCGTTATTTCAGATTCTTTCTAGAAAGAGACAAGGAATAAACTTTCAAAAGCACCCCCTTCTCTGTTGCATTAGGCTGTGTTACCTTTGCTACAAACACGATGAAGGAAATTGTCTGTAGTCCAGGTTTACAGTGGAAACCAATTGCCTCCCACACCGGGGAGAGGGACCAGGCCATTTATCAAAAATCACTCATGCCTAAAGCCATGGGTCACTTTTCAAGCCAAAGGATAATAGTTTTTCCTTTCAACTGCGAATTCCAGTCTAGACATGCTTTAGGATGCCTTTTGAAATGTCTTTTTGGTTGAAGTGAGCTCCWGTGTCAGTTACTCTTGTCTGGGGATTCTTTACACCAGCCCAGAGCCACCTGCCTCCCACAGGCAGTGGGAAAGCCTGAAGCAGATAGACACACCTACAGCACTTAAAATTTATAAATATATATCTGCATTATACAGATATACAGAGACATAAAAATTGATATTATTTTGCCCTGTAAATATTGTTTACTACACAGGTTTGATGCATAATGAAGCAGAGGAACAAAGAGACGCACACTCACAATGAAGGTGTGAATCTAYAGGTATTCTGTTTTCTCTCATAGGGCGTGGTAAGCTCCAGAAAAACATATGGAAAGACAGTTGCTGCCACAAGATACTTAGAGCCTGGCTCTGTCATCAAGCTACACATGCTGCAACTTGACAGTCTCTCCTGACAGTGTTAACTGGTTGCCTTATCTCACACAAGAACTTTGGGCACATGTAGAGAAAATTAATCTTAGTAACTATCTGTAGCCCTCTGAGACAGCTTGCTACTAATTACAAAGCTTGCATTTATTACAGGTACACGGGGTCACTGTTGACATTTCAGCTCTTAATGGCCTTCCTTCAAGTACACACCAGAGCACAGCATGTCTCTGTTGTTTAGTGCCACGCAGACCTCACACCGCCAGTGGAGCCAGCAGCAGCCTGCAGTGACAAATTCACTAGTTGTGATCAAAGTTCCTACTGTACCTTAACAGCTGCTACAGAGAAAAACGTCAGGAGTGAGGACTCAGTTGTTCTTTACCAAATGATTTGAAAAAGTTACAAACTGCAGCTCACCACCTGCTGCATGGAGGCAGTTTGGGGTGGCTGAGTGAGTCACCTGAAGGCAATGCATTTCCCTCAACCCTSCAAAGCAGAGCCAAGGTACACTAAGACACCGTGAGCTGCCTCTGCCACAATTTTCTTCCCTCTCCTATGGATTAGGATCTCCAGAAGCTGTCAGTCCTGCAATTTGTATGAACATTAATTTAATGGAAAGATAGAAATTCTACCTTAGCGTAGCTCATCTCTGCAGGCTGCATCCCATTTAAATGAAATGTCTATTAAAAAAAAAGCCCAACTCTCAGATACCAGCACATGGTAGTCATAAATATCACTTTATGAATCATGACTAGCTTGGAAAATATGAATAAAGATGAAAGTAGGGAAAACAGTGACTGAAATCTTTATGACTGCACATGCTGAATTTGATTGGTTATGATTAATGGGGGTCACATTTTGTCCCTTGTAAATAGTTGAGTAATTGCTGTAAATCCATGAAAATATTCTCAGAAAGTGGAAGGTTTTAACACAAACATCAATCCACACAGGAAACGTGCAATGTGTTACTACAGAGCCTTCCAAAACCCAGATTCTTTACAGTCTGTGGTATGACAACAACATTTTCCCTTCAGTTTCTGGCATCATCTTCCATTTCTTCACCCAAACACGATCACAAAACATGGCAAATACAACTTGTAGAAATTATCATTAAAAAACCACTCACACATTACTGGCTACTATGACATTTTACTTTTAAAAAAATGTAATCACTATGTTTACAGATCTAATAACATCACTTATGTATCAGCTAATAATTGCTGGGGCCTTCAGTGTTTGAACARCAATACAAATGTCTGCACTGAGTTTCATTTGGTTAGAGAAAGCAAGAGAGAGCATAGATTTCTCTATCACAAATGGGKGTCTCTTTGTGATGTCACACTGAAGCCACACTCAAAAGACAACCAAACAATCCATAATGGGGAGAAATGAAAAGTTCCATTTGATGTGTCCTTAGAGACCACTTCTGGCTTGGAGACCACTTCTGTGCCTTGCCACCCACCATGCTGTCCCCCAGTCTGCTAGACCTCAATCAGGAAAACTCCTTGCACAGCTTGTCATAGATCTAGTACCCATGGAAACTATCTGCKTAGGCTGAAAAAGCATTTCCCTTTCTAAAGAGGAAAAGTGTATGAAGTTTAATCTCCTGCCACCTTACCTAAAGAGTCCTCATGGACTTTTCAGGTTGGCTTCACAGTTAAAATATTTTAGCTCCACCTCAGGAACTGAATGCTTATCYAGAGCCTCAGTGGTGACTTTACATGCTCCCAGAAGTCCACACACGAGTTCCTCCAACTTAAAATCTTGCTGCTGAAAACTGAAGAAGCAGCAAGGTGTATTTATCAAAGTCATTTCCGTATTTGATGAATACCACCAAGCTGTGCAAGCTACATTATCGAACTGTACCTGTCTTAAGTTAAAAATATCAACCAGCAAATGCCAGACGGGCTATAAGAATGTTCCTTGTTGCTGCATATTTACTCAATCAACTCTGCAGACAGGAGCATAAATGACCCACAGGGAATATCTTTCAGCTGTAAAGCAAAACCCAGTTCAGTTCACTGAAGCACCAAAGGTTTTTATGTTATGAAAGCCCTTTTGTCTGCAGAGACTCTCCCCCAAGAAAAATCTGAAAATATGTGCATTACTTTTAAATCTCTTCAGAGTTTTTGTGTTTTATGCTCCCAGTATGGATAAGAAACATAGATTTTCAAAGTAAATTAAAAAAAAACCCATCAGTGATGCAAATACATTTTCATTCTAAGTGACATTGTATTTTTTTTTCTCAAAGAAGAATGTCCAATTTTATTCCTTGACTTGTCTTCATCTACCTTTAAGAGACTTGCCAAAATTTTACCAAAATTGCTCCTTTTCCTGCTTTAAACAAAGACAATTCCCCTTTTTTCTTGTTAATTGAATCATGGTCTTTTGAAAAAGGACACTTTTCACCTCGGTATCCTCTGACAGGGGTGAATCTGAATTTCTGCAGAGATTCCTTGAATGTAGCTTTTCCTCAAGCCTGCTACTCACACCAGGTTAGAAAACTGGTCAGTAAATAACTAAATGTCCCTGAGTCAGTGACTCCTGTGCAACATTGCACAAACACTACAGCTTAAAACTACAAAAAGAGAGAAAGTGAAATAAATCCAGTTTGTGACTATTCAATTTCAAGGAAAAAAAGGCATTAAAAAATTAGCAATTATAAAAAAAGTAAAATCCAATATCCTCCCCCCTCTTTCCCTTTCAAAAAATGGAAGAGTTATTTCAAAAGCCAAGACATCTATATAAAGCCTATCAAATGAAATATATTATACTAGAAGTTTAGGTAATGTGTGTGACAGAGAATAAGAAGAAAACAAAGCAGTCCAACCCCCCTCTGCCCAGATGGCTCAATTGGAAAGCAAAGGAATCTTTCAAAGGCAGAAGMCCAGCATTAAAAAAAAMCCCAAAACAAAATCACCAGAAAGCTTTCTGAAGTTTCCGAGGACAGAAAAATCCCATAAAATAAAACAGCTCAAATGTAAACAGGAAATAAGGAGGACTAAAAAAGAATTTGAAGAGTGACTTGCAAATGATGCTCACACTGATAGCAAAACATTCTTTGAACACATCAAAAGAGGAAAGCTATCCTGTGATTAGTGGGACCAGTTGAAGGCATAAAAAGGATGATAACACCACTGCAGACACTCAGTGAACTATTTGTTTCCACCTTTACTGCTGAAATCGTTCAGGAGATTCTTACACTTAACATACTAGTTGTAGCACACAGGTAAAAATTTTCTTTAAAATTTGTAATAAAGTTGAAGAAGCTTTAGAGAAGACCAATAAAAATCATCAGGGGGATGGAGCAGCTGTCTCCTACACTACACAGTCTAGGACTCTTCTGTTGAAAGGGGAGAGCTAAAAAGGAGATATCACAGTTCACTGTGTCAGAAAAAAGGGAGGAGCTGAATGCAAGCAGGATCAAACTGAATAAAAATCCTGCAATACTTGAAAAAGTAGTAGAGGACACTCCATGAAATTAATACTAATAGCAGACTAATTTAATCAGAATTAAAGTACTTTCCACAGCGAGTAGTGAACCTCTGAGACGCTGCCACAGGAGGCTGTTAGCATCAATAGCGTCAGCAATTGAGGTGAGAATGAGGTAAGTTAATGGGAAACATGTCCATGAACACTACTAAGACTATGCAGGTATATGGCCCCTAATACCTGCAATGCACCAGCTGTGAGGCTGAGAAAATATGAGAAGATGCCACAGAAGTGACCAAGTTTGCATGTAATCCCTAAAAGCCTCGCCTACTGCCTTTGCTGGAAGCAGAAGCAGACTGGACTGATCACTGGTTTCCTGTGGTCARGCATTTCTTTTTTATGACACTTTGTCCAGCTTCTGTATCTCAGCTGCTKTTGTGTTGGTTTTGGTTTCTTAGTCCATTCTGTAACAGGCTGTGTCATTCCCATCCTCTCCAACACATTGCAATCACTGCAGCCACTCAGGTTCTGCTGTGGCTGATGTGTGAAAGAAGTATGAATGATTYGTGAGGGTATATTCCAAACCAAAATGAGATATACCATTCCACAGCAGCAGTTATAGAGGAAAAAAAATCCCCTTGGTGTGCTGTAGATTTAATTCTCAACATCAAATACTTCCGTTTGAAATAAGGAGGCCAGCAACATGGGAAACATGTTCAGAAAATTGTATGAGCATTGATTAACCGGAACATTGCAGAAGTTAGTAACCTAGTGAGACTGATTCTATGAGTAATTAGTAAAAAATAAAGGAAAAGCTGGGGAGCATTGGATCATAGTTAAAAAGGAAATGTAGTCTTCTGAAGAGTAATTTCTGCAGTTTCTAATCCACAGTGTTGTGAAGTGTTCAACAGCAGCCAAAATTACCAAAAAAGATGAATCCTAAAGCAATTGTAAATCCAACTGTATCCTAAAGTGATTTTAAATTACAGCACATTAACAGAAGTCACTTGGATATGATCATTAGTTAAAAAAATAATGCAAAAAGCTGCAGCACTCCCACTGTCCTTCACTAACAATAAGAGGAAACAAACAGATTCCTCAGTGCACATGTACCAGACTCCCATCTGGAATATCCTGTATTTCCTTTCTCCTCCAAGTCTGATGAAAGGTGATAACAGATACTACAAATCATCAGCACAAGCTCACTTATTGGCTCGATGGAAATTCTGTGCAAAAAGATGTTGACAACAGTATTCCAACAATCTCTTTTTCTGATTTGTTGGTGCAATACAACATACAATCATGAGAGTTTTATAACCATTGCAATTGTGTTTTCTATTTATAACAACTGGAATGTGAATTTATGGTCTGCAAAGGCTTTAAGAGTTCTGACTGACAGAGTCTTTTTATTTCATAAACACTACATGATTTAATAAGCAAGAAATCAGGAAGCTGATTCAAAGAAATGAACCTCCAGAAAGTATTTTTCAACCCGAAGACAACCGTGCTAATATGTCTGAGGTTATCCTCTTCATGTTGTTCCACACAGATGCACATGTGCTGCTGTACAGAAACACAGACTCCTAGAAGGGAGAAAGGGAGAAAGTGTTGGAACAGTATGCTGGAAGGCAGCTGAATCAGAAACCCGCTGTAAGAAATAAATGGCTTTTCAAAGGAAGCATAATACATGCTTTAACTAAGGACCATTTATTAGGGACTAACACATCGTTTATTTTGAGTGCAGCTTTGGAAAAAAAAATTTGCAAAGGTCACTACGGTTAAATCTGAAGATTAAATTACTAGTTTGGAATTTTCAAAACATACYGTGCTAGTTTAACCTTGCTCCTCTTAAAGTCAAGAACAGATTTTTCCAATGATTTTAATAGGAAAGAAACTGAARCAAGCAGAGCTATTCCAAAAGTTCTGCCATGGAGGTACTCCAGCTTTCCTCTTTACAGGAGTATTAGTTACATTTTTATGTGGATATCTAGACAAACTGGGCTGTAAGAGCAGGCTGAAGAGAAAGTTCYTATTAGCCCAATGGGTCCGGGAGTTCAATCATACTTCTAAATATTTTTCTGAATTAATTTCATATAAGAATTTAGTGATGGGTCACAACTTTCTAAATGCAAAAGCTGTTGACAGAATTACACTGTTCAACTTCAGCAGCTCTCAATAAATGCTATAACAGTGTCAAGGTTTATATCTRCACAGGCTTTCCAAGAGCCTTAAAAACATTAACAGTTTCAGTCCAAAACACCTCTATACTGGGCCATATCCATGATCACCCCTCACTTTTTCAACACACTTGAGGGAGACAAAAAATAAAGAGGCTGTGGCAAAGAACCTACACAGCTGGTAGAGTCACAGCACATGGAAATCTGGCCATTCAAGCCATTCTCCTGTAGAATGGGAAGTCCTGGTGAGGAAAATATTGAGCAGGGCAGTTCACTGCTAGAACATACCTTCCTGCCTGAAAACCCTGGGGTTCCAGGCTGCAAGCTACACAGTAAACCAGCCAAGYATCATTACTGAGTGATGAAAGGAAAACAATTAGTCCTTGGAGGCAAGAAGGGTCTGAAACAACCTGGACAGTCAAAAAAGTGGGGATGAAATAATAACTGGAGTCTGGTCCCATTTTACCCAGGCAGGGTGAAGTTCACCCAATTCCAGCTGTTTAACAGTTAGGGGAGTGCCATCTGAGCATCTTTCCTTCAGCATTAATGGAAACATCAAGACACTGCCAGGGTGCTCCTAGTTCACCCTTCAATTTCAAAACATCTTCCAGGACAACAACCTGCAGGAAGCTGATGACATGAAACCCACCTTGGGAGTGTGACAAAACAATTATTTTAAAATGGGGCAAATTTTTAATGAATAGTAGATCTCCAACTCCAGTGGCTCAACTTAGGCCTGCCTGTCATCCCGGACATCGGAGAGCTGTACTATCTGTAGCTGCATTGCACTCACATGAGTGTAATTCTTGGTTTTGTGCCACCTGCTGTGGACACCTGAGCAGTGTCCCAGTCCCATATAGACCACAGAAGTAAATACAATAATGTTTTGTTTTATAAAGAGCATATGGATCCAGGGTTTGAAATGACTACGGGAATTTTAAAGGCTGCATTTTTACAGTTAGATTTAGCTGCTTAAGTGAAAGGCTGAAAAAGTTCAGTACTTGGTATCGCCAGATAGAACCTGTCCTTGAATTTGTACAGACACACTCTGCTTCATACCTTCAAATTTCTTCTGGTATATTCTCTTAGAATATGAACGTCCACCACTATTCATAATCAATTGGACATTCTGCAGMATCCTCACCTTTAACTTGAGTTGCAGACGTCAGTTAACTGTAATGACAACTTTAAGTTTCCCAGAGGAAAACATTGCAATGATTTGCAATTAAAACCATCTTGGAACATTTTCCAAAATAGCAAACAAAAATGACATCTTTCAGCAGCGGGAATAGATCTTACGTTTACCTCTTAGGCACAGATTCCTTTTGATATTATGGAGAATGGAAGGGCTTGTTTTCTCAGAAGCAACTTAGAAATGTCATCTAGAAGTTTCAGAAAGGYAATGATTAAAGGCACTRTTATAACCCACCTCTTAGAAAGAAATCAGTTTTAAAATTCATCCCTGACCTACACTTCTCCCTCTGGGCACACTACACACCAGGCTAACATCTGCACATCTGTTCATCAAACCTGTGTCTGTCAAATGAAGAAATACAGAAAATTAGCTACTGTCTAAATCAACAAGATATCGTATTATATTTTGTGGTTCCCATTAACCCAAAGCAACCAAACTCTTCAAAATGAAACCTTATCATTAATCATAGGTAATTTTACATAAAGAAAGACAATTGCAGTTAAGATCTACCTAAATATAAAAATCTATTCACATATATAAATATAAAAATTTATTCACACTGTGATTGGTGCAAGTCTTGTTTGCAAAATGCTCAAGAAAGTGATACTCAAAATGTCCCAGTCTGTCTCTGAACTCTTTGTCCTAAAAAGTTCCCTTATCTTCTGCAATCTTGACCCCCTGGATGACCCATCTAACTTACAATCTTGACAACRTTTTCTGTATTTCATACTAAAATCAAGCGTCTCCTTCAGGCTCCTCAAACATCCTAAGTTATCCAAGTGTGCTCACACAGCTCTATATAGTTCTGCTYGAAAAGCAAATGTTTTGTACCTACAGACAGTAGGACACAGACAGCACAAATACCGTGAGCTACTGGGGTCTGCCCTAAAGTTAATGAGTAACAACAAGAAATGSAACTATTAGGACATATTGTGGTAATTTGTCAAGATTCAAAGAACAGAAAGAACAGCCATCACAATCCATATATGAATTATTCACACAATACCTGTGGAAAAGCAATATTGAAATGTTTCTGTTTGAAGACCTGATTTCAAAGCACGCACTTTGGTATTTTGCTGAATTGAATCCTAGACAAGACAAATGCTGATGCTTACCTACCACCAAGAACAAAAGGTTTTTGGGAATCTCTCACATTCCAGTTCCCCAACCTTTGCAGTYACAACATAAAACCATATCAACTCTGTTGCAAAATAATTTACATTAGAGAACAAGGGAACAGACATATCTTTATTCAAATTAGAGCTATTTCTCCTGAAAATCACAAGACACAGTTAACACTGACTCTCTCACTCATGGTAACTGGGATCTTCTTCAGTGTCTACAAATGCACAGGAACTCAAGCTCRCCATTTAGCTCTGCTTTCAACTCAATTCCTGTAATTTCCTGGGACTGTCCACCATCAAATTATTACATGAAGTATTTGTTTGATGCCATCTAGTTCTAGAAGTGGCTCATATAAACTGAAACATTTACAATTAATTTTTCAGAATTTATAACACTGACTTTTCTATCACTTGCTCACACCAATTAAAGTAGAGTGGGTGTTTCTCAGCATGACATTCTTCCCACAGACACAGTAAATAAGATGGCTTTACTACTCTGCACACATTTGGCATGCTCCTAGCAGCCAGAGGCACAGGAGGGGACAAGTCCTCCAGACATCATTACGCACATCCTACAACAGCATGAACACTCGTACACTTCCTTTCAGTTTGAATATTGGTCCAAATCACCTATGGCCTGCACACAGCTGAACAGAGGAACAATACAAAATGACAGCTAACAAGAGGGAGAGGAAGTGTCCTCTCCAGTCAAGCCAAATATATAAATTCACCAGTCAACACTGTATTAAATAGCTTAAAAAAGACAAAAAACCCCCCAAAAACCACTTGAACTTTGACTTCCTTTCATCACACTTAATGATGCTGTTTACAGTATTTTAGCATCTTACCAGGTTTTAATACAATAAGTGTGCTCAGCTACTGTTGCAGTGCTCAGTGTTTAACCCCACGTCACCCCTGGCCCAGCACACGTGACTGCTGCCAAGAGAACACACACTCRGGGAGTTTAAATCTCAGCACTGAGCAATGCCTGAACGTTTCCTCTCTCTGTACCACAAATGTTTGCAATAAATTACTTACAAAAATATAGGCCTGATTCACCACTGCATTACACCATTTGTACACAGCTGACTACAACAGAATTACACAAGTGTAAAAGAAGTAGGGGAGGGGTGAAGCAAGCCCTGTGTGCAGATAATTAACCATCTTTTTCATTGAACCATAATATACTTCCTCCATAAACTGGCAACAGAACCAATCAGTGTACACATTTCATTTCAAATACAAAGTAATTTTAGGAGCWAGCATTATTGTACCGTTTGAAATATTCTCTGTTCTCATCAAATGATTCCCCCTGTAATTGATGTCATAAAGAATATCTGTGTTAAGCTGTCTTCATTTCCACAGTTTTCAATCCTTATGATGATCAATTATTTATATACAGACTAGATGAAAGGCAAGATTGTAATGACTCCAAGAGATTTAAGAGTGATATAATAAATCTTGAAAGCAGAACTCAAGTGGGTGACGKTAACAAAAGCCAGTACTGGACGATCATATTTTACTATTTTTAGAAGTTTCCCTTTTCCCCTCCCCTAAAGAGATTGCCAAAGSAGCATCTCCTCCTGAAGCACTCCTCCTTCTATGTTAGCAATAAACCTTTTTTGCCCRTGAGATCCCTGCCACTCTCATCCCTTTCAGCTAATTCTTCCTTAAGAACGGCGATAAATACAAGGCTTTTTTCCTTTTTATCAGCACAATCATTTTGGTTGCCAGGGGGACCTCACTTAGTGAAGAAATTCCTTATTCGAATTTTTTAAGAAGTCCTTCTTGTACAAAGTACATTAACACACCTTTATCCCACCTAATGATGACTCAGGGCTGTGAGGTTTACATTTGTATCCAAACTTTCCAAAACCATTCTTGTCACCGGTCAGTATCCATGTCCTATGTAAATTAAAAAGGACATAGACTTCATATGATTCCTATCAGAYAGGAAAAAGAAATCTGAAAGAAAACCCCCAATCTCTTAAATAAATCACAGATTTTAACCACACTTCCATCTGCCTCTTTTTCCCTCACAATTCTCTAAAAAGATTCAATGGTTAAAGGCCACCAGTGTATTTTTTATGATTCAGTGAACCTTCAGAGAAGAAGAAAKTAACTCTACCCTAGATGAAACCAGGACACATGTCTAAGCATGTGGGTTCGGGCTTGCTTCCAAGTATAGCTTCCAGCCACAYTTAGGGACGTACATGCCTATTAATTGTTCAATCAAATTAACCCACACCAAATGATATCCTTTGGATTTCATAAAGACATTGTCATAGTCTAATGAGCCTTCTTCATACTTGCAGTAATTCTTTATAGTATCTTAGACACATGCATCAGGTTTTAAAACACATTTTTAAACATATGTTGCAACTCCAACCAATTGTTTGGGTAACCAGTTTTGGAGAACTGTAAATAATTTAATTTCCAAATTTGCTCTTCATTGCATGAACTCACCCCAAGCTCAGTTCTATGGTCAACTTGGACAAGAAAAACAAAGGATCAGTAATTCTGCAGAGTTAAGGTCAAAAACTATGGGTAAATGTAGGGCAAATTTCAAAGCCTTTAAATAATACAAATCTCACTGGCATTTTGTTTCAACAAGCACTTTAGAATTTTGTTACTTAAATTAAAGAGACGTGCATTAGGTACACCTTGCAACACTATCTTACGTTTTCAGAGTATACATATATACATACACACAAAACCAGAGTTTCCCATTGTACACAAATGATGTGATTAAAAAATGACACATTCAAGGATCAAGTTTTGCAGAAAAAAAAATGGTAGTTTTCCTCAATTAAGATTCACAAAATATGATCCTAATTGATTTGTATAACAATAAACACAACCATGGCTACAATTAGTGCCAGTCTTTTGCCAATTTGTTTCTTTCTCTCCTTTGGGATTTCTCCTTTTCATAATACACTTGCAAAAAACAATAACTCTTCAAAACGTCTGCATGGAGTTAATTCTAAACAATAAAGCAATCTAGTCCAGAGAGCAGCTAAGACTGAGCTCGTGTCAACAGGTAGAATTTACAGTCCCACAAAAAGAAATGTTTAACAGTCAAATATTTAGCTGCAATAAATTAGACTTTCACTGTGTTCTTCTTATCACCAYAATCTATAGATGAAAAGCAGTATATCATAGTTAATTTTTAATTTTATTTATTACCACAGGCAGGGTTTTCTAGTAGTATTCTGTCCCTTRATGTGAAACTAGGGATCAAAACTTTATGATGACCTGAAGCTGATTTCTTAACAGTTTTGATTTCCTGCTCTTCAYAGTCACCATAAATCTTGTTTTCCTCCCCAAAACTTCAGATGTTTCTAACTTCTTATCTATCAGYCTCTAAAGTGCTTCCAGACTCCCACAAATGTTTTAGCAGACTCCACAKGCTTGCTTGCCATTCTGCTAAATGTCAGGCCATACATCTCTTTGGGGGGAGTTCCCYGCTGAAGAAGCCATACCCTGGGAAAAACATGTAAACTCAGAGGCACCCCAGTCTTGGTTATATTTGAAGTCTGAACCCATGCTGTCATCTTTGTCTATCATACAAACTGACTGGAAAAGCCTGTGCTTAAATTCCSCTGGCCAAAGCAAGACACAGGCTTCAGCAATTCCCTGTGTCTGCAATTCCAARGCCAGGAAAGGCTGTGGCCCTCATCCTCCAGCGATTCTTCCCTAAATGCTCTGCAACGGTACTGCAGGAACATGGGAAACCCAAATGATGGATCATGTCGTGCTTTATCCAACACACTGACAGCCAAGACACCGTCATGTAAGTGTCCAGCCTTCAAACTGTATTAAAACAGGAGGGGTGGGGACTGGAGAAGGAGAGCACAGACACAGGAGAGCAGGGTGGTAAGGAAGGAAAAGGAGTTGTAAAAACATGGTTCATAACAGCTGAAGTGTTTAAGAACTAGAATAATAACAAAATTTTTCTGATTTGCTCTATCTTTGCTTTTCACAGATCAAAACCACCAGAACAGAGACTATTCTATTTGACCTTGATACTTGCTTGAATGCTTTTCAAGTGTTTTAAACCAGGCAAAACCAAGATTTTTTCCCTATGGTCCACTATGACCTGTCAGGATTTGTCCCATTTCTAGGGAAACCACAGGGCAAAGTCAGGAGAGCACAGGGAATTTCATATGTGTACATAGCTGTTAAGAGCTGCTYCTGTAATACAAAATGTTAACAGCAGTGAAGCTCATTCTTTTACCCAAAAGTGATCTTAAAAAAAATCAACCCAAAAGCCATGTAATAAAGGATATYCTGAAAAACAAGCAGCGTAATGTGAAAGGACAGTATGGTATGGAATAAGAAATCTTGTGTGACACACTGGCTCCTCATGTGAAAAATGGTCTAAGATRCCATTCATTACTTTGGTCTGCAGTTCTCAAAGAATACAAAGTGAATATATAAAAGGCTTCTCTTCTTCAATAGCAGTATCCTTTCAAGGGTGGCTGTATGTTTCATTAATATCCAGCAACCTAAGGGATAAAGTGCCACTTTTGTGTTGCATGAAATGACAYAGGACTCATTGTCATGTTTCCTGATCGTGTTTTCATGTTCAATTATGTTGGTTTTTAAGCTGTTTGTTTTGCTTCTGCTGTTTGCATGGGCTTTTGTGAATAGTTTAGTATTTGGGTCATGTGGCTTATGTCACATGTGGCAGAGCTTACAGTATTTTATACCTCCAAAGTTAGGCACTGAGAATATCCCACCTTATCACTGCATTTGATTCCTAGATGCAGCATTCTCAGGAATTCTCTTGTGTGAAGAGGACCTGAATATTTACAGATGTGCTTGACAGAACACTTTTCTGCTTCAAACGCTTTCCAAGTCACATTTTTCTTAGTAAAATGAGGGAAAGGTCATAAAATGGGAATCCATATTCGACAGGAAACACAATGCTGAGAAATACCATCATACTGTGGAACAAAAAAAAAAAAAAAAAANGATGTCATTGCAGACTACTATTTACCTCTACAAATTTAGAAGGAAGAAAAAAAATCAGCTGCAACTCTGTTTATTTAATTTTTCCCACATCYAGGGTACCCTGTCTCTGTTGGATGTTTCACTAGGTGCAGGAACAACATACTATTTTCCCCTAGGATAACCAGATGCTCTTTTGTAGGCTTTGAAAAAAAACAAAACTATTTTAAGTGACCATTCTATTCCACCTTCTGCCTTGTCTGCAGCTGCCAGGGCTTTCTACTCTTGTCTCTGCCCCGTTTTCAACCTCACGCAAGGGGAGTCTGCTGGGAAGCACAGGAATGAATCAATGTTCTTGGGATKTCTTCTCTCCCCACACACCCTAACGTGGCTCTTCCTGCCGATGTAATGAGTTGCACTGACAGTTATAAAATTACCCTTCTGATTCCAATTATTTTTCCAAGCAGATGCTGCTAGGTTACATTCTATTTGGATACATTTTTATTATTTAGGAAATCACATTTCTCAAGGGCAGGACCTGCCTAGTATCAGCAAAGGGCAGACAACTCTACATCTGCTCTCAAGCACCTCCCTCCATTGCTGCACGCTGCTCCCTCCTTCCCCCTCTCCTAGATCTTCTGTGCCTCAGCATTTTTGTCCACTTTGCCAAGTCCCTCAAACATCTGCTTCCTCCACCCCTGCTCAAGAATGTATCTGGCAAAAAKCTGTGACTGGAATGACTCTCCCCATCAAAAGCTATTATTCCCCCTTTTGGTCTCRCCCCAGCAGAACACCTCTCCCAGCACAAATAAGTCTCTGCAATTTTTAGTGATGCCAAACTTCTTTGTCTCCCCTCACTTTTCATGGCACAGGGCTGTGGCAATCTCTCAAAAGCAGCTTAACAGAGCAGGACTTGGTCTTCTCATCAGTTTACCTTTGTCTTCAGCAATTACCCCCAAGTYTCTTCCACATGTTCTCTATTGCAGGTGTGCAAATTTCTCATCTTTTTTCCTCCAGCCAGTCCATGATCATCTCCTGAACCTCCCCCTCAGGCTCTGGCTGCATTCTTTTTCACYCTTAAAATGGAAATACAGAACTAATTCTTCCTCCTGAGACACATACACAAAATCCAACCACACAAAACCACAGCAACCGACTTCTTTAATCTCCAGGCTCATTCTGTGATGTCAATACCACTACATGKTTTTTTTTCCCACACCCCTTCCAGCCAAGATTCTTTTTTAGTGTGACTTTCATATTCCARTACAGATGGTGTATTAGAGTTTTGAGAGATGATAGTTTCCTAGACAAATCTCAAAATTACTTTCTCAGTTTTCATTCCCTCCATATGTAAATATTTTTAACACTCTCCAGTGCATATGTTCAAATAAATATTTACTTCTTCRCACCCTCTTAATTTCAATGACAACATCATATCCCAATCTTGTTTATTCTACTGATCCTTTAGAAGGACTCWCCCCTTTTTTCCTCTGGTTTTTGTCACACGTCAGCTTTGTATAACACRCAAAATGTTACCCTTTGGATAATTTTTTGCCTAGTTTCAAGACTAGTTTGTTGACCCACCAGGTTCACAGCAGTAATCTCTATCAGCATCACCAAAACCTAATGGATACACAGCCATCAGCTAATGCCCAGCATAATTTCAGGATATTTCTTCCTCCTTCCTCTATTTTAAGCACCTCCCATCCATCTCTTGGTCTCAATCACAATGCATTACACCACATGATTACTGGCCTACTGATGTAATACATTTGAGAAGATTCTCTTTGCCTTGAGCTCTCTAGTCTTTGCATTCAGATCAGGTCCAACTGTTACAGCTGAAACTCCCCATCRCTCTCATCCCTTTGCAGCTTGGCTGAAAACCTTTGCTTCTTCATCTAATTGAAGTAGCTTYGCCTCATTCAGAAACAAAGCACAAAAATCCTCCTTCTAGATTTAGCTCTGGGCCTTCTCTTGAAGCATCTTTTGAGTTCCTACTCCTTCCTTACTGCTTTTTGTTTTCAAATTTTCTAATGGAAGAAATATAGTACTCATTTGATTTCTCAGGGCTTAGAAACATAGAGATTAAAACAAACATGAAAACCRAGACCAAATACTTACCACTCTCCTCTTTCCCCTAAACTGAGCAGAGCTTATGCACCAGAAAGGAAGGGGTAAAATAGCTTTGGAGACCAAGGCAGCTGGTCTCATCGAACAACCGCACCCAGCTGTTTTATATATGGGACAGGAAGAGGAAATTAGAAGCTAGAGTAGGAGGATAATTCCCYGTTCAGAAGCTTAATGTGAAAAGACTGTTGTATTAAAGGCTRTATGTGTCTGTACTATGTAAAGATTGAACCAATTTTGCTTTGAATACGTTTTACCAGGATACCAAAAGTTGAAACTGGTTTTGTTGGATTTACCTTTCCATTTTTTTTGCCAAGTTCATATTTGTTTTCCTTTAAGCAGTCATTTGTCATAAACTGCAAGCTATGAAAATTAATATACTTTATAATTCCTATGAARGTTTTAGCCTTGACTTTGTGCCAATTTAAACAGTTCTCCCACTATAAACTTTACCTCCAGGATGCGTGTTTGGTGTCCAAAATACTCATATTAAATTCCTACAGCCAATCAAACAGCTTGTTTGGGTTATAAAAGGTCACTGAAGCAAGCAGGGATTTCTTTTCTATACTTTGGGAAAATACTGTCACCAAATTTAACTTTTCACTCATGTTATRTCAGAAGAAGCAAAAAGAAGGAAATACCTGATCTTCCCCTGCTTTTACTCTCTGAATAATATATCCATTTCTCTATTATAGTGGTAACTTCTTTCTTTTACTACCTAAATTAATTAATTAGTTTATGACAAGAAGCCTTTTTCATAAGGATACAGAGGAATACTAAGTCTCCAGTCTTTCTATAGCTTTTGATAACATCATTTTTTACTAGGCATGGTTTGTATTACAAGCAATTCACAACACAACTTAGAATTGCCMATCTTGTAATAACTTGCATCAGAACTACTATAAGATGAAGCAAATGAATTTCTAAACCTCATCACAATCTGTATCTTCATTCTTATTTTTCCTTTCAYTAATAAAAAGACACAGTCCATACCACACATCCTACGAATCAATGAAGACTAATGAAATCATACTTTTAACACTTGAAATAAGAACTAAGTCAAAAATAAATATGGAAATTAGTATAATGTATTTAGAAATTTACCATTACTGCAGTAAAATCTACAACAACATAATAAAAAAGACCCATAATGRCTTCAGATCTATTTCATGGACTCACAGTTTCCCTTTTCATCACAGACTGTAACTTTTAAAAATGTAAAGTTTAATTTCTTGGGTTTAGTTACGAAAGTCTTGCATAATGACAAAGTTTTAATACCAAGACCACTTGGCATATGTGAGCAACAAGCATCACTATTTTTACCTGATTCTCATAATCCTTTACTGTTCAGTGGGTTAAATAAATTACTGTATTTTTATCTTCTAATTTTGYCATCCTTAAAGAACAGAGTGTGAAKAAAAAAAAGTATTGCTACTGATAGTGGATATTGCTAGAATGTTTCCAGTTCAACGTTTGTGGAATGGAGTTTTCTTCAGCTGCATGTGCCATCTGTAATGGTGATGTTTCTTTCAAGTTTGGGAATACCAAGCAAGAAGACTAAGTGGTTCTAGTTATCTAGAGAAGTCACTTGCTTCAAACACCTCTCAGTGGCTCCACACCAGCTGAGTGGCATTCCACCTTCCATAGGAAGATTTAGGCATGTTGTAGATTCCCAGATTTAATCTCAACTTGTCTCAAAGTAAAAAGAGCCCTGTACTTGGAATCCTAGCATTTTCCTGTTGGTGTTAGATATTGTTGTTTACATCTATGCCAGTGTTTTTCTATATCACTTTTTCAACATCACTGCAATGCCAATAAAATGCATTACTTCCAAGAGCTTGGCATCCCTGGAATATAAATGGAGTATGTGAGCCACAAATGAGGTTTTCTTCACATATGAAAGATTGACTTCTGTGAGTAACCCCACTGAAACCTCTTGAATGCCTTGCTTTCTAAGCATTCTGGAGGCTTACATACATAGTTGAATCTTGCATGAAATATTCTTCAGATTATTGATCTCTGATGAATACCTATTTAATATGGGAGGAGGAAGAAAAAYCATTACAATCACTTTAGCCATCAATGCCTATTATTAAAATAGATAGTTGCACTATTTGTGCATGCAGAAATACAAAAACTTAAAACCTGAACCAGTGTTCTCAAAYGTGGTTTTATGGACCATCCCGAGACCAGCAGCTTCCTGCAACAGCACCTCTGCAGTGTTACACACTTTCCTCTGGGAACAGGTGTGAATCCACTTGCATGGGTGAAGGGGACAGGAAGAAATGCATGCCATTGCACCTTTGTTGCAAACTTCTAATAATATTTGGCAAATGYTGGTAGAAAGAAAATTTCTTTGCCCAAATAGATATATGACAAAAATTAGTATATTGACTTTGCTATGCTGTCTTTTATTTTTTTAAACACAAAGAAAGACTGAAACAGATGGGCTATTTAATGAAGAATGTARGAAACTGTTATTCTACTAGATATATGTGTGTAAAATTCAGTAAAAAAACTGGTTAGCTCTAACAGAACTTATGTTCCAGTCAACCATGTGTTGTGTCTTCAGTCTACAAACCAGAGTAAGTTGTAAAGGGGAAGCAAACAGAATTTATATTAAAAACTAATGATGTAAAAAATGTCWTCAGTAATAATAATCTAAAATGTGAGTAACCTCAGACATGCTGCCTTCCTCCATTATGGAAATTTAAAAATATATTTTCTCAATTCAACAGTATTCCACACAGTTAGCAAAACCTCCTCACCATATTACATAAAGCAAATCTTGTCATGTGCAATGTGGAGCTATTGCCTATGCAATAAAGATGTATTTGTTTGTCTTTATAACAAGATTTTCTCAATTTATCTTCATTCAGATTTGTTAAATATTCATTTATTCATTGCAGAATATTGTGTATTTCCTTACTCTGCACTCAMAGTGTAATAAGGGACCTTAACTACAAACCATATTTTCTGTCATTCAGTTGTTTCTAAACRTACCAGGAAACACTTGAATCTACACTAAATGTACCAGGAAGCACAGCTTGATGAGAGGCATTTTCTCCTCTTGTCCTTTCTATCACTGACACAAAACAGCATATTTCATAAAAATGGGTTTGATGCTYTGTGTTACGTATTCTGCTGTCTTAGAGATTCTGAAAATAAGGCCATTACTGTGCAGCAGGAAGGGAAATKAATTTTTAGCTTTTTCTATGGCATTAAATGGTTATTTCTCATTATTCCTTAGAAAATGAAGCCTCCTTATTTCAGGGACCTTCTCTATACTCTTTATATGGTCCAGGGCCTAACAATTCRGGGAATACGGTGTCATGCAAATTCACACAGACCAAGATATTTCTGTGAAACATTCTGCTGGAGAAGATAGAGGGAAAAAAATGTCCATCATATTTGAAGCCAGAGTCCTTGTGGGAGTGGAAAACACATGCTTTAGCAGCTGCCTCTTTGCCGAAGCTGAAGTAGGCCAGTTCTGACTGGCAGGCAACTTAGAATTTGGACATGTTTGCTAATGTAAGGAAAAGCTCTCAAAAAATTAGTGTGAGTGGGGGTAGGGTCAGAGCTGATCCACAAGCATGCATCTCATCAGACTTTAAACGTGGTAGCAATTCATATTCAAATCTTAGCACTCCTCTGCTGTCTCACACATGGCCTCAGTTGTCCAAGGAAGCCTGTCTCCTTCGGTCTGAGTCCTGTTCTCATGTTGGGGTTACCCCACTTAACCAGGACTCATCA
The DNA here is from genome assembly GCF_030028575.1 of Malurus melanocephalus. NCBI lineage: Eukaryota > Metazoa > Chordata > Aves > Passeriformes > Maluridae > Malurus > Malurus melanocephalus. The sequence goes on from NW_026623262.1 coordinate 1,624,687, forward strand.
GTTACTGATGGATCTGAACCCTCTGTAACRGGAGGGAGAGGGAATGGCCAAACCTATCTGAGCCCTATTGAGTGGGCTGGCAGGACATCCAGGACCTCTTGTCATGTGCCACATGTGAACCTCTTCATGAGTTCCTCCTCCCCTCCTTTGCAGTCTTGGCTCARTGAAGATTTGACTAGATGGTTCCAAGAGTAAGGCACTCTTACACACTGGATTTTATCTGTGGATTTAGAAAAGGATATGTCACACTCTAAATTTGGAAAAAAACTCTTTTACTCAAAATAACACAGAGAATTCCTTCCCACTCATTTGAAACACTGAGATAGTAGATGAGAACCRAGAATGAACACAATTGTAAAAAACCCATAATAGCTGCACTGAACACAAAAGGAATAAAATGGAAAAAACAAGCAAGCAACACGGTCATTCAAAGTCTCCTTGATTCTGTAATGATTTCTGTATGAATGAACTGCAATTGCTTCAGGAATATGGGTGAGGCCAAGACCTTTGCCATCCTTAAATAATATACATGAAATTAATGGGAAGGGGTTGGWAAGTTAGGTGTAAAGCAGCTTGAAACATTTCCCTGGTGCCCATAGTCTGAGTTATTTTGAAGCCTCTGCTAAGTCTGCTGAGCCACTGAAGTTGTGTGGGGGACTGTCTAAATTGTTCATGCCCCCATCCCCTGAGTCATTCCAAGGGCCAGGACACTGCCTGGACTTACTCCACAGCATCTCCTAGAACCCCTGCTTCTCAGCACACATACCAGTACTGGAGTTTGCAAGGTCTCTAYAAAGCTTATTTCACATTCTCTACATCAAAGGAATCCCTTTGCTGCAGAACTGGGATTTTTATGACTCCATTCCACTACATAAAAGGGACTGTATTGAGGATCTTCACCATTTGTSCAAAAGACTTCCTCTTCTGGTGTACTTACTTGGGGTTAAGCAAACAACTTATTTTTATATGGCACTCAAAACCAGCTTGAAAGCACCAGAAAATCAGCTGCAGTGAGCTGTGTTCTGCTACCAGCAACATCARCATCTGTGATTTTATTTAGAACAACTGTGCCTGGGACAATTACTACAGCTGCTGGTTGACAGGCACAGAAATCTCATTTGCCTGCTCAAAATCAGTTCAGCAGTCCACAAAGGACCGGTGTGATCATCTGATGGTCACCCACATAGAAGAGGTGTGCAGTTCTGACAGCCGAGTGCTGTCACCAGCACATCCTACAGACTGCATGAGCAGCAGAGAGCATCCMYGCCACAGCTGACGGGGTATTCTTCTATGGGATGGACACACCTCAGGTGAATAGGTGCTGTTCATGTTTTATTTACTCTATGGATAAATTCACAAACAAGGTTGGAATTAATATTTGTATGAAAGAAAACAACTCTCTAAGGAACTCCAATMTCATCTGTCTGGAAGGGAAACATTCATTCTTGGGGATGGCGATTGGCTTCAATATGTACCCTTCTGCAGTAGTAGCAAGATCTCTTTTGTTCTTTATGTCTTTATTGATGTCAGGTTACGACTCAAACTGCACACAGCAGTTTTTGGGATCCAAGACTTATCCTATAGGAGGATTTAGAATGTCCATAAAACATGGGATTGCTCATTCCTAAAATCAAGGAAATGAGTAGAGCCATTAAATGTGGAAGATTAGCCCAAATACAAAAATGAAAGAAAAATCTTGAATTCATTAATTCTTTCTGGTACTCATTTGATGTCTTTCCCAAGACCTGTTCTGGCTATCTGCATTTTATGATTCATGTTCAGGAGCAAAGACACTCAGTCTAGATGCCAAAGGTTAGCAGGCTGTTGGCCACCAAGCTTAACAGTTTGTTTTCTTTCTTTTATAAAGGCATTTTGACTGGCGGGTATTCCAGCTAAATTCTAGCTGGAACTGGCAAATTCCCTGCTTTGGATGAAAAGTGGATGGGTAAAGCCATGACAATGATTTAAGCCTGTTTAGAAATGATTGTTGTTACACACTTGTCAGTGACGTGCTGCCAGGATAGACCATACTGAGTGTGTGTCCCTCGGTGTGTGTACAAGGAGGAAAACCCACAAAAAACACAACTGGGTCCCAATGTGTCCCTGYTGCTACTCTCATAAACTGCCAAAGCTTCTTGCATCAGTGCTGCCAGTATTCACGTATGCAGACTTGTCATTTGAACTGCAATGTTTTAGGGCTGAATTYACACAGCACTTTGCTGTGATGAGGAGAGTTCAAAAGGTCCAAAGCAGATTTGCAGGGCTCTTAAAATACTTTGTTTCATTAGAGATACAAGATACTTCTCTCTGGAAACTCAGGTGGAGTGCCATAATCAGCTCTTTAGAAAAGTCCATGGACTAAGGAGGAATGGAGATGGGCACAAAAGGAACACATTATTGTTTATGCTCTAGTAACAAACTGCCACYAGGTCCTTTTAAAACTTACTAAGGCAACACAGACCAGCAGCCCTGCAGCGTCTGGCTGGTGSCAGATGTGGCTGTGTAATGATCTCCCAGGGCATGGATGAGGGGCTGCATTTTGTTCCCCTCCACCTCAGTTTTGGAATGGAAGTAAGGTGTTAAATCCAAGGATCTCTCCAATCTGTACCCTTTGATGGTGGCAGCACCCCCAAAGAAAAAAAAATCCTACATAGCAAAGGTGGGAACATGCCTCAAAATGCTACTTGAGTGGAAATATGTGGATTTGCTGTGGGGGTTCAGTAATTTTCACAAAATCACAGAATRTCAGAAAAAGGCAGTATCTTGTCCTTCCACATACCCTCATTCAGATTGAGTCATTTTCCCATAACAGCCAAAAWGCTTGATTCTSTGCTGTTTTGCAYTGAGACTGCCTTTCAAAATCAACAGCTTGTGTCAGAGTAGTACTGGGCCCTTTACTTGCCTAAGGCATTGAGCATCTTTCACCTCTGCACACAGTTGTCATGACAAATCATTACTATTACAAGCTTCTCATCTCCTAATTTGAATTCTTCTCCACCTTCTTTTATTAAGTGTTCAGATGACTCTCGCACACAAGAGTGATTTGGTGATGCCGGAGGGATCCATCTGAATGGGGCCTGTTGCTGAACAGTGGCCCCAGCCAGAAAGGCTCCTTGCACTGATCCTSGCACATTCCYGGAGAGGGATCATCAAGTGTTACAMATGGTGCTRTGACAGACCCTGGGCACCTTGTCTGTCCTTATTCCCCTTTTCAGTGGAGCAAGGAATTCCCTGACAGGGAATTATTACCCTGTCACTTGGAACTATCCTAGGGATGGGAAACATCTTCCATTTGGGGCCAGGCAATGTCATCAAAAGTGTACATGAACACATGGCCTAAACCAATCTCCATGCATCAAATTCAGGGATGAAAGTGGGAGCAACCATAAATTGCATGATGAAGAAGGTGCCTCAGTGCAACCTTCCCTAACAAGGGACCAGGAATGCGTGTCCATTTCCCTAGCTCTGACTCCCCTGAATGCCTGGCAGCTCGGTGTGCTGGCCCTTTCTACAGCTGCAAACCCGTCTTCATCTGCTATTTCTAGGACAAGCCCTAGTTCAGCATTCTTACCACTCTTCTATCCCTGATTTGATTTTCTCTTTGACCTCAAATTCAATTTTCCAGCTAATTATCCCACCTGCTCGCAAGCCTCCCCCGAGCGCTGGCAAGCGGGCTGCGTTCCTTTGTGGCACACGCCGCTCATCGCGACCACCGCCGCCCGTCTTCCCCCTCAGCGAGGTGCGACGGACACACGGCGGCCGGGCCGCCCTCTCTGCGAGGGAGCTGCCACGCCGGGCCTGGCGGACACCGATCAGGGGCTGCCCGAGGGTGGCACCGCCGGGGCACGGGAGCTCCGCTGGGCAGCGCCGCGCCTGAAGAGCCCCGAGCCGGGCGGGGCCGCGCAAGATGGCGGCGGGGTCCCCGCACCGCCCCGGCTCTGTACCCGCCCGGCAACAGCGACACCCAGCGGCGCCTCGCTCCCGCCGCCTCACRCCGCACCCGCGCCTCCGCCTGTGACGTCACGGCGCGCCCGCCTGCTCTCCCCCCGTCCCGCGCGTGACGTCACGGCACGGCCCCGCCGCCCGCCGGGGCTGAGGGAGCGCTGCGGTCTGGGGTGGCCGGTACCCGGTTCGTGCACGGGAACCATCCGTGAGAGCCCTGTGCACCGCTCCTGTCCCCRGGGAGCAGCGAATCCATCACTGGGCACGGCACAGCGGCTGTCATCACCGAGTCACTSAGTGCTTTGGGCTGTAAAGGAACTTTAAACGCCCTCTAGTTCAAGCCCCGTGCACCTTCCACTAGACCAAGGTGACCTTGAATGTTTCCAGGGATGGGACATTCACYGGCTCTCTGGCCAACCTGTTCTAGTGTTTCACGACCTTCATCTTAAAAACTTCCTTATAGCTAATCTAAATCGATCCTCCTTTAGTTTWAAACCATTATTCTTTGTTCCATTACAACAGGCCCTGCYAAAAARTTTGGCTCSATCGTAATCTGCTGAAGTTTAGTAGATGGTGAACCATGACAATGTGACAAACAAGTGATTATTTTCTGTGCTTTTGACAATTCTGTACCTTCAGCTGACAATTTCAGTATTCTCGGGTAGAGGTTGTGAAAGCCTGTGACTTCAGATATGAGGACTATTTTCCTTTTTCAGTWTAGGTATTTGTATATTTTGCATGTTTGCAGTTGCATATTTCTAACAATGAAAGCATAATAGACAAAATCCCAGTATTTGCTCAACCATATGATTAGATGTTTATTTATATGACAAAAACTCTGAAATTGTACTAAGAGGTGCTTTATTTAAATTGAACACTGAATACATACCAAGTTTCATATTTCAAATAGAAGGTTTTGCATAAATGCAATACCTGAAAGCACTGGACATTTCAGGTTTGCATTAAATGTGTGCCTGACCCTATTTGCGTAATACAAAATAAAGACCAGTGCTGTAATACAAGGCGACCTAATGGATCAGGTCARGGATAATAACCACCGAATGCTGATGAGTCTGCAGAGAGCATGAAGAGAATGTATGGAAGAAAGTTAAAGGATCACTTATATAGCAATTACTGTAAATAAACCACATGTCCAGTTTCCAGGAAGCTTAGAATCCCCATGAAGTTCAGTGCAAGATTTCATCTTTATTCCAGGATGAKATGGATTTGATAGCACTGAGTTTGACTGAGGAGTTTGCTTTGCTGTCTCAGCTTCCATTTTTACATGCATGTCCAGCCAATGGCTCCAAACACATTTTCCCTGGGCTGGCACCTCCCAACTACCTGCAGCTTGTGACAGAGTGATCACACCTGTAAAATTGCCTTTGGATGAGGTGTTCTCTTTTTCTTCATGACATGACATAATTTAATTAATTATAATTAAAAGAAACCCAAATAATTCTTGTACTGTTCCAGTGAGATTTTTGTTCTAACTCACAATCTTGAAGTTTTACCAGTGACTCACCCCAAATGCTTCTTTGTAGTAAATCCTCACAAAGTTTTGCAACAAACTTTTGCCATTCCCCTCAGAAGTACGCACAGTCCAAAGAGAAGAAGTTTGCTCTCCCTGCCCGTGCTAGGTCGTGTTACACAGGGAAGTGTCCAGCATGTGTTTGCTTTCCACAGCACCCAGCTCCCTCCAACCAGCACYCTGATGGAGGAACTCAAGAGGACTCATGGCATGGCACCAATGAATGAGTTTCCACATCTACACCACAGGAATGCAGGTTAGGGATTAATAGAGGGAAGTGATGGAGGCCATTGCTTCACATGATGAATCCATGGCTGATTTTTACAATACTGTAAAAACATTTTATAATGCCATTGTGAAAAACTGTGGCCTGTATCTTGGTCACTCAGTGGGGTTTTCAGTCTTTACTGTCTGTTGTGTAGTTCATAATTATCCATCTTCACCTGSAGTTACAGGAAAGCTGTTAAGGGTATAGAAAACCAGAGCCAGAAATAAAACCAGGTTGTCCTCCTTTTASTTGCAGGGAGAATTTACACTATTTCAGTAAATTTACATGTGCGGGACGATGCTCATTGCTCCAGTGCTTCAGGCTGAACACTCTCCTTAATTCCCTTTCACTCGTGTGACCATGGCTATGTAAGCCAAATTAACAGTGGTCTCTCCACCTCTTGGTTTCAGGGATTAAGGCACCCATCTCTGCTGGAAGATCTGAGCTGTGACCCTGCAGATGGTTTGCTGCAGCCCTGCTCCGTTCAGTGCCGGGTGCCCACGGCAGTGGTGGGGAATTACCGGGATTGYTCGGGAGTGCTCACTCTGTGGGGTGCCCTCACCCTGTACCCCTCAGTGCTCATCACCCCTCTGTGCACCTCMCGCAGCTCCTCCTCAGCCCAGAGCTGAGCTGCTCAGCCTTGCTGCTGACCAGAGTGACGGATAACAGTGTCTGGTAACTAATATAGCTTTCTAAAGACTATTTTAGTACTATGGGATTTGAACATCTAGATGCTACTGCAACTCGATAATAATAGAAACCAATGATACATGCGAGTGCTTGWATTATAGGAATTATTTCAGAACAGTAGGATAGAAATGGCCCTTCTCTCAGCCCCTCCAGCTTATTGAAACTGGTTGTCTTTTCTGGCTTTTCTAAGTACACCATAACCGCTATTTACATCTAATTTATTGTAAGCACATGTTGAGTAATAGATCATCAAGCTTTTGGAGTTTCTATTTTCAGTTACATTTTACCATTGCTGAATAAGAAATGCAACTGGTGAAATTTGTTTTCAGTGGTATGTTGATTAAAAGCTGCTGCTTGAGTTTAAAATTTTCAACCATCTAAAATGAAAACCCTTCACATGTTTCATATCCCTGGCCAGCCAGAGAGTTTATTTCCTACAGTGTATAAATAATGGATTTTGCTGTTTATATGTATCCATCATTAGACTAGGTTAACTTCTCAATTGGCAGTGTGAATTGTCTTGCAGTGAAGCTAACTAGCGCTGGAGCTAATTTTGAAATGAGTATAGTGCATAGTTATGGTAACCTAGTGTACAGGGACTGATCTACCTAAATCAGTCATATCTGATGAAKAAAAACATGAATAAAAACTAGATTGAAAACATAGCTGCCTGCTTATAAAATACATCCATTTTTTTAGGGATTTAAATTCCTTTACTTAGCACAAAGCGTCCAAGTTGAATATATTTTGCACTGAGTTCTTCAGTGAACGCTTTAAACATAACCACTGGCAACAGTTTATAGATAATTTTGCCTCTGGAGAGGGGGAAAAGATGTCCATGGAAAAAGTGAAAACATTCAAGCAAACTTCATGGTTTTAAAATTGAGTTTGCCTGTAAATATTTTAGGTTTCCAAAACCAGGGAAATATGCAGCAGGAAAAAAAAAGAAAGTAGCAATGTTGATTTCCATAATGGGAAAGTTTTTGATAGAAAGGAAGTTGCCAACAGAAGGATTCAGCAAGGATGAACAGAGCAGGTGAAGGATTGGAAGGAAATTGTTGAAACACATGGAAGGAAGTATGAAGGGGGAGATAATTTAAGGGGATTAAATACAGAGAGATTTTCCAGTCATGCTGGAGTTTGAGGATATCTGAACTAGAGAGGGACTGGGGGGAGGGATGAAACCTTTGAACACAGAGAAATTTATGGACCTCTGAAAGCAGAGATAAAGATAAGGCCTTTCAGAGATGGCTGAAGATGAAAGATACATAATTAATCTAACTTTGGGAGATATATCTAGCAAAGGGAATGGCAAGATTTAAAACTTCTGTTGCTGCTGCATGACACGTGTTACAGCATTGTGTCTCCCTGGGTAACACCCTATGGCTGGATGAAGAAGGATTCCAATTACCTTCCAGCTCCATGCCTTGCCAGGTTCATATTGTTTTGCCAGTGTTACTGGAACCATGAGCCAACCATGAGCTTTCTGACAAACCAGGCTAGTCAGGCTTTGCTATACAGTTATTTTTTCACCTTGAAAAAAAGGAAGAAGCACTTGCATCTAATATTTACCTTGAATGTAGCTCATCAAGAACCCAGTCACTGAAAGGCTCTGTAGCTATCAGAGAGCTGGTTTGCTATTTGCATGCAGTGATAAGGCAGCTGCTGAGACTTTCACTGTCCCTCGAGTAACAAAAGTACTTCTYTAACAGCAGCTATTATTTTAGTTTGGTGAATGCATGGGGAGAAACAAATAAGAATGTAACATCTTTACAAACATGCCCAGATCATCTTGGAGAAGAGGGAATTGTAGACTGCRCCCAGCTTGGCTAAGCTGGAATGGATTGGAGAGGTCAGAGCCCAAACCTTTGCAGTTGTGGTCACATAGGTTTCTTAAGGAATTCTACAACTCTGTGTTTAAAAGCCACAAGTAAAAGCTCCTTTCCACTTCCACTGAGGAAATTACTCCTCAGATAATCATAATTCATGATCAGGAAGGATTTCTTGATACTCACTATATGTTTTTGTTTCTCAGTCACTGTCTGGACTCTGCTGTTTCTTGAGAATCCTGCTGAAAAATGCCTTTCCTTCATCAGTGGTCTTCTTCAAATATTAGCAGGCTGTTGTCATGCCTGCCATTAATCATAGCCAAGCAATTTATATTTTTAACTCTTCTAATGTCTCCTCATTAGCCAGCTCTCTTAGTCTTTGGATCATGTTAGGGTGCTCTTCTCTGAACTCTCAAATTTGTCAGTATCCAGAAATGTGTGTATTCCAGATGGAACTGTACCAGCAGCATGCAGAAAGTGGTGTTTGTTCCTTTCTCAGTGATGTGACTCTATTTACCCTGTCCAGTATTGTACGGGCCTTTTCAAGCCATAGCACGTTACCAGTTCACATCATTTGCCACGAGCTATCTCYCTGCATCTCTTTCATCATCGTTGCATCTGAGATTTCTCCTTCCTGTTATTCCTTCTCAGATGTTCTCCCAGCCTGACTTTTTTTCCAAGCTAAGTCTCCTTTAGTTATTTTGTTTCCATGGTTCTATCTTCTCTAGGACATTCTCCATTATTTTCTTTGTACAATGTCTTTCTCTCTTTCATGCTCCTATCTGTGAGTTTCATCAAAGTGCTGTACACTCCCTTTTCCAGATCATTAATAATGAAGTCCAACAGACTGTTCTAGCAGTCATCCACATGGTATCCAGGAGACAGTTCCCACCACCTCGCTACATTGCAGCTTATTTCCTGTAATTTCATTACCTCAGCAACTTGAAAGCCACATGTGAATTACTTTTTCAGCTAAGATCCTGTGCAATGCAACATCATGCCCCTATTAAAGCTCTCTTGGATAACCCCTGTCCTTGGAAGGTCCTGCACCCAAGATTCACTGAGGACATAGTGACCATTAGGAACAGAAACTGGATTTACCAAAGAGTCTGTCTGCAGTACCCTTGCTGTTGTTTAAGGTAGTAATGTTAATAMTTTCCTTTGCTCTAATTTTTCAGTTATTTGGCTTGTGCACAGTGAACATAAAGGAGTTTAGCTAATTCCTTTAAGTACTGTAGAATGTGTGTTGTCTAGGTTTTCTTTATTTGTTCACATTTCCCTAATGTGTGTCCCTATATATCCATTTTCAGTTGCAGTTTCTTTCACAGGATCCCCATCCCACCCTCCCTCAGTGCTCCCAGCATCTCTTCTTTTTTTTTCCCACTGTGAAAATACTCAAAAAGGAACTTAATGTCAAAGGCTTCTGAATCTTTCATTTATTCTTCTCATGTGTGAAAGGATCTGTTCTCACTAGCATTTCTTTTCTTCAAAGAATACTTACTAAAGCCTTTGAAAGAACTGAGGTCAATGTCCTTGAACTCTGTGCTTAACATGAAATTTTGCAATGTTTTTTTCAATTGGTTTGGGACAGTTGAAAATTTTTGGGGAAGGGTGTCTTTTGGGTTTGGGATTGGGTTTAAGGTGTGTTTATATTTGACTTGMAAATCTTAATTGACCAAGCAGTCAGAAGAGAATTTAACTCCACTGTTTCTGTGAGGAAAACGAAATCTTTGTTGTGAACAAACTTTTGTTTCATAACTTGATACCAGTCTTATTTTTCTGAAGCACTGGTGAACTTACACTGTTTCAAATTAGTATAACTGACCTGGATTTCTTATGCTAGACTCTGAAAGTGGCTTAGTGTATATCTAGTTTTTCTTCATTTCATCATTTCCATGTATAATTACAGCTAGTGACCTCCAGAATAAGATGAAATTGAATGATTTTACACTCTTTAAATTACACAACAAAAAAAATCATTAGAAACATAGCCTTGGATGACAGTAACTTCTTCAAATAATTGATGAGAGAAGGAGTAGAACATGATAGCTATCAGAAATGAGTCTTGGCTCTCAACACAAAAAGGAAGGAAGAAACAGTGAAAGGCGAATTTATGCCTCATATTGCCTCTGTGACACTTCTTCAGTTTGAGATTTTGGTAAGCGATAAGTAATCAGCATAAATGTCTTAAGGAACAGACAGGTATTACTATCTCTCCTATTAAAGATGGGAAAGCAAAGGGATGGCAGTGAGACAAATTGACCATGTTGCATGAATAAGACCATGTGAGTAAAAAAAAATCTCATTCTGTTTACCCAACATTCTTTGCCAATCAGTGTGGTATATTTTAAAAAAATGAGCATGCAAAAGCACTAGGAAATCATGTTGCAGGGGATTTCTCCTGTTGTCGGGGAAAGGCATGAGACTGATGTAATCACTCAGGTTTCTAATACTTAACATTCTGAGTTATATTCCTGGACAGAGCAATTTTTTCAGATGCTGGCTGGTTTTATCAACATCAAAGTTTAACCTATTAGGGATATTCTTCGAGTGATTAATTTGWTTACAGGTAGGGCTCACTCTTTCAGAATTCCTTGGAATATGCTACAATGATTGTCTGTATGGTAGCATGCACTGTAGCTGGTTTAGTTGACAGAACCATTGTTTCACCACAGTGCATATTGTCCTTTTTCTATACTGCTGGATGCAGCAAACGTTCAATACTGYCTATGCAAAGTCTGCTATTGCTTTCAATGTGCCATGAATCCACTATGCTTATGCAGAATGGACTCAGTGCAGCATGTTTTTTTCTTCATGTGTCATCTGATGTTCTGCTACAACCTTGTGCCTTAAATATGAATCCTATCAAAGAAATTCRTAAAAATTGGGAAAAGCACTGCACTTAGCAGGTCAGGTCTCTGGCTTTCATTTGATTCTTTTTAAACAGAGGAATGTCTAATTTTATATGGAATGCAGTAAATAGCAATGTTGAGGTTAGAATTAAAAAAAAGTATTCTTGACTTACTTAGAGAAGAGAAGGAAAGAGATGTCAATTAATAGTAGCTGAGAGCCTACATGTAATAATGGCTAATTTCAGTCATGTTGTTAGAAAATAGGTGACTTCCTTATAAAACTTTATCATAGTTGGCACTCTYTCTCTTATTGAAAAGAAACAAAAGAATGGTCTGGCATGAAGCCCATGCTACGCTTTACCTTTAATGGAGATCTCTTCAGATCTAAGTTTTAGGCAGACTCATGAGTTATATTGCAGCAAACTTCCATTTTTAYTGCTTGTTATGAATGTGAGTTTTATGAAAAACAGGACTCTCAAGCTAACAGCTTTGTGCTCCTATAAAAATTTAAAGGTTTTTTTTTCTTAAAAACCTAGGACTAGCAGAGTATTTTTTCCTCACAGTGTGCAAGTTTGAGAAATGAAAGCACCTGAAGAATAGCCTGTATGTAGGTGACTAACAGCAAATGTGTGTGGTCCAAAGATGGAGCGACATTTAGGTGTTGGCTGTTTTKCTGGCTGCCTTCACTCAGGCTGGATATCATGTGGGGCTCCTCCACCTTTCCCCTGCACAGCTGCTCAGGAGATGGTGTTGGTGTATACAGAGCCGTAAAGGTTTAATGCCTCCCAGTTGTGGACTGCTTCAGCCTCATGGTTGGTTGGTGCCAGCAGCAATATTTCAGCCTCRTTCTCTTCTGAGTCAGGGTTGGTGGAGGCTGTGGGCATTAGGAGCAGCTGGGGACAGAGCAAGGGGGTCCTGCCTGGCTTTAGCCCATCAGCACATCTCTCATGGARGTGTGCCAAGCTGATTTTATAGATCTGCAGTGACTCTTCTCTTCTACTCTTTGTGCAGTCACATAYGAGTTATCAGAATTTATTGTTAGAAAAACCTCTCTGTTACTTGAAACATGTTCTTCGTGCTTTCTGATGTTTTTTCATTACACTGGAGAGGAATGTGGTTATATTAACATTTGATTATCTCTGGTGGTTTGCCTCTGCCATTGCATTTCTGTAGCCGATGTTTTCCTTTTTTGGGCTGAAACGTTTTTCCCCTCGTTGTGCGGCCCCTGTCCCTCGCTGTGTGCACAGTAACCCCTGGCAACATCAGGGACCTCAGCACAAACACGATGGATGGGGCTCCCCGCGCTCGAGCGCACGTCGCCGGCGCCCACCCGGCTGGGGACACCGCTCTGGGCGCTGTGTGGCCTGACACGCTCCCTGATGAGCTGCCAGAATCCCTTGTCACTGGCTGGGCTTTGTTCATTAGCAGCAATGCAGCAAAGGAAGGTGCTGTGAAACTCTTTGGGGTTTACAGCATGTGAGGTTTTCAGTCTCGTYCATCATTGGGCTTATTTTGTCTCAGCAGGTTTCGCTGACATCAGTAATGACACAATGAGGTCAGCACTGAATTCTTCTGCAAATCTGCCCTCTAAGGAATTTGTTTTTTCCCCAGTAAACCAGTAAATAAATAAATCTGGTGCTCTATAGTGATCTCGATTCTTGAGACACTTCAGCTCAGCAGTGGTGCATGACTTTTGGAGAAGACCTGGTTTTGCCTTGTTGGGTGTCTGAGTTGGCAGAGGAGCAGCAAGGTCAGGTCATCTGTCCAAGGGCTTCACCAGGAGAAGGATGGATTTGGGTTGGACCCAAGCGTGTCCTGGATCTGCAAATCCAATTCAGTGAGAAGCGTTATTTTGCTTTTTCCCTTACACTTATGCACCCAGAATGCACTGAACAGCAATCCWGGTTTCATATAATGCTCCTGATAATGAAGCAAGGAAAAAATGTGGTGTTCTTAAGGAAGGGTGGGTAGTGATTTCTGTTGTTGTCTATGTCTGTGCAGAGACAACTCGAATTAATGGAAACCTCTGGGAGCGTTTGAACACAAAAATCGACCCACTGAGTATTTTGCCATCTGCTTTCTTTTGGAAAAATATTCCAGAGAAAGTTGGGGAAAAGTCATGAGTGCTTTAGAGCTAGCATTGTGATATTATTTCCTGAAGATTTATTGCCTTTTGATGGCAGTCTTTCAGCAGAAACTCATGAGTAGTTATGTTGTGAAGGAATTAGGCACTTTTGTGGCTTGTCTTTAATTTACAAATCAGCAAGAGTATATCTCTCTGAGGTGACATGTGATCTTGAGTAATTTACATTATATGACATGGCAACTTTCTCCTGTGTGCAAATTGCCCTCCAGGAATGTGACAAAATGGCAGTCACTCACATTTAAGTGTTGGCTTATAACACAAAATTGAGAGCCAAGTTAAAAGTTTTTTTGACTTTTGAGTGGTCCCATTAGACGAGATCCAAAAAGTTAATTTGAATTAAACTGGAGTATCATCTGTAATTTCAATTTGTTTGCCTATCTTGTCTTTCAATACAACTTACATTTTGAAAGACCTTTTTGTGTTTGGCATTTCTTTGTTTAGAAGCACTCTTTTGCATATTTAAATCCTTCCATATGTCTCTGCACATTTAATTTTTGTTACATTTTTTGTCTTATTTTCCTTCAGGATCTGAACAGTATGTCATATATGCCTATTTGTGCTGTTTCTCTCCACAGTTACTGCCTAATTAGGAGAACATTTTCCTATTTGTGCCTAGTAATAGAAGATTTCTAAAACAATTCCACAGATCTAGACTCACTGTTAGGTTCTGTTTTGGAAGGAGTTATTCTCCTGATGAAAATACAACCACTGTATCAATTTAATGTTCAGTCTAACTCCCTGAATCCTATGTTTATGGCAAAGGATCAAGTCAATAAGGCTTTATGACTTCGTCACAGTAGAGTCCTTTCCTCATTCAAGGAATAAATCCCCGGCCACACAGAAACCYATTATGTATTCTTGATATGTAAACCATTCCGGAATAAAATTTAATAACAGCAATGAAACTAAATCAACGTGACAAATTTCAAATAATGCAGTGGAACATTTTTTTTATCCTCCAGCTGTTAAGACTAACTGAAATGGCAGAATCATCATGTGAAGAGTCCTGCACAAAAACACTATGGATTTTGCTGCTGCTTCTGCAACAGGAAACAACCTTTATCAAGAAAACATCTGCTGAGTTCCCATTGCAATCACTGGCAGCTGAAACCAGCACGCAGTAAATTACACTCCCCATTCCATCAGCTCTGTTCTTTATTCCTCTGATACAGCATGCAGTGCACCACCAGTAGTTGTTATAATATTTGTGCTGCATATATGCCACCTCTTATAAAAAAAGAGGTAAACAACAACAGGCAAAAGTCCACATGCAGAGCACTTCTGTTTCCTACCCCTTGCATGTGAAGAAACCAGATTTACGGGGCGTCAGTCTCATTTTAATTTTGAAGATAATCTGCCTCAGATTCTATGGCAAAGATCATCTGAACAATAAATAAATAAATATTTTTGGCCACATTTTTGATTGATTCAAATTAGTGCATAGTTTGGACCTGGCCTAGTTTTTGCTAAGTCCCTTCTTGTCTATTGTTGACAATTTTCTGAAAGCTGTAGATGTCCATCAGTGTATGCTACTGGAGAGTGAGCTAACAAAGGCTGTGTTAACCAACAAATCATCCACCCAGGGCTGTGGAGGTTGCTGACATGATGGATGGTGCTGCAGTGTCAGCTAGGGCCCTGCTTTAGCCCTCTTTCAGTGGCTCATGAGACTTCGGAAGGCCTCGTGCATTGGTTACATGTCAGGACTTCCTATAAAGTCAAGTCGATCCCCGTATGAAAGACCCAAAGCAAAGAGCCAATTAAAGCACAGCTTTCCCCTGCSAGGTCAGATCGCTGCTGCACTCAGAGCTGGCTGCTGCTGTGGAGGGCTGGTACACATGGCTGTGTTTGCTCCACCTGTGAAACCATGGGAGTGTGAAGAAACCACATCCTCTGAAAATAAAGCAGTCATGGTATAGCTAATGGTCTRGTAAGTAAATAAATGAATATATAAAGGGGTTGTGGTAGGGACTCCATCCACGTGTCCACCCCATGTCCTCCTAAGGTCTGGCAGCTCTTGATCCTCTGGAGAGGGACTGAAGGAAGCAAGAGCTGCCTGGACGGCTTAGGCACACGGTGCTAGTGGATCTGCAGCTGTAGGAAGAGGACACGTGGCTTATGTGCTCTTAGAAGGGTGACAAAAGTCTATTCCTTCCTTGAGGGGAAGTGGGGAAGGTGGACCTGCTTCAGGGAGAGCTCTGCATGTGGACCAGGCTCTTCCCCTTGGGCATTAACCCTTCCTGTTTATGCTTTACTCCCATTGGCACGACAGTTAAAAACAACTCAGATCCCGGTAGTGTTTTTAATATAGATGTCCTGCAACTGTAAAGGGRTATTCCATACTTACATGATTCAGTATTTTTTAATTACTTGATGTACTTTTGCCTCTGTGGAGCCTTCAGCTTGTTGTTCTTGCAGAGCTATTTATATTCTGTCTTGCCTTGGGACTACTTTCAGAACAGTTGGTATTCAACCTTTCAAAGGAAAGTCTTTAAGCTTTGGAAGCAGGCAATAAAAAACTAGAAGGCACACAACACAACAAAATAATACCAGTTGTACCAAATCCTATTAATTATTTTAAATGTCTTTCAGCTCAATTACAGAGGAACCTACTGGCCCTCTGGCTTAGAATAAAAGCAGAAAAGTTGCATGGTGGGCTGTTGTAACTCTTCCCCTGTGCTCTGATGGGAATGGAGAACAGGCYTGTGTTCACTGCCTTCACTGTGTACATAAGGTCAATGTATCAGAAAATAGCCAGTCGAGCTGCTAGTTTCAAGAGCTTTCGTGCCCTGATTATGAATTTTATTTTATTGCTAATTTTCTTTTTAAGATTAACATTAATCTCCTAATTGCATTGCATACACAACACATTTGATTTTTTTTTTTCTACATAAAGAAAGAATCAAAATACTCCTGAACTGTCCACCCCCTTCACAGAAATATTAAGTAATGGACCCAAATGTGTGACAGGATGGGAATCTGGACTCTCTGGGGTTTCACAAGGGATAGGGAATCACATGTAGTCACAATGGTATGTTTTCTCATGAAACTAGTGAGTCATTGCAACCAAAATTACTTCAAGGAAGGTTTCAAAATTGTTTGATTTAGAAAGTAGTGGGAAAGTGTTTTAATTTTTGAAGGACTTGTGTCAACATTTTCTTAATGGAAAAAAAAATTGTTTGAAGTAACATTTTCCTTTGAAACTCAGGCTATCTCAATACAAACTCAAATGTTCAGAAAGGAAATATTAATATTTTGAAATTAATAAGAACWAGTTTGATTCCCTGTCACATTTTATTTTCAATTTTGTGAATTTTGATATCTCATATTTTTCTAACACAAGGAAACCTTTCTTGACATGTTCATGGTTATATAGACTCTGAGACAAATTAATTTGGAGTAAACATACAAAATGTTATTAACCTGACTGTACTTTGAGTGAGTTCTCCTATGACTGACCACAAAGTAAAAGACATTTGTTACTCATGTTGTCTGCCTCTTTCCTGGGTTGACACTGAGATAGCACATGGCTAATGTATGCATGTTACCCATCCGTGAAAGACATTTTGGAAAAAAAGAATCCTCAGTGTATCCTTTTGGAGAGTTCTGAACACRCTGGACTTGTTCCATCATCTCTTGGTTAGCAGAAGCTGAGAAGATGCTGTCCAGTTCACTTGCTTTCACTAGATAAGCATCCATTTTGGGAGATGAAACAGGCRGTAGCTGGTGTAATGTATATAGGGTACTTAGTCTAAGAAAAGGTCAGTTTTAACTGTCTTGAAATACATATAAATCTTAAAAATATATGTAAAATGATAAAAGT
Organism: Malurus melanocephalus; assembly: GCF_030028575.1. NCBI lineage: Eukaryota > Metazoa > Chordata > Aves > Passeriformes > Maluridae > Malurus > Malurus melanocephalus. The sequence goes on from NW_026623262.1 coordinate 1,641,765, forward strand.
TTGCACCTGTTATGTGCCGGTGTTCTCACAGTCTAACTTGGCAACTTTTAAAAYCCCACTTCCCCTCTTGCTGGTAACTGTGTTCACTCAAACCTATATTTCAGCACCACTACAATGCAAAATAWGCTGTGTGCAGACAGTGACCTGACTGGTAACCAGTGCTCTGGCTGAAGTGTAACACACTCTCGTGAACTGGGCAATATCAAATTTCACTGTATATTTTGCAATCTTTTTTTATAGCCCATCACTTTAGTTTTACTAATCTTATTTCAATTTCCGTGCCATAAATCCACAGGAAGGTGGGGCTGTGTTTTCAGRAGGTTGCCCAGGAGCTTTCCCATGCAACAGGAACAACCAAACCCCTGACCCAGTCACAGCATACTTGTGGTGGGGRCAGTGTGTGTCTGTGGTTTGTGACCAGGACAAAACTCGCCCTAAGTCCCACTGRCAGCTTAAACTGCAGGGTATTTAATTCTATTTTGGACTCATTTAAATTATGATTTCCAAAGATGTARGACAAGCAAAGGTGGGGTGAAGGGAAGTGTCTCAGTCCCAAGAGAGCCTGATAGTCCATCACAAGAAGGATCATGCCCAAAGCAAATGTTCTCAAGCATTCCTCTAACTGAGCTAGGCAGACATTGATTCCTGGACTCATCCAAGCCTCGAGTTCTCGAGAATATCTAGGTTTGACTTYAAAATTGTAGCAAGAGGTGTTTCATAATTTGCAGTTAAGTCATGCCAGCTAGAACTTTCATTTATTTACCTTTTACATAAAGTGAGGCCATGTGAATAACAGAGGTTAAGAAAATCCTCATTATAAGGAATTATTTGTGTGATAGCTCTTTCTATCAATTTCCCCCCAAGTGTAAGAGTCACCCTCTCRTGACAGCTATTACTAAGGACTGATTTCTTGCAGTATCTGAGCTGCTTTGCAGGTATCACAGCAAACCAGAATAATCTAGCAGTCTCTGGTAACATTCAGCCTTTTCTTCACTGACCTTCTTTAGAGAAAATTGGGATTTCTGGCTACACGTTCTCATGTTTGAAAAATCCAGACTAATCGATTTTAAAACCCCCAAATGTTGTTACTTTTGTTACAATATTCACTGAAGAATAGCTTGAGGTTTTTTKATAATTATACTGTTATTAATCTTTGAGCTTTTATGTGGCTTTATTGTTCTCTAACCAACTGAGCTTATAATTCTATTGCTATATTTGTGGTTGGCCAGGCATGACATACTGTATCACACTAACTTAAATTTTTTTTCATTCTGTTGTTGATGGTCTAGTGATTTTTTTTTTTAATAGCAGGAATCCTACAACAACTTGTAGTTGACTCTTAAAGTCCAGAGGAGAATTAATATGGGGTGTTAAAGATCCAGCCTCTTGCAAAAACAGGAATATGAAAAAATGAAGGAAAGCTAGAGGTCCTTACTGACAGCCTTCTAAAACAAGAAGTTAAATAATTGTTAAAAACAAAGTGAATAAATGTATGGTTGGCATTTAAATACACTTGCCTAAGGAATGACTATATGCAGTTTAGTGTAATTACATTAATTATAACTGGTGGTTTTATTATTGCCATAATGACAGTACACATTTTGAAGTTCTCAAAAACTTTCTTTTGTGATTTTCACTGGCACTAGTTTAGCAGTCAAATTTGCAGCAGTGCCAATGCAGCTGGACATTTTCAATATTAGTGTAAATGCCTGTATCTCTGATAACCTGGTTTTAGGTTCTCATAAAATCGCAGGGTTCTGCAGTCGCACAGAACCCCCTAGAGGCTGCTGAACAAATTATCWCGGGTGGTTGTGGAGCTTAAAACATCAGTTGCTTCCAATTGTCCTATGAATTTAACATCCTGTTTTTGTGTTTCTACAACCTCGGTTTTCTCAGTAGTTCCAAAGCTGCATTCCTGCATGTTTTTAACAGGATGCAACTGCCATTTCCTTATTTTGTATGGCTATTTTTATTGGATTACAATTACTTTACATTATGAATGATTGAAGGCTAAAACTCAGCTATTCATTTGATGTTCATATCGKCAAAAATATTTCTTTGAAGTTAGAAATCTTTAAAAAATAATATTTCCCCTTAATTTTTTACAGTTTGCTAAATTCATGAACAGCAGTTGTTGCAGAGAGGAGTGCTGTGTTCTGTTTRTGCACGATTTGTATTTGCACGAATTGAGCACATGTAAGAAAGGGATGAAATCACTTGAAACTGTGTAAAAAATTTGCTCTGTTAAAAAGACATGGTTGCTTTAAAGACTACATAATGCATTGTATGCACATCTTATTTATTACTCCATGCTTTTCTGCTGCTGTAAAAGTGTTGTCAAAACAGATCATGCTAGCAAAAATTTTCTCAGTTTCTTGGTAAAGCTAAATGAAATCAAATATAAAATTTGTGATACATTAAATCACAAATATAAATATATTCTTTACAGCCAGCTGTTATGTCTAAATGTGCACATTTTAAAATGGAAACATTTATCCAACATGCTGATTAGCAATTTCAGTTCTGAAAAGCCTGATTACATTTAAGATGCAAAAGATTAAAATGACTAAACAGATAATGTTAATAGTTCATCTTCCTTGATGGGTTTATATGTTTAAAATCACAAAAGTTACAGCAGAACTTCTTGCACAGTAAACTCACCAGAAATAGTGTGGTTGTAATGTCTCASTGCAAGTTGTAATCTCTTATGGCTGGTATTTGAAGGAAAGCTTCTGGCTGAGAATGCCTGTCTGTGTTTCTTTTATGATATTTACACAYGCACACACACACATCTAATTTAAGCTACAAAACTACATAATAGATGGTTGTACTAAAAATGCCTGAAAAGAATAATGAACAGTTATCTTAATTACTAGGAGAACTCTAACTCCTGTAGAAGTTCMTATTTGCTGTTAACAATTCATTTTTCAACTATTCTTCTGCTCTGTGAATACAATTAATTAAGGGGAAAAAAAAAGGTCTAGGTTTACATTTTATCTAACCCCGTCCTGGTTACAGCTTAATTCTCCTATTTTTGTTATCTATTTCTTATACGTTTGAATATGCAAATGCAGAGGTAAAAATATTCTCAGCCTTTTTTTATATATTGGCAATCAGTGGTTCAAAARTTCATGCAATACCATATGTCCTAAGAATATTTATCTAAATCTAAAATAATATGGAACTGTCAAATAGCATCCTACATGGTAACGAATGATGGAATGCAGGGGAACTCTTAGATTTAGCCTTTTCTTTTTTGCCCAACAAGCTAATGCAATAAGACCAATAATAAAAGGTTGTGTAGTAGGCCAAAAGTCTGTGACAGATAAAAAAGAAATGTTGGAAACCAATGAAGCTTTTGCACAATTAGATTTTTTGAGGCAGTGCTGTAAGGATTGTCCTGGGCCTGTTCTGTTCTGATTGATGGTAAAATCATAACTACATCATATTAGCTGTAGAGTTCACTGACAGGTTACTGCAGATTAATATTGCTACTGCTGCTCACTTACCATCAGACTGGTGGAAATATGAATTGAGCTGCTCCTACAACAAACCCTGCATGTTAAGAGGAAGGGTGTTTTACTGAACCATCTCCATTCTGCCGTCAGGGAAGGGGATGCAAACGACATTTATCTCCCAGGTATGCAGATCTATAGTAACATATTAATTAGTTTTTCCCGGGGACTTGGATGATGCTGACCACTTAGCAGTCATGCACACTTAGTGTTGCTTTGAGGTTTAGTTTAGGATTAAAATGATAGCTGTAAATGATAATGAATGATATTTTTCAGTGATTGAAATACGCAATCTCCAGCAAAAAGCAGTAGCATGTAGCAGATACATGCTTGTTGTGGAAGATGATATGAGAGACATTTTTAGGGCCCAGGCTGAGGGAGATGTTGCACCCCTTCAATCSTGGCTGAACACACAGGGCTGGGGTGAACTGGAAGTCAGCCCAAGGTCCCTGACTCTGGCTGTGATGTGAAGCCCAGGACTGTGTCTCCCCAGTTGCAATAGTAGAGGCAATATTCTGTTTGTTTGAAGTCACAAAGAGCCCTCTGTKTTTTGTTTCTCCCTCTGTCGACATTGGGACTTTACTCTGCAAGATCTCCTCTCASCTGGCACCTCTGAGACCCTCCAAATACCAACTGATATTTACTCTCTGCCCCACAGACCTTGAGAGATGAATTCCTTTTCCTTGGAGGAAAACCCAGCACCGGCCATTTCCCCTGCACACCCTGTAGGTATTTTCTTCCCTTTCCCATTGCCAGTGATTGTGACAAGTACTGTTTCTCACCATTTCCATACGTGGCAAAAGCATTCTGACATCCCACGGTAGGCACCTCTCACCTGCTCCTATCCCAGCTGCTCTACATATTTCATGAAAATCTGCCTAAACCCTTCTGTTTCTTTCCTCTCAGAACAACACCCTATCGGAATGCCTTTGGCTAGTGAAAAAGATGCATTTCCATAACAAACAAAAAGGCTAAAAAGTCCATTTAATTCTGCAAAAGGGCAGCTAGAGGAATGGTACTGCTGGTGGGCAGTCGAAGAGRAAGCAACATCCCTTCTGCTGGAGCTGGCAGCCATGGAAAACTGGAAACAGTTGCCCAAAGCAGCATTTACTTCTGCCCTCAGCTTTCAGTTTTGAGCTTCACTTCTCCCCTGACCACATTAGTGAGCTTCTCTGCCTCAGTTTTTCCATCTGCAAAGTGAGAATAATCCTTCCAGGAACACGGTGAGAAGCAATTCATTACTGCTTTCTGGGATTCGGAACTGGAAATGTACCACCAAAGTGGACCAGTTTACAGAAACAGTTCCCCAAGTGTAACATAATAGCATTTGCAATTTTTAAAATGTAGGCATGAATCTTAACTGCAAATCTCAGCTGAGTTAAATGTATTTTTTGTCAAGGAGACATTGTTTTTTTTATGATAGCTGCCCTTTGATTCATGAGTCAACATGCTATACAAATACCAGAAGGCATAAGTGAATTATAGACATTTCTCAGGAGTGGCACAGCRGTTCTCCATTACCCAATTCAGTTAAAATATCCTATTTATCATACTTTTTCTTTTTTTAAAATGCATGAATCCTGCAGTTTTTAGTTAAGTGAAAAATCTGTGTGAGGGARCATGCTCTTTGGCTGGAAATGAGTTTGGATAAGAACTGCAGCTTATGTTACAAAAACAATTTAAGAAAATGATATATAATAGTCTCACTAAATGATACATCTTCAGTGGCATTTAAAAGCCTTTCTATCAGCTGCACATTTATTTTATAAGACACGTAGATTCTTGTATCTATGTGTTTTTGGATATTATTTCCCCTTGACATAAATGACATTTAAATTAAAGTGTACCAGTCTTTTTAGAAAAGTTTTGAATGTGTTTGAGGATATAGGAGACTGGCAAATTTGTAGTGAGGCACTGTTCATTAAAAAAATACCAAAATACCTATCTGTCAATATAAAAAATGCTTTGGTATATGCAAAACCTTTCAGAAAGAAGCCAGGTTCAGAACAGAATTATTACTTCAGTCCAAAAAGAAGCCACAGTGAGACAAGGAGCTGGCCATATCTACCTGTCACATGTGGAAGACACAGGTTCAAGTGCCTCCAGGAATTTGAACCTGGGCTTTCTGCATTCAGGTGGGTGCCCTGGCAATGGGGCAGGATTAGACCATGTRTCAGTGGGTTTGAAAAAAAGTCAGACTATTTTGCTTTTCTTTCCAGGGCAAAATGAGGATTCTTAAAAGACTTTGAAATTTTCCAGGAGAGATAAAGCTGTTCTTTGACATCACTTTCTCTGAAGTCCATGTTTTTGGAAATTTTTAAGAGATTGGATAAGCACTCTCTTTCAAGTCAAATGCATCACAGGGGCAATTTTTTTCATGACATAAACTTGTTGACTTCCAAGTTGGTCTTATTAGCAGCAGGATTGAATTTGGCCAGTAGACAGTATTTATGCAATAAAGAGCAACATATTTAGTAAGGAGAGGATCAAATGTTCATGTGGGGAACAGGGGGAAGGAGGACATATGGGGGTGGGCTGTAGAGAAGTGAGGGGAAGGCAGAAAGGAAAAGGTCATAGCGTGAAAGGGTGCCGTGAATTCCAAAAGTGTCTAATTAGGTTTCTGGCTGTGGAATTTGCCTTTGCCCCAAGCCAAGAAGCCCAGCTGTTTTACAACAGGGCTTTTGCCTCCTAGCAATGACTGCAGACAATGTGTGACCTAAACTGCAAGTGTATTTATAAGGAAAACTTCCTTCACTCTTCACAACAGATTCTATAAAATATGTTCCAATGTTATTTAGAAGGTCTCATAACTGTTTCAGTTTTTTATGCACTTTTCTTGCTTTTGTTGGGCATCTAAACACAATTTGGAAAAGTCCTAAARAGAGGGGAATGACATTCATTAAAGGCACTCTTCTGAACTTGTAGTCTATTGCATTATTTTTAAAAAGTGTCAGTCTTCAAAATTAAATGTTTGATGGAATATTAAATTTGATGAATCATTGCCAGTTTCCATGTTTGTTAGCTTTTATATACCACATTAAAGCATTCATTAATGTCACACAACACTGCTTTGATTGAGTCCTAAAAGGTTAATGACTTGATGCAGGCTGGTATTCTGAGCTTTACTGTTTGCAGGCGGTTTGTGGTAAATGCGAACTACTTTGAAATTCTAACAAAGAGAAATCTTTCATTTTTCTCTGTTTCAAGTCCAGAAAGTGTTTTCAACTGATCTGGATGTGCTAAACAAACTAGACTTATCACCATTAAACTACAATAATTATTTGTTTTGTTTTGTTGTTCCTTCCCTCCACCCCTGAACTTACTCAAATTTAACAGTAAARTTCTTCATGTTCAAACGATTCCTCAGAGAAGAGTGGAGTAAGATACATACAAATCCCATGTTTGCTGTCCATCTACTCCTACTGGTATCTTTAAGCTGCCTTGTCAGTCAATTTGGGAGGCTGCAGCTACATTTTTGCCATTTTAAAAATGATGAGCCAGTCCAGAATTATTCCCTACTCTTAGATACGCCAAATATTTTACAAATTATGAAAAGCTTTAAAAATAAATGTCACTTTAGTGTAGCTGCTGTGGGCACATCCTTGAGGTTAGGCTTTCAATAAGTCAGAGTGCAAGTCAGAGATACAACTCGAATATTTTGCTCACTGCCCACTTGGCAATGGCCAAGCTGGGTAGCCTGGTCAAGTACAGGCATTTTTACACACTCAAAAAAGTGTTGCATTTATGTTACCTGAAAAATCCTTGGATGAATAGGCAGCATGGACAGCACAAAGAAAGAAACGACATTTCCRAAAGTCTGTCCTTCTAACTACACTGTGTCCGGATTTCATGAAATTTGAACTCTCCTGGGATGGAAATAAGCTTCTTGACAAAGTCATGTGTGAAGTTAACTTTGCTTTAAGATGGTATTGAGGTTCTGCTCTTAGGGGAGTTGTTAGTAAAACAAATGACTCTAACTGTTTTAGTATGGAAGACAAATCAAAGCATTTCCATGAAGTAACAGGGGTGACCAGCTGTAACATAACCATTTCCTGAGCAAATACAAGCTGCTCTATTGGATGGGGAATAGTTCCTGTGTTAACCATTGTACAGAGAAAAATAAAAGTTCATATAAAAGAGCCCACCAAGGGTTATATGGCTGCAATTGTTTCCAAACTGAAACAACTTAGTATCTGTTTATGATTGTCAGTATCATGTTATATTGTTCTTGTAGAATCCATAAAACCTAAAAGTCAGCAGTATTGCCTCTAAACACCCAGTGGCTGCAGCCAGGAGACTTCAGAGCCAATGCCTTTAAACAGAGGAAGGATAAAAAGCAAAAGTTAATAAAAAGTTGACCTTGATTTTATTTATAATTGTAATCTAACTTTGATGGGGTGTTTCTTTTGAAAATAGACGAGCAAAAAGACAAGCCCAAACTAATGGGATTAAGATATTACACTCGCATCCTTTAAATGTTTCTTTCTTTTATTCAAGCACTGAAGATGAGAAGGAAGAAGCGGTAAATCTGTATTACAACTTTTTCACCATGGCTCCTGTTTCCACAGTTCAGAACGGTGCCCATTAATTTTCTGAGGCACTCAGATGTACAGCATGCTATCATATTAGCACTGCTTAGATAAGAATATTCATTTGCATTTTCACAGTCACTTCCTTTGCATTGTGTACAGCAAGTGACACAGAAAACAAGTGGGCAAAGATGTGATTCTCCACACAACAAAACGATCCCTTGGAAGAAGCTACAAACAATTCAGTGTCTTAGAGACTGGGACATTGTCACTCAATACAAATATCAACTATTCTCTATTTTTTAAACAATGGCAAAGCGTTCTTGCTAATGAAATCATGTTTGAAAACAATGCATACTTGGACTTGAAGCAAACTGATGGAAAGATAGAACATTCATTTGCCGGTAAATCAGATGCATTTTCAAGCACTGTCATACTGACTAACTATAGTAGCTTTTTATTTTCTGATTTTAGCAGTTCCAGATTTCTCTGTGTTATTTGTAGAAGTACAAATGTTTAGGTTTAAACACATTTCTAAGATACAGACAATCTGCTCACAAGGTATACAGATATTACATGGGTATCTGCAGTCTACAGTCCTTTCTGGAGTTACAGGACCATGACCATAATGACAACATCACCGCCACCACCAAGAGAGACAAAGAGGAAAAGAAAAAAAAGAATACATCATCTGGTTAATCCTATCTTTAAGATACTTCAAAGCAAATTATGCAGAGTAGCTCTTATCAACTGCAGCTGCTTAGTAAGAATGTCATGTGAGCTGCACAGTTTGTAGGATAATGGATTTATGTCTAGCAGGAAGTCAAATGTGTGACGACTTCATGCAGATTCTGTTAGGAATCATGTTGCTAATATTTCTTCCCATCTTGACAATGTCATAGAAAAACAATGAAAATTTTATATTTGAAGCCCATATCAGATGACATGGGGAATGCAGATGAGAGGAAGCTTTATTTCAAGGGCAGATTGCATTAGGAATGATTCCTTTTAGAGCTGTCCTTGCCAGAAGCAAAGCTCTTAGCTTTCCTGATTCAAAAAGAAGGGGCACATCTTCTCATGGCGTAAGTATCACTGTTCTCTAAAAGCCASCAGTGAAATGGTAATTTATGCTTTGGCCCATGGACTGATGAGTCTGATAGATGAGTTTATATTGCTTGCTCATAAACAAACCCAGTTTGTTGCAGTTCTCAAATTAGGACTCTATATACTCACAGGCACTCAGAAAATTAAAGAGAAAAATAATCATACTTGCCTAACTTGAAAAACTCAGCACTTCCTATTTTAAACTAGTTGTCATGTCTCTCATAATAATTTCATATTTTATTATCCTTGCCTACAGTGATCTTTTACCATGTCTATATAAACTTCATTTCTAATGGTCTCAAAGGACATACTTGGTATTTCCAGAACAAAACAAAATTAAAACATACACCCAGAAACCACACACATGCACGCACAGTCTCAAAGTACTATAATGCTCAAGGCTTAATTCAAAGCCCATGGAGGTTTCTGTGTGGGATCTGGGCTGTGCTGACTGACAGATTGGTGCTGYGACATGCCGAACAGCAGCTGAGCCTCCTGCCTTCCCCCGGCTCCTCCAGCCAGCAGCATTGTGGGGTAATTCAGAGATGTTCAGCCTCTGTGGAGATGGTACTTTGTGTCAGCCTGAAACAGCCTCATCTGGCGACCATCACTGGTGAAACACAGACTCCAGGGGGTAAAAACGCTGCTCAGCCCAACAGCAGGCTTTAGAAAAAGGAAGACTAAAAATTACTTGTGTGGGGAGAAAAGCCATAGAAATTTTCTTAACTAATTGTTTGTTTTTATAAGTTTATGGAAAGAGAAGTGATCCAACAATGTAAATGGCAAAGTATGTGAAATTTGTAATGAATTTAAAGACTCGGCAGCAGGAACTGTACTGAATTGTTGCAACTGATTCTTATTTGTACTGCAGCAGGTTTTCAAKGAACAGTCCAGGCATGAGCCACTTAGCCTGAAGAGATCCCAGTTTTAACTGGGAATTTGTCCTATTCCAGCAGGGGGATGGGGAGTGCTCTCACTCCCAGAGCACGCAGACGCACGCAGCTGCGCCGCTGGGCACCTTGGCACACAGATCATAAATTAGCAGGTATGTCCCTATGCATTCTCATTTCCTTATGCGCTGTCTCGAGCCATGCTGAACGTATTACACATGCTTAGGTCACAGAAGGGTGAGGGACATAACCACTGGATCCTAAAGGACAGGTGGAGGAAAACCAGCATGATCTCTGCATCCAGCTCTTTACTATTATTTTCTGATCGTGAAAAGCCYAGTGAATTTAGAGCATACACTTTAATCCAGCAGTTGTTTGCATATCAGAGGCTATAATAATAAATTAAATTTCAGAGAAAGACTTTTCATGCATGGTCAAAGCAGGCAGGAAACCAGAGTCCTTTTTCTGTCATGGCAGCAACTCTGAAAGACCAGCTCAGGTTTTCTGTGCAGGCTGCTGGAGGCTTTGGGCTGCCGCGTTCTTCCTGTGCATGGATTGCSTCYTCCCTGCCCTTTTCTTTTCTATTTGTGCAGCTCCCAGCACAAAGAAGTTCCTATCAAAGCAGAGCACTAGAATTATATAAATRTTTAGTGCTATTAACTATAAMAAGTAGCAAATATCTTCATATACTYCTGTCCCTCCTTGTGGAAACTCTGATTATAAACTTAGGTGGTCTGGACTCAAAAGCATAGCCCTGGAATTGCACCCTATCTGTTTACTCTTYTTGACATAAGAGCTGTATTCTCTTTCCCCCAGGCTGGTATCTTCCTTTTTTCTCTGTAGGATACTCAAAGTGCTTCTATTTTACAGATAYCTTTCAGGCATGATTAAATTCACCTCAGAGGAATGGGATTTAACTGAAAGAAGGCCAACTGGTATTTTTTAACCATGCCCAAGAATGCATGCTTCATAAATAACAAGTGGTGAGCCCATCACCATGTGCAGTCAGAATGCCACCAGATGAACTTCAAGGRAAAAACATCTTTTTCACACTGTGTTTAAAGGACAGAAGACATATATTTTAGAAAGAATACCTTTTTTCTTTCTCCTCTCCACTTCTTTTCCATGAATTCGTTCCTGTAAACAGCTGTGTGAGTTTTAGCAACAAAGGCACAGGAATCTGTTATGCTGCCCTATAACATCCCACTTATTTGTCTTTACTATTTTTCCACTGAGTTATTTTTCTTTAATTTAACACATTTTAAAGGCTTTTACCTCAATCCTTGCACAATTCAGTTTCTGCATCAGATGCAGATTTTCTGTTTGAGAGAAGGATTTTTTTTTTGTAAAGATGCAGTCCTGATTTAAAGACTTCAAATGATCTACCACATCCTGTGGTAGGTTGTTCCAATGATTAATGGCCCATGCTAGAGAAAGTAAGACAKCTTCCAACCATTGGATCTTATTGTGCCTTTTTCTGTTAGACAAAATAGCTATTTGTTATCAGAAATCTCTTCCTTATGTAGATACCTGCAGACTTTGATTAAGTCACTTTTTAACTCCTTCTTGGATAAACTCAACAGATTAAGGTACGTTTTCCCAAGTCTTTTTTCCTTTGAATGTTGGGTTTTTTTAAACCTTTCTTTTTAATTTCATAATGTACTTCAAGAACCAACCCAATACTCCCATAAGCATTTTCACTAATCCTATTTGCAGGTATGGTGKCCCTTTCTGAACTTCAGTTAGGGCTGTTTACCTTCTTGCCTTCACATCATCCTCTGTATATTGCATTAAAAGTCTATGCTCCTTTGTTTAGCTACCATTATTCCCAAATCCCAGCTGAGACCCAGAGCTGCTCTGCAGGCTCTCCCACCCTGCCATAGCTTTGGCTGCTGCACTCCAGGGCTGCTCCAATGCCATTGTGGAACCCTGAACCGAGCTGCTGTGAAAGCAGCCAGGCTGTAAGAAAGAGCTGCATGAGAAAGGTCTGGGGAAAGCCTTGTTGCGAGGCTTTTGTTCAGTGGCTTGCAAGCTCTGTTTAAGATCAGGCTTTTCCCCTTGGTTCTTGCTGAAATTACATTTTAGGGATGTCTGTGCCCACCTTTTACTGTACCAAGCCCCATCTGGCCTTGCTGACCGGACCATCTTCCTTCCAGGCCATCTCTTGTCTGGGATGTGTGGATTTTGGCTGACTGTGGTTACTGTCACTGGACCTGATAGACTGTACTGCTCCAGATAGCCTGACAGACTATCCCTGCCCCTGCCTTGCTGTTACCATCAGCTGTAGTGCAGGAATGGAACATGGACAGTGCCTGTGAGGCCTCAGTAGAGCATGGGGACTTTCAGTTCCCAGTTACTCGATATTATCTCTTTGTTTGGTTTAGTCCTTTCAATGTCACTATGTAGCTTTCTTGGGGTTTTTAACTGTATCACCAGAACTTGCTATTTCATCAAAAAAACTAAGACTTGTCTGACAAGACTTAACTTCCCTGAAAATGTGCCAAAATGAATGTTSTGCTGCCGTCATTTAATTATGTACTGATTGTTTCCAATGTTAAGCTTCCGAGACAGGGATGATGCCTCTTTTTCACCTTAATAGGTTGAATATCTATTAGTCACCACATTTACCATTTTAAAATATTAGCATGACTTAGCTTCTTTTATAGACCTCTCAGACTCTTCCAGCTTTTAAAAGAAGTCATTGTATGAGGATCAGAGTGTTCCCTGGCAAGAGGCTTTCACACCCGAGTAAAAGTTGGCCAACACCATTTATTTGCTGCTGGGTAATATTTGTCTAGTRGCTGATGGAACAAGGAGAGGCCCCACAGTGACTTCAGGATCTACGAGCACTCCCACACAGAGAAGTGCTGGCACAAATATGAAGTAAATGCAATCATCAGAAAGACTTTAAAAGGAGTTAAAATATTTGCAGAAAGATTAAAAGATCGGATTTTCCATTGTTCTTCTCCACARTGGGGACAGAAGAGCAGCCCTGGCTGTAAGTCCTCCATATATTACATTAAATACTTCTGCCCTGAACTTGTTTAATTTCTGCCTCACTTTACTATCCCAGCCCAAGCCTCATCTGGAATTACCACTGAGTCCATAGTCCCCAGATCCCTTCACGGAGGAGCTGGAAGCTTCAGCTCTGCTCTGCTCCAGGTGGGAGCTCCCAGCTGTGAGGAGCTGCCTTYCCACTGCTCAGGCAGGCACAAAGCACCCTCAGTGCTCCTGACCCTGCTCTGAAAAGCACTTCAGTTCTCAGTGACAGGGCAGGAAGTGCTGCAGTGTTTGCATCGTGCAGAGACATTTTCACTCATACTCTAGTGCAAAAACTGCACAACAAACCCAGCTGTTGTGTTTTGGTTTTTTGGTTTTGTTTTTTACAAAAGAAAGCACAGTAAAACTAGCCCCAGAGCGAGCAATTATTGGTGAAATAATTTTTAGGAGTTTTAGGATTTAAAAAAAGTGGGAAAGTGGTCAAAATAATCCAGATTACTCTAAAAAAAGAAGGATGAGAAATAATTGAAGTCACCAATAAGCCAATATCAGCAAAGTATTTTATATTACTTCCTTTTACTTTGTTTTACATGGGAAACTTTCTGAGCTGAGGAATATATTGAGAAATTTCATAATATGTTAGATAAAAGTGTTTTCATGAACCACTCGCTGTTATTAAAGTACACTGTTAAAATCTCAAGGTATCCTTTTCCAATCTGTAACCAAAACTTCACATCTCTGTAGCTTCATCTCTTGAGCTTCATTCATCACTTTTCCTAAGTGAAATTAATTTATTAGACTGTGCCAGTGAGAAAAGCAAAGGCAAGGGGAAACAAAATAGTGTTCCTAATAACTCATTTATTAGAACAAGATCCTCCCAGCCTGCTGTAGTAAAGACACTCATCTGGTAGAGGTTTGTGCTTCTTCTAGGACACAGCACTTGCTGTGTCTGGGTTCGATCAGGGTCCCTTSCAGTCAATGGGACTTTTGTGCTAAAATGTATCTTGTATGCTGTCACTTGGGCAAATGTCCACCTCAGGCTACAGCAGAAGCAAAATCACCACATTTGTTTTCACTTCTGACCTGCTGAAAGTAGGATTATATTACTTGTATATTTCATTCTGATTCTCTTTTGTAAAAACTCTGATTTAAACAAAGATACCACTGTGGTATAATCTGATACTGAGTACTGTGCGAGAGGCTGGACAAGTCAATTACTACTGAAATTGCAGACTTCCTTTACTGTTGCCGTGCTTTTAACTTCATGTTTTTCTTCATAGGCAATCAACATGTAATTTCCTTTCTTCAGCTCATACTTTTGTGTCTCACGAACACCAGCAGTGGCACTGTTCACTCTGAATTCCCAGATTTTTCTCACATTGTGCCACTTCCTTCATATTATTTAACTCCATCTTTGCCCTGCACAGATATATTACAAGGGAAAAGTGAACATAGCTTCTAACAAGTTGTCAAATGAGTGCAGCAACACTGAGCCATGCCGAGACACTAAACACTGACTCAGTCAATTTTCCACTACACAAAATGCAGTTATTAGTATTTTGCTAACTCAAGGGGCAGAAACACTCTTCCAGTGACTRGTTAAAACTGATTTTTGCTTGTGACCAGCATGAATGATGACCTTTGGCTTCTTGACTGATCTTTGCATCTCCTRGAAAGTTCATGGAGAGGTCACTGAGCGGCACCAACTTCCTCCGTGTGTGCCTGTGCCTGTGTGCCTGCATGGGTGTGTGTGTGCGTGGGGACCCTCCTGACACTGGCTCCATGCAAGGGCTGGCCTTGCCCACTGGTGGCTTTGCTTTCATGTTTGTGGAAATCTGGACCCACTTATACAACAGCAAACCAGCCAAAAAGGCACATAATTTTTTATTCACCGAGAACCTCTGTTTGCGTCACTTTTCACTGGCAATTGGTCCCTATTTAGCTTTAAAGTTTTGTTTCAGTTCAGATAAATCCTTAGTTTAAGGAAATGGTGCTACACAGAATATATATTTTTTTTTTTTTGTAAAACAAAAGGACTAGAAACAACTACAAGAGAAACTGCTAACATGGCTTTTTCTTAAATACACACATACTGAAGAGAATGAGTTCTTTCCTTAAATTGCTTTGTCATAGATGCATCAGAAAAATAAAAATGATTTCTTGTGTATCCTTTAGCTGATTCCTTTCACTGAAAAGCYCAGTGCTGCTTGTCACTGCAAAAGAGAGCTATGAATCTCATGAAAGCTGCTTTGCTGACACCATCAGCTGTACAACATCCGCTTCCAAACCAGACCTCTGAAAGCAGCACTGTTAGAGGGTTTTAAATCTCTGCTCAGAAACTGTATCTATTTCCAAACAGCAAGAATAGCTCTGAAATTGTGAAAAATGTACTCAAGTCATATTTAGAATGATTGTATGTGGGGGATATAACAATACTTTTCAAGACTGTAAGCACGGCGTATATTCATATCTCATGCTATTTATCTTGCAGATATACAGCGCTGGAAGTAGCTGGCTGCAAGCTGGCAAGCTTGTAGCAGTGAGAAGGAAAGATCTCTCCGTTTGTCACTGGCCGTATATCACTGCAGCTGTGCCCTTTGATTACACAGAGGGCTCCTCCAGCCATTAATAATAGGAAACACTTTTTGTCTGGTGAATGCATCTCAACGCCATCCTCTAACACCTAGGCTTTCCAGTGAGGTAGAGAGGCAAATTAAGGATGGAGCTTGTTCATTTTACATTTACACTAGATGTGTAAACAAGGATAACCTTTGTTTTCCTGAGAAAAGAAAATATGCCATTCTTTTTCCTACCACAGCAGTGACTGATTTTTTACAGAAACAATATGCACTGCCAATTACAACTTGCTGAGAAAGTGACACTAATGAATCACAATAATGCTGCCACAGCATCACRGAAAGTCCTGTGACGCCAGCCTTCCAGATTAATTGCATCACATATAATAGCCAAGCCACATCTGCTAACCAGGTGTATCAGTGTAAAAGATTTTTCCAAAAAAGCAGAGCCTAGAGGAAATCAAAATATAGGGAACGAAGTCCTAAGTGTGAATACTGCATTGCCAAAATTAGATAGCTCTCTGAAACTGTCACAAATAATTGATGCTAAGATTGGAAAATTCTAAACTGGTGTAAATCGTTTAGCACCAGAGAGCACTACAAAAGGCATTTCATGCTTGACCTGCAAAATGAATCAAAATTAATGCTAAGCTCATGTGGCATGCTGTTTGTTCTTACCTACTGCAGCACAGTGTATCCAAGCTGCTCCAGAGAGGTGTTTGCAGTGAGTGGAGCATGGAATCTCTMTGGGCCTGGCCTACATTGATCATCTTCCACAGCATCTCTGACACAATAGGAGGAAGCTACACACCATTTGTCTTAACACTGCTTTTAGTCATGTGTCAAAACCTTGCRTTAAGCCATCCCAATTTTTATTTCGGATTAGGCTTTTTGAATAGTGAAAAAGCCCAACAAGAAAACATGAGCCCCTTCAAAACAAAGCCTGCTGTTGCTAGCCACTATTTTACCTCCTCAGCTGTTGAATTGCTAGAGGTAGCCAACCCATCACTCAGGCCATGACTGGATTTACGCTGGAGGAAAGGGTTTCAYGAAATGCAGCTGTTCTGGAGATATACCAAATGTCACCCAGAAAGGTATCATCCCATCTCTGCATTCATCCCCAAACAGGTGCCCTCTGTTTATATTTTGGTAGAACCCACAGTTGCTTCATTGACRGTCCTGTGACTATAATATGTTCCTCTTAAATCTGTGCTGACATTTAGGTCAYGGAGCCAGAGTTTAATTTCCTTGGGTTAGATTTATTCCCTCAACTGCAAAGAAATAAAAAAGAGCACACTTGTTGCTGAGTCAAACACAGAGCTGAAAGTCTCCAAGGTGGAGACTTTGGCCAATGTGCTGTGCCCCTTTTTTCAGCCTCTGTTCCTGGCTTCATGATTTGAGAATTTGGAAACTGAGGCCATTGCAGGATGCTGCCCAGCCTCTGCTCCATGAGCATCTCTGTTTACCSAGCCCTTTCTCAGGTGGCTCGACAGTACCTTGTTCTGGGAACCACAGTAAAGAGAACCCACCCYGAGTTATGTGACTGACATAACACCTAGAAAATAAAAAAGGTATTTTATTGTTATATGGAGCTGTTCTTCCACAGACAAAACAGCTGAAAACTCCATCCATCCATATGAATGCCCATATAAGAATTAATTATATATGATTGGCTAAATTTCACCAAGAGAACATATCAGTCAGTTTAATATATTTTTCTMGGAATACAGAAAACTATACAAAGCTTTTTGTTTCTTGCTATTTTTATAAACTACCTGCCCCAAATACAGTTGTTATGYTGGTCACTGAATTTAAATGATGAATTTCCTTCTTTTAAGCCTAAGAGGAAAAGAGTACTAAGTTTCTTATCAGGAGATAGTGATAGACTTTTCAAAAATGCACAGCATCTTGAAAGTTTGGTTTCATATCACCATTTATATTCCTGAGAAATAGACATGTCTCACATTCTGTAGCAGTGTTTTGTGACATTTGGATTTACAATGCTCAAGTTTAAGTCTCTAGCCCTTTGCAGTCTGTCAAAAACAGCTTCTCTGTCCATTTATTTTTGTCTTCTGTGCTCAGTCTGAATATCTTTTGTAAATTTATATTTGACAACCCTCGTATTTCAGCAGCTGGCTTTGTTTCACAATCTACCTTGCTTGCTCTGTTGCAYTAGCTGAAACAACAAATTTAATCCATGATGTCAATAGTAAATTATAGTGGAGATGTAATATATGCTTGGCATCACTAAGGTCAAGGCCATGATGAAAATATTGCAAATAGATCCAAAGGATCTCCTCACTGTGGTAGGTGCTTACTGCACATTTAATATTATGAGGAATAGATTAGTGCCTCACACTGCATTATGTTAGCCTTTTAGTTACAGCCTGCATAAAACTCCAGCAGATGTAAGAGTGCTCCCTCGACATGAAAAAAGGTTCCAGAGAAGTTTGCTATGTCATTATATTTCATATTTTCTAACTGATAAATAATTAAAACAAGAATTACTTTACTGAAAAGATTCATTTAGAGCTCACATTCTCCATTGCTCTAACTGTTTGAAGGGGTTGGGGGAAACATTTATTGCATACCTTACCTAAACTACCTTGCCATTAAAGTATCTAAATTACCTCAGTGAATTCTGAGCACAGAAGTGGTTGATGAATTGCTTTTTGCATAAATGCACTTTCCCTTTGCTAGAACCTAATTTTGTGTATAAAGACACACACACCACACACACACACACACACACACACACACACACACACACAGAACAAAGCAACTACTGAACTCTTTCAAGAAGAAAATTGAAGCCTGGAATTTTCTCTGTGCAAGGAAGTTTTTCTAAATGTTGCTTGTATTATAAGCATCCTTGGACTCTGAGGACCAGCCAAAAATGGGCTTCTCTACAATGGCGAAAGAACAGCTAATGAATCATTTTCTCCCGTGTGAAAGTGCTCATTGCTGTTAATTTGCCCATTTTTTACAGCCTTACAGAGCTTTTTAAATATAAAAATTAACTTTCAGCTTAAAAGTGCATTTATTGTCCGAGGGGGAAAAAAATGTGCCAAGTGAACCATAAACAAATTCAATGTATGGCAGACTATGGAGATTATTATTTGTTTTATCTGGCATAAAGAACACCAACAACCCAAGGACTTTCAATCTGCAATTCAATGCTTTGACTTGGCTCCAAAGTATTTTCAYTCCTTAACAAAAGGAAGGACCAAATTTACAAAGCTGCAGCATATACCAGAGCACAACTACTCTTGTAGTTTGGTTTTTCCTGTGCCCTGGCTGGATGTAGGGGATTTAATAGTTTCCTCCTCAGAAGAGTGGATTACTCTTTGTTCCTTRTGTCCCCAATGCTGAATGGAGGAAGGCTTATCTGGGTGGCAACTTTTGGCTTCCATTTCACTTTAGTTTTAAGAATGTGAGTTACCCCAGAGCTGCAGAAACATGCAGGGAAAATGCTCGAATCAGGGTCTTTACATAAAAATCCACATTTTTGAAAATAACAATCTCTGCAGGAGCTTCGATCATCATGTGCCTTTGTCTATGTCCAATACTCCTTCATTCAAATCCATGCCTGACTAGGGTGACCATCAGTTATTACATTTATCTYGTCACTGTATTTAGTGCTCTACATGCAATGGTTGATGGGTTTGGGTCGATTCTTGGGCCAGAAGTTGAGACCAGCTTCTGACCATTGTAATAACTGGTAATAATTGTAATAATTGGTCAAAACAGCAAAGAAATTGAATGACAGACCACATGATAATCCTTTCCTGAGGTTTTCTGGCAAGCATAAGTGATGTAGGATGACCCAATGGAATTATTGAATCTTATACTTCTGATCTTTCGGCTGCTYCTTTTGGTAGGACAATTTTCATTATTGATAATTTGATGGTCAACTGCCATGAAGGTAATTGCTTTAAAGATATAAGTCCTAATTAAAACCCCAAATCCTGTGACAGAAAATAGAAAACAGAACCAGTGACTCAGTATGGGCGCGTTAATGACTATTTAATCTCTCCCATAAAAGAAGTTTAAATAATGCTGTTATGTGCTGATGTTCTTAGCACTTGCTTTGGTGCATGATATATGGCCAGTGTCTGCTCCAAGAATCAACAAATGTGCACTATTCCATTRGCAGTTTTCTATTTTCTACAAAGCTTTACAATTTATTAGTTATTTATGTTAATRTACTAGTGCTTGTTTTACATATTTATAATATCTTCTTTCCTCTGCCATGAAAAACAATGAAAAGTTTAGGTATTGCTGATTAGTTCAACTTACATAACATTTACAAAATGTTGTTTATAAAAAACGGTTTCATAGATAGTCCTTTCTACACTTGGGACTGCTGTTTTAACTTACGTGAAACTCTTACTGACACCAAAACAAGACTGAGGCTTTTCTAATACTCTGTCCTTCTTTCCTTCTGCTTTTCAGAAGGGCAGAGAAACTCAAGGTGTATGAACAGAGATGCCACTTTTTTCCCAATAAAATCAGGGAGAAGTGTAGGACAAAGAAGAACATCAACAACAGGCTGAAGATAAGAAAGGCAGRAGGAACTGACAGGGCAGAGTGCAGTAGAGCTACAGAGGGTTTCTAAAAGCAGAGTTACTCAACAAAAATATAGCTGATACCACTGACTACCCAGGAACTTATTCCTGTGCCTACATTACACAGCAGGGGATACTACAACTTGGCACAAATCAGTTACTTCTGGCTGATTGTCTCCTTCATTTCCATGGCACATGGTCTTTACATCACTTACCAACTCTGAACATTGCCAGCATCATGGATGCAAAACAGACTTCCTAAATTCCTCTTTTGAAGATGTCTCCATTACATTCAGCATCTCAGCTCTGCCTGTACAGGTGATTTAGCACAATGATGCCACTCTGAGCTAAGTGCAAGCAAAGGCATGGGGTTAGKGTGATGCTTTTAGCTCTGGGTGCTGACTGCATGAGGTCACTACTGGAGCATCTCTGTCCAGCACTGAGATTTAAAAGCACAAGTGTGGGGTGATAAYAGTTTCATATTTCAGGAGGYAAATCATTTGTTGGTTCCCATGTGTGACTTCAATTTATATTTTTAGCAATGCTGATGTCCTCTAATCAATGCTTTTGGGTAAATTCTACTCATCCAACTCAATGACCTACTCTACTACATCACCTCAGCAAAGGCTCAAGTTCATTAGCATCTGATGTCTCCTAAGTGGCCTGTGTGAAGTGAGTTGCCTGTTGATGCAGTTCCTAGATATTTTATTACTGTATTTTCAGACATTTTTAGTTGCCTGTGCTAGTAGACATGTCCCTGAACACAATGACAGTGAAAGAATATTTTAATAAAAATGTTAACACACTTTTTCAGACACAGATCTGCTTTGTCTTGAGGAATTTCAGACCTTTTGATTAGCTGGAAACCACACTGAACTTTCCTTTTTCTGTCTTCACAATCTGACTCAGCTTAAGCAACATCCGTTCCTAAATCCCTGTATAAAGCAATGAAGGATGTCATATTTTTGAGAATTCCTTCTTGACTAAAGATTGCATCCACACTGACAAATCAGCTCTGCACAGCTCTCCTAACAGACATGAGAGGCAAATGGGTTTCAGCTCAGCTAAGGTGACATAATTCATCTCAGTGACAGAGACCTGGGCTTAGTTTCCAACACTCCAAACACTCCCAGTCCCAGGAAGCACCTGTGAACCCACCTTTATGTCTTCCAACGAATTTTCATTTACTTGCCTTTTCAGAGATTTCATTCTTGACATTTCTGAAAGCATTTCTCAGATGAAGAGAAATCCTTTTCTTCCCAAGGGCATTTTCAAGGCTTTGGATTATTTAGGGTTTATGGATATAAGAATTTAAAGGTAAATTTTTCTAAATTAAAAAAAAAATGAATAGAGCTTGTGAATGATCTCAAAGTTGCAGCTAACATCAATGTGTCTGTTTGCCTTTTATATTTTCTGAATGGTCAGAAGGTTTGATACCAAACCCANNNGTTTAAAATTACCCATCCTAGTCTACCTAACAATGTTATCTTTTAACACCCATAATGTTCATGAAAATTAGAAGTTTCTTAGGAGTTCTGATGGGATATTGGGAGTGACCARGACCTGCTTGATGAGATGACAGGATTTTGTCGGTCAGATAAAATCTGATACACAAGGGTAAATTAAAAATGCAAAGCAAAATATTCACCTTTACGGAAGAAAATCAATGTCTACATTGCTCTAATAATGCTGCTTCTACCATTTTAGCTAAATAGGAACCCTTCTGTCCCTGCTGCCATAGCAGGTGCCACTGCACTTGCTAGTGGATTCACTCCAAAGGTGTGCTGCAGGGAGAGGAGGTGCAGAGGCAGAGGATGAATTTCTGACTGGRAAAGCAGTGTGTGCAAGGATAATGCTTTGTACAGGAGTTTGGATCAGAACCCAGAATGCCAATGGCTGTTCTCATGCTGAGCAAGCCAAGGCTCATACTTCTGGTTCCTGAACAAGTGCTACAAGATACACAATGTACCAATGACACACGCTGCAGCCCTCTGCCYAGATCTTCCACTCCCTCCAAATGACAGCCTTCCTGAATTAAAATATAAACAAATCCTTCTATAAAAGGGGGGAAAAAGGAGAGTTCTATTTTCTGCAGAAAACCCAGCTAATTTGAAAATAAATATAGGGGAAATACATAACAACCAAAAGTAAATGTTATTTCTCTTCAAAATTGTAAAACTCAAAAAACAGAACAGTCTTTAAAATGTGCTCTCTGTCTTTGGTCTTCCAGCAGCAAGCTCACTCAGAGTTCAGAACAYTGACAGAAATAAATTACAAATCAGTTTATAAAAAAAAAAAAAAAAACTGGAGCAATTTTTGTCTTGTTTGCAGGATTGTATATCTTGCTGAGGCTTGAAGAACACTGCTTTGGATTTCTCATATAGCAGGTAACTTCTTTGGGGAAATTAAGAAGCAAATTAAAATGCTGTTTATGGCCACTGAATCACCCTGAAAGCATATATTAATTACTATGAACATGTTTTTCTTACAGATGTATGTGCTACTGTCATAAATTATTATTTGCACTGAAGCAGCCCCTTAGGCCATATCTGAGAGAGGAGTCCCAGGGTATGTCTGGAATGTTCACTCCTGGGAGTGCTCCARCCATCTCGGAGCCTCCTGCAGGTGAGACCCAGATGTGCTCAGATTTTCYTATCCCACCTTCTCCCCCATTTTCCATGGAAGAGGCACTGAATGGTATGGCTCTGATGGGAGCCCTGAGTTCTCCAAAGCTGCCTCAGGATCCCCAGTGCCAGCTCCCAGATGTACCATCAGCTGTCCCAACCCTACATAACACATTTGTGATCTGGGCCCCTTGTACTGGGAACCACAAAACCCAAAAGCAGTTTTCCAAGTTTCTGCATCAATGCTTTACAGTCTTATGTACTAGATGCTTCACAGATGAAGATCAGAGATCTGSCCTCAAGAGTGTACAAGAGTCCAACACAGGGAATAAATAAATTGAAATTCAGAAAAAATTGTTCTTTTTTTTAAAACTAGCTTAATACCTGTGAAGATAGCAAAGCCATGTGAAGAAGTTCTTCTGA